>NC_059328.1:21386000-21690250 GCF_018350155.1 Leopardus geoffroyi
ACAGTGTGGAAACTGCTGTTACACATGCTCTGCTTTTAGGCTAATAAGTAAGTGCCAGAGTTTGAAGGTATTGGATATTCTTGCATTAGAGCATTCTTTCAGTATGTTTTTCCTTTTACTCTCTTTCCTATTTTAATGGTCAACGTAATAATGTTTTCCTGACTGCTGCCAGTATTAACAATTAAAATGTTGCCTGAGGTTTTCTACACTTTTTTTTTTTTTTTTTTTAAATTTTTTTTTTTTCCCAACGTTTTTTTATTTATTTTTGGGACAGAGAGAGACAGAGCATGAACGGGGGAGGGGCAGAGAGAGAGGGAGACACAGAATCGGAAACAGGCTCCAGGCTCTGAGCCATCAGCCCAGAGCCCGACGCGGGGCTCGAACTCACGGACCGCGAGATCGTGACCTGGCTGAAGTCGGACGCTTAACCGACTGCGCCACCCAGGCGCCCCTCTACACTTTTTTTCTTACCATTGCTTTGGCTTTATCATTTTCTTATTTGTTACCTTTGCTATTTTTTTTTTTCCGTATCAAAAGCAGATAAAGGGGATAAAATAACGGGGGGAAAGGAAAAGGTACTAAGGAAAGGTAAAAGGAAATTCCAGATACTAGAAATTCTCCTGTGAGCTCAGTTTGGAATACTAAAATTTAAACTAAAAGCTTTGGGGTTTTGTTGTTGTTGTTGTTTGTTTTGTTTTTCGCAGCCGTCATTTGTTGAAGGAATATTAGGGCTTTGGCACTTACAAACTTGGTGACATAAGTCACAGTATTTGACCTTACTAACCTTAGTTTCCTAATCTGATAATAGGTTAAATAATATGCTCTTCACAATGCATGGTTAGTTGTGGCAATGATTAAATCCAGTAACCAATGTCAACCTCCATAATGTAGTGCTCAGAAGTGTTAGTTTACCATTTTTACCTTCAGGTGTAAATGAAATAATCCAGCGTATGTGGCTAAACACTGCAGCTTGTGTTAGATATGGCTTTTTGCATTTACCAAATTAAGTGTTAGCATACACAGGTATGTCTCTGGATAAAAATTCATCAAGCTGTATCCTTAATATTTAAGTACTTCGACTATATGTAAGTTAGTTATATCATTAAAAAAGAAAAATCAGTATGCAAGCTGCACCTTCAGTTGGGACATGTGGTTAGCTGATATTTTCATGTATTAATATGCAACATGTGGGGTCATTACCTATCATTTTGTAATCCCCAAGGTCATTTAGTGGTTATTGAGCTTGAGCAGGAAGAGAAATACTGTCAAACATTTATTTCAAATGTATTATTTTAGTAAGCAAAATTTTCAGAACTATTTATTTTTAGGGAAGGTATATTCAGTCCTAAACTATTACACCTAATGTTATTAGTTCCCCCTGTGTATAGATCTCATCCTGCTTTGGATCTGCCACTTATAGGTAGGAAATACTACAGTTTTAGAGCAAGCCGTGAAATGTGAGAACAGTTGGTACTTTTGAGGCAAGCCTGTCTTGAAGACATATCTTTGAGTCTACCTCCTTTCCCATCAGTGTGTAATGCACAACCCTGACGTTTTGTGCATGATTACATCTACAAGTTCTACTCTGGAGTAGGCTCCCATTCTTCTATAGCTGTGAATCTGGAGAGTTATAAAAAAGCTCAACGGCAGAAGTAGGTGTGGCCTTTCGGGGCGGGCCACACAGCAGCCCGAATGTAGTTGGCAGTCTCCTCCCCTTCCTGCACTTGAGCTCTTCACAGTGTGCGCTCTGGAATGACAGGCATTCCTGTGTGAAGAGAGCCAGCGTGAAGACATATTTGTAAGAACCACAAGTGCCCAGGCTGGGATACAGGGAACAGAAACTCCAGCAAATTAACTCACCTCATGCTTTTTCCCGACGTTTGGCAGTGACACTGAGAGAGGAGTGCATGTCTCTTCTTTATGTGGATTTATCTTTTTTAAGTTTTCTTTGGTCCGGGACAGTTTGTTGTCGTGAGACACATCAGACAATTTAATCATGGGGCAAGCTGACGTCTCCAGACCGGTAAATCCAGATGCAGTTGGTGAGTAATAGAAGGCAAAGAAATTTTGACAGAGGCAAGGCAGATGAAGATGTGAAATTGAATATTTTGTAGGGAGTTGACCGGGAGGCTTTTGTTGTTTATAACTTTAGGATGTGTACAACTTTGTGAAGAATGAATGAAACGTTGTAAGTTGTTTTTCATTCAATTATATTAATTTGCCACTCATAGTTTTGTTTTACTTGAGCCGTTCGGAGTTTTTTTTTATATAATAGTGTAGGGAAACTATCTATTAATTTCTTGCCCTTGCAGAAGATAAGTGCTACAGGAACTCATATTTAGAATTCAGTGTTTTACTAGTGTGTTGCAGGACTTGGTATGTATATGGTATAGAGGTAGCACAGCTGATTTCTATAAATGGGACTTTTTTCAAGAATTAACATAATTTCTTAGACTCAGTTATATATACATCCTCCAGATAAGTCTCAGGCTTTTCCCATTGTGCTGGTGTTTCCATTTCTCATAAGGCAGTTCTTTGATATAAACATTTCTCAAGTCAGTGCTTTATATTTGAAGTGTTTTTGTCTCAGAGATAGCTAGAGAGCAAGCTGGTAATTACAAGTGTAGCTTAGAGTTTCAAGGCTTGTAAGTGAAGTGGAAGTCCATTGTCACTGAAGACTCATTTTCCCAAACGTGTGGAGTTTTGTATAAGATGAAGATGGAAAGGTGGGAAAAATAGTTTTAAGTGGGTATTTGTTAAAGGGTTGAAAATGTAAGCAAAGTGGGGGAAAGCCTATGAATCATTTCTTGATATTACACTCTTAAAAAAATGATTTATACCTTCTCTTTGATTTAGGAAGTAGCAGAAAACATGTTCAGTCCTAGGCTGCTCTTTTTTCAGAAATGAGAAATGTTGATGACTTTAAAGAAAACATTTAAAGTGTGGGAACACAGGTAACATTCCCAAATATCTCGTGATTTAATATTATTTAGTTTCTAAAAGTGTGTTTCCCCCCTGAGATCTTGCCAGATGAAGTTCCTACAAAGTATTTTTCATGTTTTGCTGAAACTGAAGCACGTGGATCACAAAGTGAATCACAGAGCAACAGATTTTTAGGACCAAAGTCAGGACTTGATTCACTTCACCTTGATCATGAGCAATTTTTAAAACTTTCTTTTATTTTTAGTGAAATTTTTCATAAATAGAAAAAAGCATAGACAAAAATACACAAAAATATAAAGGATCCTTTGGGCCACTGCCCAGCTTAAGAAATGAAATTAAAAACAGAGATATCCCGCTCCACCCCTCTCTCTATGCCCATGCCCGCATTCCCTTGTGATGACATTTTGTTTCTTTGGTCCCAGAGGTAACCACTCTCCTGAAATTGATAAATTCACTTTTGGGTCACTAACTTCTCCTGTAGTTCTTCATTAATAAGGATAAGGATCTAAACAATGCTAGGCATTTATCTATGAGATGGAAATGAATGGTATTTGAGAACCAAGAAATAGGCAAAGAGATATAAATTACTGATAGGATATAACTTACTTAGGAAGAATGCCCATCTAACATCTATATACAAAAATATTTCATCTAAGTAGATAAAGTTTGATATTTTTGTTTGATAAAAAGTGAGCCTCAAATTCATCAATTTTTCTGTCTACCAATAGTCCTAAAAGCAGAACTAGAAATCACTCAGGCACCTAAGATTTTTATATTCTCTCTAGATTTTTTTTTTTTTTTTTTTTAAGAGAGTGAGCACAAGCAGGGCAGAGGGACAGAGGAAGAGAGAGAGAATCTCAAGCAGAGATCATGGGATCATGACCTGAGCTGAAATCAAGAGTCAGGTGTTCAACCAACTAAGCCACTCAGGTGCCCCTGTTCTCTCTAGATTTAATTTTTGGGTTTTATTTTCTATTTCCTAGATAATTCATAGGTGGCTGTAAGCTATTTTAATGGAGACTATAGTATATTTCTTATAATTCAGGATTTATTCTATTTGAGTAAATCAGGGCCAGGTCATGAAGGGTCAACATTGACACCTTTGAGAACTACGCCATTGCTTTATTTTTATTTTATTTTATTTTATTTTATTTTATTTTATTTTATTTTACTTTATTTTTTAAGAATTCTTTTTTTTCAGATTTATTTTATTTATTTAAAAATTTTTAGGGGCGCCTGGGTGGCGCAGTCGGTTAAGCGTCCGACTTCAGCCAGGTCACAATCTCGCAGTCCGTGAGTTCGAGCCCCGCGTCAGGCTCTGGGCTGATGGCTCAGAGCCTGGAGCCTGTTTCCGATTCTGTGTCTCCCTCTCTCTCTGCCCCTCCCCCGTTCATGCTCTGTCTCTCTCTGTCCCAAAAATAAATAAACGTTGAAAAAAAAAATTAAAAAAAAAATTTTTTTTTTAAATTTGTTTATTTTGCAAGAGAGAGAAAGAGCACCAGCAGGGGAGAGGCAGAGAGAAGGAGAGACAGAATCCCAAGCAAGCTCCGTGCCATCAGCACAGAGCCCAAGGTGGGACTCAAACTCACAAACTGTGAGCTGAGATCAAGAGTCGGATGCTTAACTGACTGCGCCCCTTTTATTTATTTATTTTTTAATGTTTATTTTTTAGAGAAAGCACGAGGGGGAGGTGCAGAGAGAGAGAGAAAGAGACAGACAGAGGATCTAAAGTGGGCTCTGCGCTGACAGCAGAGAGACCGACGTGGGGCTTGAACTCATGAACTGCAAGATCATGATCTGAGCCAACATCAGACAATCAACTGACCACCCAGATGCCCCAAGATTTCTTTTATTAAATTTATTTTTTTTCACTTTTTTAAAAAGTTTATTTATTTATTTTGAGAGAGACAGAGACAGTGCAAGTGAGGTAGGGGCAGAGAGAAGAGGAGACAGAGAATCCCAAGCAGGGTCCACACTGCCAGAGATCACAAAACTGCTAGATCATGACCTGAGCCAAAACCAAGAGTCAGACGCTTAACCAACTGAGCCACATAGGCACCCCCAGATTTTTTATTATTATTTTTTTAATGTTTATTTACTTTTGAGAGAGACAGAGCATGAGCGGGGTGGGGGGTTGGGGGGGGGTGGGGAGCAGTGAGAAAGAGGGAGACACAGAATCCGAAGCAGGCTCCATGCTCTGAGCTGTCAGCACAGGGCCCGATGCAGGGCTCAAACTCACGAACTGTGAGATCATGACCTGAGCTGAAGTCAGACGTTTAACCGACTGAGCCACCTAGGTGCCCCTAGATTTATTTTATTTTTAGAGAGAGAGTGCACGCATGAGCAAGAGAGTGGGGCAGAGATACAGAGAGAGAGAGAATTTTATTTTTTATTTTTGAAAGAGCAAAAATCTTAGGCAGGCTCCATGCTCAGCACGGAGCCGGAGGCAGGGCTTGATCTCATGACCATGGGATCATGACCTGAGCCAAAATCAAGAGTTGAATGCTCAAGCCACCTGGACACCCCACTACATCTTAGCTTTAAAGGCTTTTACCAAACATAACTGTTTCTTCATGAAATTTAAGAGGCATTTCAGTGGATGAGTGTGTGGAAAGTCTTATCAGATTCTTTGGAAGGATAAATGTACAAAGTAAATTAAGATTTAAATCATTTGTTTACAGTTCTAGGCCTATAATATAGTAATTCGTTTTAAGCTTTAAAATTGATGGTATTGGGGCACCTGGCTGGCTCAGTTGGTAGAGTAGGCAACTCTTGATCTTGGGGTCATGAGTTCGAGCCCCATGTTGGGGGTAGAGTTTACTTAAAAAAATTAATAAAACTGATGGTTCTAAGTTTAGCAAGCTAAGTAAAACAAAATTAATTACTGGGTATATTGAATATATTTCTTATTATTTAAGGCACTGTAAATGTTTTAGTGGATGCTGATAGATATAAATCATGTCTATGCCCTTGAAAAGTTTACTTTCTAGCTGAGAATTTAAATATTGAAAGAAAAAATCCAAGATATTTATAAATTTAAGATAATGTGTATTCTTAGGGCATCTAGCTAGCTCAGTCAGTGGGACATGCAACTCTTGATCTTTGGGTTGTTGGTTTGAGCCCCATGTTGGGTATAGAGATTACTTAAAAATAAAATCTTTAAATAAAAACAAAACAAAAAAACATTTAAGATGTATTTCTTTCTTAGTTGACCATAGCTTATGTTGGATGTCCAGAGCTGTTAATTAAGAAGAGTCTGCTTTCAAATAAATAACCTTTGCATGGGGAATCATATGCACGTAGATAAGATGTTATGTCAGTATCCATCTAGAGTTTTACCATAGGACCTCTCTAACAATTGGTGAATTAATCAATTATTTAAATCCAGAGTAGGAGTTTATGCTGTAGTGTCCATTCAGGGGAATAAGCAGTTATCCTCAGTAGTTCGTATAAAATTTTTTTCCTCAAGTGAAATATGTCCATAGGAGAAGCCTGTATATTTACTCAGAGAAAATGTTCAAGTAGTAATACTTTGTAGTTCTTGATCAACGTAAAAGCTCTTTCTGTCTTCACTAAAATCCTTTACTGTGTATCAGATTAAAGCAGCCAGCTAATTATTAGCACATGTCCTTAAATTAGGCACAAGACCAAATAATTTTATTTTTTTTTCAATATATGAAGTTTATTGTCAAATTGGTTTCCATACAACACCCAGTGATCATCCCAAAAGGTGCCCTCCTCAATACCCATCACCCACCCTCCCCTCCCTCCCACCCCCATCAACCCTCAGTTTGTTCTCAGTTTTTAAGAGTCTCTTATGCTTTGGCTCTCTTCCACTCTAACCTCTTTTTTTTTTCTTCTTCTTCTTTTTCCTTTTTTTTTTCCTTCCCCTCCCCCATGGGTTTCTGTTAAGTTTCTCAGGATCCACATAAGAGTGAAACCATATGGTATCTGTCTTTCTCTGTATGGCTTATTTCACTTAGCATAACACTCTCCAGTTCCATCCATGTTGCTACAAAGGGCCATATTTCATTCTTTCTCATTGCCACATAGTACTCCATTGTGTATATAAACCACAATTTTTTTATCCATTCATCAGTTGGTGGACATTTAGGCTCTTTCCATAATTTGGCTATTGTTGAGAGTGCTGCTATAAACATTGGGGTACAAGTGCCCCTATGCATCAGTACTCCTGTATCCCTTGGGTAAGGGACCAAATAATTTTAATAAACTATACTCTACCATTTAGTCTGGAACTTTCTTTCTCTCTGCCTTTCCATTCTCTTATCTCTAGGTTTGTGTTTTTGTTTCTTCCTTTTTGACCCTTCATATATTTTTCATTCAAAAATTAGCCTCTCTTTTTTTAACTTTTACATAGGAATATATTGCTTTAAGAGGTACCGTATTGTAATATTTTCCTCTTTCCTACATTCGTTTTCCATCACCTTTTGATTCATTTTGCTCTAAAATTCATAGTTACGGGTTCTCAAGCCCATGATGATGGAGTAATTTGGGGCAAGGTGATTTAGAAATATAGGGTAAAATCAGTAAGGAGAATGTTGGATGGAGAAAATTTAATGTAGGTATATAACAATATTAACATAGGAATAAATAATAGATGGGTTAATTAAGAATAAACTACTTCGTAACCCTTTGAAGAAAAACTTGGCATTATTTGGTCATGAGAGTTATCAGAGACATTTTTTCATACTTACCGAGGTGTAACAATAAATGGTTTCCTCCGGGAAAGAAGGAACAGGCACACTTTCCACATGTAGTCAGGAATGAGGAGCAAGCAGAATAGGAGTCTGACATGGACTTCTTATAATAGGGTTTTCTGTTATCGAATGTGGCCTGCCAACCACAAATTATTGACCCTTCTCTCTGCTCCAGTGGATTTTCTCAACAGCCCCTTTTTCTCCTTGCAGGAAAACTTGGGAAAGTTTAAGCCTTTTTTCCATGAGAGAATCTATATTTTCTGGCACCTCACTATAAAACCTTCCTCTCAACTTGGAATTTTTATCAAAAAGTGTACACATTTTGATTCAGTCATGGCCAGAAAACTATTTTACCAGAGTTGGAATCCCAGACCTAACTGCACCTGCAGGTGCAGAGAGAGACTTTCTCCCTATCTTCTCCAGTGCTTTGCCCAATTCTATTTCCTGAAGGTCAGAACCTTGCAGTATTTCCAAGGGAAGTTATGGGCCTGCTCTAGACAAAGCCTGCTTTGTTCAGTAGTGGCAGATTTTGCTTTCT
Source organism: Leopardus geoffroyi (assembly GCF_018350155.1). Classification (NCBI taxonomy): domain Eukaryota; kingdom Metazoa; phylum Chordata; class Mammalia; order Carnivora; family Felidae; genus Leopardus; species Leopardus geoffroyi. The sequence goes on from NC_059328.1 coordinate 21,394,200, forward strand.
GTAATTTTGTTGTAGTTTTCTAAAACAGTTCTTTAAATCCAATAATAATCCTCTTTTAGAAGGCAAAAGTGAGTGAGTGCAGTAGTGTAAGTACCATAAATTAATGTTCTCCATTTACAAGGTTTTGACGCTGTTAAAATGCTTGTATAAACACAAGATCGGTTTCAAACTCAATGAGCATTAAAAAAAAAAAAAAATCCCAGAACTATTAGATTATAAAAATAACTGATCACAATATATGTAAGGCAAGTCATGCAAGTCATGCTTAAACTTAAAAAAGGATAATTAACACTTTTTTTTTTTTTTGAGAGATGGTGTAAGTGAATGAGGGGCAGAGAGAGAATCCCACAAGGGGCAGGGAGAAAGAGGGAGGGAGAGAGAAAACTGGGGCTCACTGGAAGCAGGGCTCATGCCCACCTGATGCAGGACTTGAACTCACAAACCGTGAGATCATGGCCTGAGCTAACGTCAGATGCTTAACTGACTGAGCCACCCAGGCGCCCATAATTGATACTTCTTGATAATGGAGTGTGTATCTTGTTGCATAAAACTATAGATTTTTAAATTTTTGACCAAAAGCTGGTTATTATAAAGGGTTTATGGGTAAAACGGGAAAACTTTATACACTTTAAATCTAAACATTTTGAAACTTAATAAGGTACAAGAAATAGAGGTGGAACTAAGACCCGATAATTTTGTTACTTACTATAAACAAGCCTAATGAAGGGGAGAGGGTAGTGAAGGCTGTATTGAAAACTAAGTTTTCTACTGACTCCAGTTGCCTGTGCCTTACTTTACCTTCCAACATGGGTAATTCAGAATTGGTTATAGGGGTGCCTGGGTGGCTCAGTAGGTTGAGCATCAGATTTGATTTTGGCTCAGGTCATGATTTCACGGTACATGAGTTCAAGCCTCTCATTGGGCTCTGCACTGATAGTGCAGAGCTTGCTTGGGATTCTCAGTCTCCCTCTCTCTGCCAACCTCTTACTCTCTCTCTCTCTCTCTCTCTCTCTCTCAAAAATAAATAAACTTTAAAAAATTTGGTTGTATGTCAGGGGCACCTGAGTGGCTCAGTTGGTAGAGCATCTGACTCTTGATTTAAGCTCAGGTCACGATCCCAGGACCTATGTTGGGCTCCTAAACATGGAACCTGCCTAAGATTCTCTCTGTCTCTCTCAGAACACCTGGGTGGCTCGGTTGGTTAAGTGTCCAACTCTTGATTTCGGCTCCGGTCATGATCTTACAATTTGTGAGATTGAGCCCGACATCGGGCTCTGTGCTGTCAGCACAGAGCCTGCTTGGGATTCTTCCTCTCCCTCTCTCTCTCTGCCCCTCCTCTGCTTGCTCATTCTCTCTCTAAGTAAGTAAATAAACATCTTTTTTTAATTTAAAAAAAGATTCTCTCTCTGACCATTTCACCTGCTAGCGTTCTCTCTCTCTCTCTCAAAAAAAAAAAAAAAAAGAATTGGTTATAAATCAGATTCAGATTTCTGATAACGAACATTATCTTTGACCTATGGCTTTTTGTTTAACCCTGTTTTATCCTTATCTCTAGCAAGTAATGTAGGTGTAATGTATAACTACAGCTAATAGTTAATGAATACTTTATCTGAAGATGAAAAGTGTTAAGTAATTTTTAATAATAATATACATTTGGGGGTACCTGGGTGGCTCAATCAGTTAAGCGTCCAACTCTTGAGTTCAGCCCAGGTAATGATCTCACACTTTGTGAGTTCGAGCCCTGTGTTGGGCTCCATGCTGACAGTGGGAAGCCTGCTTGGAATCCTCTCTCTCTCTCTCTCTCTCTCTCTCTCTCTCCCTCTCAAAATAAAAAATAAACTTAAAAAAAATATTACATGTTTATTAAAAAATCACCCCAGAAATTCATCTGGAACAACTAAACTGGAACTAAAAAACCTGAATTAATATTGATCGGGAAAAATCTGAGGGTTGAAGAAAGAAAGTAATAGAACTCTGCATAATACATGGTATAAGGAACAAGTCTAGGGGTGTCTGGGTGGCTCAGTCATTTGAGCCCAACTCCCGGTTTCTGCTCGGGTCATGATCTCATGGTTTATGAGACTGACCCCTTCATCGGACTCTGTGCAGACAACATGAAGTCTGCTTGGGATTCTCTCTCTTTCCCTCTCTCTCTGCCCCTCCCCCCTCAAAATAAATAAATAAACATTTAAAAAAAGGAAGAAGAAGCCTATGAAGTATGACGTACTACGGCTTGAGTGAGGGAGCAGGTAGTTTAAATACCAGGGCATAGTATCGGGGTACTCCTGAAACCAGAAATTCCAAACTAATTTGATTGGTTATCTTCCTCTCCCAACCTCCACTACCTCCAAAAAACACCAAGATCTCCAACTCTGACATACTTTCCTAGTGGGCTACATGACTCAAAGAAAAAGGTGTTTTCTTTAGGACACACAATCATAAAACTATAGCCAGCATCCTATACCCAGTGTTCTGGCAAACAAAGGGAAACTACCTTGTTTGGGCTCTCATGGAAAACAGAATGGAGCCATAAGGCCATTTTTAATTCCATAACTAGTTTAAACAGAAACAATGGAGTATACAAATGTGACTCCAAGTCTGTATTTCTTAAGTTAATTTATTTATTTTGAGGGAGAGAGAGAGAGAGAAAAAGTGCAAGTGGGGGAGGGGCAGAGACAGGAAAGAGTGAGAATCCCAAGCAGGCTCCGCACAGTCGGATGCTTAGCTGACTAAACCACCCAGGCTTTTTTTTAATCATTAAATTTTCATCATTAAAAAATTCTAAAGGGATGATTTCTAGATTCTTGAATATACTTTTTTTTGTATGATTTTGTTCATCTGTCAGTTTCTCTTTCTATTGCAGTTTTGTAATGCAATTGAATTTTCTTCCTGTCATAGTAAGAAACCTGAATCACTGAATCCAAGAATGCTACAGAGAGTAGTGGCTTCATTAGATCTGTCAGCTGCAGACATCGCGGATTTATGCATACATTCTACACCTGAAAAATTTACATCTGATGAATTTAGGTCATCATTAAATTTGGTCTGTAACTCATTTTGCACAAGGTTTTACTCATGGCAAACAGGGGTGGGTGGTATGCTTAAAAGAATATGGGAGTAGGGGCGCCTGGGTGGCTCAGGTCATGATCTCACGGTTTGTGAGTTCGAGCCCTGCATCGGGCTCTGTGCTGACAGCTCAGAGCCTGGAGCCTGTCTCAGATTCTGTGTCTTCCTGTCTCTCTCTGCTCCTCCCCTGCTCATGCTTTGTCTCTCTCTCTCTGTCTCTCAAAAATAAATAAACATTAGGGGTGCCTGGGTGGCGCAGTCGGTTAAGCGTCCGACTTCAGCTCAGGTCACGATCTCGCGGTCCGTGAGTTCGAGCCCCGCGTCAGGCTCTGGGCTGATGGCTCAGAGCCTGGAGCCTGTTTCCGATTCTGTGTCTCCCTCTCTCTCTGCCCCTCCCCCATTCATGCTCTGCCTCTCTCTGTCCCAAAAAAATAAATAAACGTTGAAAAAAATTAAAAAATAAATAAATAAATAAATAAATAAATAAACATTAAAAAAAATTTTTTTAAAAAGAATATGGGAGTAGAAAGTATTGTTTGGGTAATCCAAATCCACTCACTTTAACATGTATTACTGCTCCAAATATCGAGGAAATATATCCTTGAGTAGTTTCAGACTGATTTTCATGGATGGATGATTTTCATCCATCCATTGTGGGATGGAGCCTCACATCTGGCTCCACACTATCAGTGCGGAGCCTACTTGGGATCCTCTGTCTCCCTTTTTCTCTGCCCCTCTGCTCGCTCATGCTCTCTCTCAAAATAAATTTAAAAACATTTAAAAAGCGCATTAAATATAAATGGACTAAACACTCTAAAGAACAACAATTGTCAAACTAGATAGAAAAACAAAATCAAGGCAAAAGTTTCATTAGATTGACACAGGGAATTTCATAATGATAAAAGTGTATTTTAATAGAAAGATATAACTCTAAATTTCTATATATCCAATAACATGGCTTTAAAGTATAGGGGCTCAGGGTGCCTGGGTGGCTCAGTTGGTTACGTTACTTTGGCGCAGGTCACAATCTTGCGGTTTGTGGGTTCGAGCCCTGCATCAGGGCTCTTTGCTGACAGCTTGGGGCCTGGAGCATGCTTCAGATTCTGTCTCCCTCTCTCTGCCCATCCCCCACTTGCACTCTGTCTCTCTGTGTCAAAAGTAAACGTTAAAAAAATTAAAATAAATAAAGTATAGGGGCTCCTGGGTGGCTCAGTCATTTGAGTATCCGACTTCAGCTCAGGTCATGATCTCACAGTTTTGTGAGTTCAAGCCCTGCAACGGGCTCTCTGCCCCTCCCCCGCTCTTGCTTTCAAAATAAATAAACATTTAAGAATATAAATAAATAAAAATTTTATAAAACAAGGGCACCTGGCTGACTCAGTCAGAGGAACATGTGACTCTTAATCTCGGGGTTGTTACTTCTAGCCCCACATTGGGTATAGAGATTACTTAAAAATAAAATCATATTTTTAATTTATGTTTTTTAATTGTTTTTAAATGTTTATCTTAAAGAGACAGTGTGTGAACAGGAAGAGAGAGAGGGAGACACAGAATCCAAAGCAGGCTCAATGCTCCAAGCTGTCAACACAGAGCCTGACAGGGCTCGAACTCACGAACCGTAAGATAATGACCCGAGCCAAAGTTGGATGCTTAACTGACTGAGCCATCCAGGCGCCTCAGAAGTAAAATATTAACATATATGTATATGAAAAAAAAAATTAATAGAACTAGAAAGTGAAAGAGACAAATCCATTTTCCTAAGTAGAGATGTTAACATTCCTCTCTCAGTAATTTTTAGAACAAGCTGACAAATCAGAAAGGATATTAATGATTTAGACAACGTGATTAAACAACTTGACTTAATGGCATACATAAAACACTACACTCAACTGCATAAGATACCATGTTTCCAAAGTGCACATGGAACACAATATAAATCTGGAAAAAAATAACTGCAAACTTTTTCATTGTTTGTTTTTAATTTAAACTATATCTGAAACTAAGACGCAAAGGAAAGACCCTTACAGTTCTTCTGTAGGAATACTTATGCTTAAGTAGGAAACACTGAATGATGTTAGGATTTTCTACTTTGTTTTTCTTCAACAAAGAATTAGGTTACATACAGAGCAGGTCTGCCTGTCTCTTTGAACATGCATACCATTTCCAGATAATAATCTGGGATTGGGTTTAACAAACCTGGCTGATCATAGGAATCACCTGTGAAGATTTTTAAAAAATAGATTTCTGGGTTCCACCACCTGGAGATTCTGTATTTTGAAAAGGTAACTGGGCTGATACCAAGTATTTGAATGGATTTAGAAGTTACTGTAATGATGCTGTACTTGTCATATGGAGGGGAGGAGTGTGGAGAATATAAGAATATATGAAAATGTTATAAGAATGAATGGATTTGGGATAATAATTAGGTCAGGGCTGGGTGGTTCAGTGGCTGAACCCCCCACTGCATAAGGCAAGAGGCATATATGCTTCTAAAAGTTTTATAAACATGAAAAGCACTCACATTTGTATAAAATATCAAAGAAAAAGAGCTGTTCTCTCTCATTTTTTAATTTATTTTTTTATTTGAAAAAAAATTTTATGTTTTTTTATTTTGAGAGAGAGTACAAGCAGGGGAGGGGCAGAGAGAGAGGGAGAGAGAATCCCAAGCAGGCCCAATGCAGGGCTCAAACTCATGAACCATGAGATCATGACCTGAGCTGAAATCAAGAGTCAGACACTTAACCAACTGAGCCAACCAGGTGCCCCTTTCTCTGCTGTTCATATTCAGTGACCATATTTGGTAACTTTCTTTACACAAAGAAAGAGGAGGTCTATTCTTAGCAGTAGATGTGATGGCAGACATATTTGTTTTTATTATAGCTATTGGTATTTTCCACACACACTGTACTTTTGAATATAAACTGAACTTGTCTTGAGTTCATATGGCCAGCAGACATGAATATGTTTGAAGATATCCTGATTTTACTGTTTTGAATATATAAGAGAAAGGGGACACATAAATCCATTGTATATAAGGAAGAATTCAAAGGGATGAACTAAGTTCTACCTCTGAAAGTGGTTAGACACCTGGCAAGATAGACAGTAAGCCAGATTGGCTGTTTCATTCAAGGACTTGTCTGTGAATCCACTCTCACCTAAAATTCCTGAAGATTTCTGGCTGCTTTTCCTTGTAAAAAATAGCACCGAGCACTCACGTCTTCTTTCATATTGTTAGTTGTTTTGTTTTTTGAGTTTTTATATTATCTTCCTTAGTGCTTTTAATCAAACAAGCATTTTCCTGTGTGTCATTTGGAGCTGAGTGAAGTTCATTCAGTAGGTGGGTCAGCAGGACATTTCAAGTTTCAGTCTCTCCTTGCCTCTAGCAAGTAAGGAGACTATGAACAGCTTATGGTACTTAGCTCCATTTCTGAAAGTGTTATCATTAACATATGTTAAATATTATATTGTATGGTATATCTGAAATGTCTTGAGGTCTCATTGACATCTCATGATTGGGAGAATACGGTCTTAAAGCATTGGCTCTTCAAAGCAACACCACGTGGGGTGCCTGGGTGTCTCAGTCAGTTAAGCGTCCAGCTTTGGCTCGGGTCACAATCTCACGGTTCGTGGGTTTGAATCCCACGTTGGGCTCTGTGCTGATAGTTGAGAGCCTGGAGCCTGCTTCGGATTCTGTATCTACCTCTTTCTCTGCACCTTCCCCACTCATGCTCTGTCTTTCGCTCTCTCACTCTCTCAAAAAAAAAACATTAAAGAAGCAACACTAGAGGCGCCTGGGTGGCTCAGTTGGTTAAGCGTCCCACTTTGGCTCAGGTCATGATGTCACCATTCGTGGGTTCGAGTCCCGCATTCGGCTCTGTGCTGACAGCTCAGAGCCTGAAGCCTGCTTCAGATTCTGTGTCTCCCTCTCTCTCTCTGCCCCTCCCCCGCTCACACTCTCAGAAATAAATAAGCACTTTTATAAATAAATAAGCAAGCAAGCAAGCAACACATGTATTTGCCCATGTGCCACCTCTGGGGCTCCATCCCAGGCACCACTGGGGGAATTTCTGCCACAGGAGATGTTCTGATGGCCGTGGCAAGTAAACTTATAAAAATATGGTCCAGCGTTAGAACAATGAGATTCTCTTGCATATCATGGAAGTAATTAAAGTAGTTGAGACTCAGGATGTGTTTGAGTAAATCCTGTACCTGAAGGAAAGAGGCTCTGTCCTCTCCTCTCAATCTGTTGCACTTCAGTAACCAGGACCCTGTTTTGCCTGTCATCAATACACAGTCAAATAATGCATCTAGCAGTCACTGCTGCACTCTAAACATGACAGTTGTGTAAAGTCTGAGTTTCATCAGCAGGCTTCCCTAAGACTCCCGTTTATCAACCAAAAAAGATTGAATTTTGCAAGTGTTCCTTAATAAAAAATTAGTGCTTGTTGATTATGTATTTTCTTTTATGAAAAAATATCTACAGTATTAAAGGAAATAATTTTTGAAGTGCATATGTTATGCCCATTTATCCTCCCCAAGAAGAGCGTTATTTGCTTCAGATGTGAAATTGTGTACAATAAACATGTTAACTTATTACATGTGATAATATACTGTGTGGTCCTTGATGTATTTCTGTAAAGTAAAGGTTCCACTTTAATTTCAGGATGGTTATTCCACATGACTCTTTTTTTCTTCTCCTCTAGACTTCTCCAGAGAACCCTGGGACAGTAGGTGGAGTGCAAAGCTGTATTGTGTTGCCTTCCTGCTTTTTTTGTTGCTTTCCTGCTTTTATTTTTTTATATTATTATTATTATTCTTGGCCCAGTCTTGGCTGCTCCTTTTTCTGCCACTAAAGCTAACTAACTAAAACCCTGCATGTGTGGTCATTATGAGAAACTCATGGCCATTCGTTTCAGTCCTGCACATACACCATGTCAGTTATGTTTCTTGTCATAGCCTTAAGATCAGGATTGTCCCTAAAGCAATATTGTCATAGGCAAACTGGAATCTCACCTCTGATTTCCAAAAAGATTTCATTTAAAAAGAATTTTTTTAAGTTTATTTATTTATTTTGAGAGAGAGAGAGAAAGAGAGAGAGAGCACGAGCACGAGCAGGGCAGGGACAGAGAGAAAGGGAGAAGATTCCAAGCAAACTGTCAGTGTGGAGCCTAGTGTCGGACTCGAGCTCACAAACTGTGAGATCGTGACCTGAGCTGAAACCAAGAGTTGGACACTTAACTGACTGAGCCACCCAGGAGCCCCAAGATATTTTTTTTTTTTTTATGTTCATTTATTTTGAGAGGGGTGCAGAGAGAGAAAGGGAAAGAGAGAATCCCAAGCAGGCCCCATGCTTTTGGTGTGGAGCCCAACGCGGCGCTCAACCCCTCAAACTGTCAAATCATGACCTAAGCCAAAATCAGGAGTCGGAGGCTTAACCAACTGAGCCACCCAAGTACCCCCAAAAAGATTTCATTTTTAAGCACTCTCTCTGTAATGCTCCAGGCCCCGTCCAGCGCTCCAAACCTAGGGTCTTGTGAAGGAAGAAAATAATCTGAAAAACAGATACAAGTAAGGTGTTAACACTTACTGTGTTACCTCCTCTGAACTGTTAATGTCCTGAGAGAGGAGGGCAGAAGGAGTGAAGTGTTTAGTAGAGAATGATGACTCCCTCACTAAAGATGGAACCCCCTGCTTCAGTGACATGGGAGGCAGTAATGTTAGCTGGGGAGGGCCTCCCCCACGCCAAGAGGATGACAATGGCAACAGCAGTAGGCCGCACCGGGGCCAGATCTCATGCATATTGAAAAGACATCCACATTTGTGTGTTTGTGTGTGTGTGCGCACGCATGTGTGAGTACGCACGCCTTTAGAGGTTTTGAGCTGGTTATGATCATCTCATTGAATTTTTGTCCTAAAATGATGTCAGCTTGGTTTGGTTGTTTTTCCCTGTTAGTTATTTATCTGTTACGGATTTTGATGTTTGGTGTCCATGTGATGATGTCCAGGAATCTGTCTGCATGATTGTTTATCATTGCTCTGATCTTTTCCAACTACCACAGGAAGAGAGGGGAAGGGACCTTATAGAGATTATCCTGAAATAATAAATTGGCTGTTCCTTTCCCTGTGTGCCTTTCATCGTATCACAGAAGAAGCAGGCCAGCCCACCGCAGACCCAGGCATGGTCATGGACAGTGTGGAAGCAGGAGACATGACGCCTCCCACCAAAAGGAAGAGCAAGTTCTCAGGCTTTGGCAAAATCTTCAAGCCCTGGAAGTGGCGGAAAAAAAAAAGTAGTGATAAATTCAAAGAGACATCAGAAGGTGAGATATTAAGATTTAAATATATGTTCTGAGTTAAAGAGTTTCTTATTTTAGAAGTACCTAACTTTTTCATTCTCTCCCCAAGCTATTAGAACCCCCTATTTGAAGAAGGAATTCAAGCTTTTAGAAATAAAACCCAGCGGTCACTCACTAAGCCTTATATACTGTAGCCTCATCCCCAGATTGCTATTTTAATGGGCTTAAAGTTTATCAAGTGATGAATAAGGATAGTTCCTTTTGGAAATGCTGCTTTCCCAATAACACAGGATATGAAATAAATTAAGTTTAAATTTGAAGTTAGTTTTCCTGTTCTTTCTTTCCAGAAGATAGAAAATTGAACCACATTATTCTTGGGTCTGTCAAGTTAGAATGCTTAATGTTGACCTTTAACTGCCACATTGCTGAGTGTTTTCCAATTTAATGTTAGTTTTAGAGCGGAAAATATCTATGCGAAAACCGAGAGAAGAGCTGGTTAAAAGAGGGGTTCTTTTGGAAGACTCTGAGCAGGGTGAGTTTGTAAATAAACTACATATGTCTGTCTCTGTACACTTGTTGTTTGATCCTGACTAGATATTTGAATTTTCTTTTGTTATTGATATTGTTGGGAGGGAGAAGAGATTCTTTAAAACTGTTCATGCATCTGGAATTTTTTTTTTTTAATTTCTATAAAAAGAGAAAAAACAACTCAGTGAAAGAATCTCCAGAAGCACTGGACAGTTCGCTAAAGAATACGTACAAATGGGGGCACCTGGCTGCCTCAGTCGGTGGAGCATGCAACTCATGATCTCAGGGTCGAGTTCCACCCTCATGTTGAGCATAGAGATTACTTAAAAAAAATTTTTTAATAGTTTAGCCTAAACTATCTATCCGTGAAACCTGGAGGTATGCATACCTATGTGCCAGCATGTCCAGAACTTGGTATATACTCAACAAAAACATGTATACATGGGTATCAGGAGACATATACATACAAATATGCTTGTAGCAACAATATTTACTAACAGTAGAACAAAATTGGAAAGAATCCAAATGTCTACTGATAATAAAACATAAAAACAATTTGTGGGGGCGCCTGGGTGGCTCAGTCGGTTAAGTGTCTGACTCTTGATTTCAGCTCAGGTCATGATCTCATGATACCTGAGATTGAGCCCTGCGTTGGGCTTTGTGCTGACAGGGCAGAGCCTGCTTGAGATTCTCTCTCTGTCCCCCTCTTTCTGCCCCTCCCCTGCTTGTGCTTCCTCTCTCTCTTTCAAAATGGATAAACATTAAAAAAAAAAAAGAATATCCAATAGAAGAAAAGATGGTTTCTTCAACAAATGGTGTTGGGAAAACTGGACAGCTACATGAAAGCTGGACAGCTACAGAAACTGGACCACTTCCTTACACTATACATAAAAATAAATTCAAAATGGATCAAAGACCAGGGGGCGCCTGGGTGGCTCAGTCAGTTGAACATCCAGGTCTTGATTTCAGCTCAGGTCATAATCCCAGCTTTGTGGGATCAAGCCCCGTGTCAGGTCTTGCAGTGAGTGTGGAGCTTACTTGGGATTCTCTCTCCCTCTGCCCCTCTTCCTGCTCTTGTGCTCACCCTCTGTCTCTAAATTTAAAAAAATTAGAAAAAAAAAAATTAAATAAAAAAAATGGAATAAAGACCTAAATGTGAGACCTGTAACCATAAAATTCCTAGAAGGGAATATAGGCAGTAATCTCTTTGGCATCTCCTATAGAAATATTTTTCTAAATATGTCTCCTTTGGCAAGGGAAACAAAAGCAAAATTAAACTATCGGTACTCCACCAAAATAAAAAGCTTTTGCATGTTAAAGGAAACCGTCAACAAAACAAAAAGATAACACGCCAAATGGGAGAAGATATTTGCAAATGATATATTCAGTAAAGGGTCGATATCCAATGAAATATGTAAAAAACTTCTACAACTCAACACCAAAAAAACAAATAACCCAGTTAAAAAATAGGCAGAAGACATGTATAGACATTTTTCCAAAGAAGACATACAGATGGCCAACAGATACAAGAAGATACTCAGCATCACTAATCATCAGGGAAATGCAAATCAAAACCACAATGAAATAGATACCACGGCATACCTATCAGAATAGCTAGAATCAAAAACAAGAAATAATAGGTGTTGGCAACGATGTGGAGGAAAAGGAACTCTCATACGCTGTTGGTGGGAATATAAACTGGTGCAGCCACTATGGAATACAGTTTGGATGTTCCTCAACAAAATAAAAATAGAATTACCATATGACCCAGTAATTCGTCTACTAGGTATTTACCCAAAGAAAACGAAAACACCATTTCAGAAAGATACATGCACCTCCATATCTATTGCAGCGTTATTTATAATAGCCAAGGTATAGAAACAAATGTCCGCCTATTAATGAATGAATAAAGTATACACACACATACAATGGAGTATTAGCCATTAAAAACAAATGAAATCCTGCCATTTGCAGCAATGTGGATGGATCTAAGGATATAATGCTAAGTGAAATAAGTTAGAGAAAGACATACCATATGATTTCACTCCTATGTGGAATTTAAGAAACAAATGAACAAAGGAAAAAGACACACCAAAAACAGACTCTTAAATATAGAGAATAAATTCGTGGTTGCCAGAGGGGAGGTAGGGGGTTGGGTCAATGAAATAGGTGATGGGGCTTAAAGAATACACTTATCACGATGAGTAGAGTATAGAATTGTTGAGTCATTATATTGTACACATGAAACTAACACTGGATGTCATTTAACTTGAATTTAAAAATACATTAAAAAATTTTTTTTAAAGAACTTTCAGGGGCGCCTGGATGGCTGAGTGGGTTGAGCATCCATCCGACTTTGGCTCAGGTCATGATCTCACAGTTCTCACATAAGTTCGATCAATCCACGTTGGGCTCTTTGTTGTCAGCACAGAGCCCACCTCACATCCTCTGCCCCCTCTCTCTGCTCCTCCCTCACTCGCAGTGTGCCCTCTCTTTCTATCTCTCAAAAATAAGTTTATTTATTTAAAAAATAAAAGAGGGGTGCCTGGGTGGCTCAGTCGGTTAAGTATCTGACTTTGGCTCAGGTCATGATCTCATGATTCATGAATTCAAGTCCCGCTTGGGGTGAGCTCCTGCCCTGCTTCGGCTGAACCCACAAGTCACGCTTGGGCTGAGCTCTGCTTTTCTCTCTCTCTCTCTCGCTCTCTCTCTCTCTCTCTTTCTCTCTCCCCCTCTGCACCTTGTCAGATTCTCTCTGTCTCTCTGCCCCTCACTCATTTGTGTCCTCTGAATGAATGAATGAATAAATGAATGAATGAAATTTAAAGTAGACAATCCTAAATAAATAACTTGAGAGATAACTGACCACTTTTGCATATATTTTCCTAGCACATGCTGAGTAGAAACCAATTAATAATGTGTCTTAACCTTTCACTGTATGGTTTTCAAAAGTAGCAGTCTTTTTTGGCTTTGAAATGAGTCCTTGGTTTATAATCTAGAAATCCTATTTTTGTTAAAGCTGGGCTGTATTAACATAGTGGCAATTTACTGCATTTGCATAGTTGTCAATTTGCTGCCTTGCCTGTTTTATTTTTTTATTTTTTAATGTTTATTTATTTTTGAGAGAGAGAGTGCGAACAGGGGAGGGGCCGAGAGAGAGGGAGACACAAGATATGAAGCAGGCTTCAGGCTCTAAGCTGTCAGCACAGAGCCCGATGTGGGGCTCAAACTCAAGAACGGTGAGATCATGACCTGAGCCAAAGTCAAATACTTAACCGACTGAGCCACCCAGGCACCCTGCTACCTTGCCTGTTTTAAAATAGTTGTCAGAATACTTTAGCTTGAGAAATATATTTTCATTTAGCACTCATTTGCTGTAGACTCTTCACTACTTTCAGCCCAAGCTCTACCTCTTACTGACACCGCATAGATAATGGTTCTGTTTAGTCTAGTAGAAAGTGGTGGGTTGGGTGAAGGAGACTAGTCTCTGAGAACTTATTTCTATTACTACTGTAAAAATCCAAATAATCTAGATCTGAATCATACACTCAAACAGGAAAGGGGAGAAAAGAGATAAGAAACGTTAGAAATCACCAGCTCTTCTCCCTGTCTGATCACACCAGTCCATCAGTTTTGCTCTTTTCTTTTTGACCTTGCAGGTGGTGAGGATCCAGGGAAATTGAGCCATGCCATGTTAAAGAATGGCCATACCACCCCCATAGGGAGTACCACATCTTCTAGTTCAGTCCCAGCAGATGAAGAGTCAGGAAGAATAACAAGTCTTAGGAAACCTGTTCCAGAAGAGGACCCAAAGAAGCGACTAGGTAAGAAACTCTCAGTTTTTGAGTGTAAGAGCCATGGATCAATCATTCTTGTTTAACTCAGGGTTTTGCTAGAGCCAGGGGGGGAAATAAAATCCGGAGGGAATTCTTTTCTCCTTTAGCAATTCCTCAACTAGTTGCAACTGTAAGTGGAATTTTCCCTTTCTCATTCTTGCATTCACAAAATACCTAATTTGTAATTCTCAAGGACGGAAGAGAATGTTAAGTGTCAGATACCCGGAGGACTTTTTTGCACTATACATTCCTCCTCTCCCACCTGTGGGATTCTGTGCCTCCTCCAGTTGCCCGGCCCTTGCGTGAAGAATCAGTCCCATACGGGCCTCTCTTACTTTGAGATTGTGATTGAGAGAATGTGTCCTATACTTTAAGTATGTTGAGGTTGGGGAACTTTGCCTGTAAACGAATCTACACGTTAAATAATGGAGGAAGTTGACCACAAGTCTATAGACGTGTTAGCTTTTTTCAGTCTATCTTGTTATTCTTTCTTCTCTTTTAAATCATATCTGTCATTATTACACAGGCTTGACTGGAAGCCAGCCTAATTCCGAAGCAGAGTCCGTTCCTGAGAATGTACCCAAACAGCCTTTACTTCCCCCTAAAAGACCCTTGTCCTCTTCTCACGAAGCAAACGAAGGGCAAGCAAAGGATGCCACTTCCTCTGGCGGCGCGGCAAGGTCCATCTCCTCCACCTCCACTGCCGCCTCCACCTCAGCACCTGCCGCCACCACTCCTGCCACCAACCCAGCAAAAACTGTTAGTTCCTCTGTCCCCCCCTCCCCAGCGCCCAGGACTCTGCCTGCCACTCCTGCCAGCACTAACACTACTGCCACCCCGAGCCTCACTCATACGGTCCCTGCCAAGCAGCCCCCTATCCCTCCCCCTAAACCAGCTCACAGAAATAGCAACCCTGTCATTGGTAAGTAAGTCTTGAGGTTTCCATTGCTCGGGTTTGGTTTGGTTTGATTTTGGATGGTTGTTTTATTGGAAAACTGGTATAATATTGATTTGGTCTGTGAGAGAGTTCTCCATGTCATGTCCCTTTGGATGCCCTCGGTATGGAGAAAAGTCTTGAAAATGAGGCAGATAACTAGGAATGAAAACAGACAGGGAGCAGGTATCACTAAAACTAAGCTCCAGTTTGGTCAGGAGTGGTGGGGAGTATCTATTTTCCTAAAACAGTGTTTCTGAAATACGGTTTATAGTTGGGGGACTGGATGTGAGGACCACAACAGGTTCTGACCTGCATGGAGAAAAGGGTTGTTTTTGGTTTTTTTTTTTTTAACCTACTTTAAACCACCAGCATCTGCCTTTCGCATGAGCCCAACAGATAAAAAGGTGATTGTATAGATGCCTGTGTAACTTATGATTCAGTGTCTGGCATGATACCTTCATGCAAACTGCAAAAGATATTATTCAAAGTGTCTTGATAAAATCATGTTTTTATCTTGGGAAGAGTCAAGAATGCTACTCTTAGTAAAATCAGTGGCAGAAGAAAGAAAACTTGGAAGATAACCAGCACACTTACCAGTTTAGTAAATTTTTTTTTTAAGTTTATTATTTATTTTGAGAGAGAAAGAGCTGGAGAGGGGCAGAGAGAAAGGGAGAAACAATCCCAAGCAGGCTCCGTGCTGTCAGTACAGAGCCCAAAACGGGGCTCAGTCTCATAAATTGTGAGATCAAGACCTGAGCCGAAATCGAGAGTACTGAGCCACCCAGGTGCCCCAATTTAGTACATTTTTTTATATTTACCTGAAGTCCTGTTTAGGTCTGCTTTTCTGTACATAATTGCGGACCTTCTTAGAGGAAATTATGAGAAGGGGAGGAGAGGAAAGAGGTAGTTTTTCAGGAAAAATAATACAAGGCTTAGTACTGCTTGAAGTTCTTGTTCGTGATTGAAGGGAGGAATAAAGTACGCTCGTTAAACAGTTAATACCGCCAACTTGTGTGGGTTGACAAGAACCCTGAAAAACAGGCTTAGAATTCATTGTGAGTATGACAGGTTGGAGTAGCTTGATTACAGAAAGGACGGTGGTTATTATTGTTATCACCAACCTAGATGGACAGTCTGTGTTGACTTATCTCTGAGGAACTTGAGCTGCTTTCATATACTTGGCTGTCAGAGCCTCCTTGTGAAGTAGGAAGCCGATTTTATCTATTATATGGCTAGGGCAATTATAACATGAAGAACTTGTGACTCACTCAGGGTTGCAGTTAATGAGAAATAGAAACCAAACATAGGCTTTTCAGCTCTTGAGCCCAGACTTCTGTCCTGTATACCAGTATTCTCAAACTGCTGTCTAGACAAGCTCTCTTCTCGATCAACCTAGAGGACTTGTGAAACAGATTGCTGGGCCCTGCCCTTAGAGTTTCTGAATCAGTAAGTCTAGGGTGGGCCTGAGAATTTACGTTTCTAATAAGTTCCCAGATGATGCTGATGCTACATATATGGGGACCACACATTGAGAACCATTGCTCTAAAGCAGTAATACATCACTCTTTTCGAGGTAAGACAATTATAAAAAATAATAATATGTGTACTGTAACCTGGGCTGAACCTTAGAGGCCATGTTGGCCTAAGGTGAATAGCCCAAAGCAATAGGTCTTGTGACTAGGGGATCAACATCAGTCCTGAGTGGTCCTCAGCAGAAGGAGAAAAATAGGAGAGTTTTTATAAGTTTTTATTAAGGCTAAATAGCTATGATTTAAAGGACTACCCTTTATTCTGAAATTATGACCTTCCTAATTCTTTGATGTTAAAAAGCCATTTCTTTCATGAAAGGATTCTGTTCACAAATGGTTTGCTTAGTATTAAGTCTTGGAAATACTAAAAATTGACAACCTGAGGTTGGTTGAGATTTTCATTTTAGTTTTATTGGTTCATGAGATCCAAACATTTGGAAACTACTGCTTTAGACATTGCTATGTCTACTGACAGGCATAACAGTGTTAGGACTAAGAACTAATTAGGACAGAGGGAGGACCATCATAAATAGCTGAACAGATGAAGGGAATTTGTAACCCCTCCAATGAGCATTCTGGCATCTTCCCCTCAAAACTACAACCAAGTGTCCTTGCAAGGATAAATATAAGACAGTTCACTTCCTTAACATTTTGAGGTATGTGTGAGTATATATATATATATATATATATATATATATATATATTCCTTAAATCACCAAAGATAATTTACCTTATCAATTCAAACAGTAAAATAATCAAATTTGGTCCCGTCAGGTGTAGATTTTGTTGCAAATGGAATTTATAACTGCTATTTTTAGAGAGGCAACAAAAGTCCAGTCTACCCAAAAATAATCTTTCATTGAAGCTAAAATTAATGTTTTTTTTAATTTTAATATTTAAAAGTAATATTTTTTGTGTGTGTATGCAATGTTTTTCTAGAAAGTCTTTTAAAAATTTAAGGGATGCCTGGGTAGCTCAGTCGGTTAAGCGTCCAATTTTTGGTTTCCACTCAGGTCATGATCTCATGGTTCTTGTTTTTGAGCCCCATGTCATTCTCCACACTGACAGTGTGGAGCCTGCTTGGGACTCTAATCCCTCTCTCTCAAAAATAAATAAACATGTTTTTTAATTTACTTAAGATATATAACACTGTATGTTATTTATACTGGAATTAAATTTTTAAGTGCATTTGGGCATTTATAATATATAAAAAGCTAAAGGTTATTAAAATAATACAAAGCTAGGGGCGCCTGGGTGGCTCAGTCAGTTGGGCATCTGACTTGGGCTCAGGTCATGATCTCACAGTTCATGGGTTCAAGTCCTGCGTCGGGCTCTGTGCTGACAGCTCGGAGCCTGGAGCCTGCTTCGGATTCTGTGTCTCCCTCTCTCTGCCCTTTCCCCTCTCATGCTCTGTCTCTCTCTGTCTCTCAAAGATGAATAAACGTTAAGAAAAAAAAAAAAAATTAAAAAAAAAATATAAAACTAATTTATTCACAATAAATTATGATTATCTCACATATGCAAGTAGGTATGCCTAATAAAATGTATATATAGTTAAAACTGAAAAAAAATACTTATGATAAATGACATTAAAACATTATCAAATTAGCTAGCTTTTTACTTTAAATGCTACCAGTAGAGTGGGACTTAGGGCAAGTAAATTTTTATTTCAGGGGACCTTGAGGTGTTGCTCTCTAGGTAAGACATCTGGAACCATTTGAAAATAAGTGGTGTGACCAAAATTAGGGTTTTGAGTGAAGGATGAGGGGTCGGTGATCAAGAGACCTACTATTTAATTACTTTGCAGGATTAGCTCCTGCGTGATATGATGATCCATTTCTTAAAGGCCATTTGGAGCCCTCCAAAGGGACTTTGCTGACTCAAAACCTCAGTCATTGTGGGCTTGGGGGAATGACATAGGGGTGCATACTGACCTGATACAAGGTAGGAGCCTCTAGTCTCATAAACGTGTATCGAGGATCCACTGTGTGCCAAGCACTATGCCCACCTCTGTGGATATGCTGATGGAAACAAGGAACCTGTAGTAGAGTGGGGAGTGCAGATGAAGGTTTGGCTGTAAAGGATAAGAGGTATGGACAGTAATAAGAATCACAAAGACAGTGGGATCTAAAGGATGGAGTCTAATGATAAGACCTGGGAACTAGCTGAGCCCCTGCCTGTGTGTTGTCTGATCTTGGCAGGTCACCTAATTCCTGTGGCTTCAGCTTTTCCTTCTGTAAAATGGTAAAGATAATCTCCCGTGTAAGGAGAATCTGAAGTTAAGGATAGCAGAGCACTTTGATTTTCTCAAAGACCTTTGTATTTGCTATAAAAAGTCAGGATGTCATTACTGCTAATTTTATAATGCAGAGCTGGGATATCTAGATGTTATTATTTATCAAGCTGTGGTAACAATGCCTGATAGTGTTTGGGTTTTTTTTTTTTTTTTTTTTTTTTTTAGGGCTACCTTCATGTCTAAGTTTTTTAATGGCATTCTGTTAGACAAAAAAACTTACCCACATTCTTTATCTCTTTATATTAACTTTATCTACCTCAAGTCATAAAAAGTTGTCATGTTAGAGCAAAGAAGTAAGAATTACTTTTCACCAGAGTATTAAGGTCGTGGTCTTCCTGCATGCCTGTACATTTATTAGGCTTCCTAGATACCTAAATACAAATTTCATTTCGGCACGCGATATCTAGGATGTGGCAAAGTCAAGAAATGGATTGGTTTGCCTAAAAGCTGAGAGTAAGCTCAGTTCTAATCTAGGCCTTAGGCTGTCCCCTCATTGTGAAGCCATCTTAAATTGAGGTGTTATTCTCTCTTTTCCAGCTGAACTGTCCCAGGCAATAAACAGCGGTACATTGTTATCAAAACCATCCCCACCTTTACCACCAAAGAGAGGCATTCCGTCAGCCTTGGTACCCACCTTGGAGTCTCCTGCCACCGCCACCGCCACAAAAGCACCATCTGATCAGAGAGAAAAGAGCACATGCTCTGTGGGCTCTGAACCACTGTTGATGATCCCACCTCTCTCTCCGTCCCCACCGCTGCCTACTCATACACCTCCTGAACCCCCACGGTCCCCTCCATTCCCTGCTAAGACTTTTCCAGTTGTGCCAGAAATTGAGTTACCACCGTCCTTAGACCTACCCCAGGAGGTTTCCCAGCAGGAAGATCAGAAAAAGGAAGTGCCTAAGAGAATGTTGGACCACAGCTTTGGAGAGCCCCATGTACCCTGTAGGCTGCCTCCACTCCCACTGCATATCCGAATCCAGCAGGCCCTGACCAGCCCGCTTCCCATGACTCCTCCCTTGGAGGGCTCTCACAGAGCTCACTCCTTGCTCTTTGAGTACAGTGACAACTTTTCTGAGGACAGCAGCACCCTAGGTCGGACCAGGTCACTTCCCATCACTATTGAAATGCTGAAAGTGTGAGTGCCTTTAAAGCTCGCCTTTTGTTTCCTCTTCTTTAGTCTAGGTAGCCCTTCTGGGGGAAAATTACTTATAAAAAGAAAATGTGAATAAATTTAAAGTAAGAATACTTAACAAATAAGACATGTTCTAAAGTTTGGACATTATTTACTCTGCTGATTTCTATAACATTGTTTCCACAGCAGTCACAAACATCTGTACTTGAAAATTAAAACCACTTTATTTTTTGTACGTGATACAAGGGAGGCAGTGTAACAGGGTACTTAAGGAGCATTGATGTTGGAGTAAAATAGCTCTGGGTTCAAATCCCACCTCCACCTCTTCCTGGCTTGTAGTAGTGTACGTTACTTAACTTTTCTGCTCTTGAGCTGTCTACCCATAAACGGAGTAATCCCCACCCATAGGCTTGTGAGGATGAAATTCGACAAATCTGAAAGTCTGGGACCTGGCACCTGAACTCGGTGGAGCGGGACAGAGAGCAGTCTGGAGAAAAAGAAGGGAGCTCTGAAAGATAGCTCAGTGTTCCAGCCTCATAGACTGGACCTGGCCATTGTATTCTTTCCCTCATCTGTCCCCAGACACCTTGCCTTTTTAAAATTCCAACGATGTGTGACTAAAGGTTAACACTTTTTGGCCATTTGGAGATTTGCCTTGCTAGCTAAAAGAATTGTTACAGAGCTGTTGCGGCATACTGCTAATTAGTTGCTTTGCCATAATCTTTGTACCTGCGGGCATAATTTTTTTACTTCCTGGAAAGAGACCGTTTAGGAGTTCAAGATAGACTAAGTCACAGTTTTATGCCTGCACAATAGAAAGGGGAGAAGTTAGTTTTCATCTTTGCTTCTTTGGATTAGATTATCATCTTGTCCCACTCCATTGTTAAACCAAGGGAAATAAATGGGTTAAATGTCTTTATTGCATATCTTCCATGAGCCAGATACAGTCTTAGATGCTCTGTGGTCTTCTCACTTAATCAGCCCAAAGCAGACTTGAATCTCACATGTGGATCATTAGGGCCCTGTGTGCCAAAACACTAATACAGTCTAGAATTTATCTGTTTGTCACAACAAGCCTCGGAGGTAAGTATCATTCACATTTACAGAAAAGCTAAATAACTTACAAGCTATGAATAAGTTGTAGAGCTAGGATTTAAACCCAGAGCCTTTTAGATTAATAGCTGCTAAAAAGTTTCTTAGCAAGATGGTTAAAGTTAAGGGAAGGAATAAATTTTTTCATTTGTGGAGTTTTCCATAGTTATTCAGTAATTGGCTATGCAAATCAGTTACCTGTTATGTTTCTGAAAGGAAAACATAATTATGTTCATTTGTTAGTCCAGACGATGAAGAGGAGGAGGAGCAGACCCCCCCATCTGCATTCACTGAAGATGTGGCATCTACCTCAGTTGTTCCCAAACTGCCACGGTGTCTGCAGGAAGAGGAGGAAGAGAAGGAGAGTGACTCTGATTCAGAAGGTCCCATTCAGTACCGAGATGAAGAGGATGAAGAGGAGAGCCATCATAGTAAGAAAGGGAAAAGCACAGGAGAGAATTATTTTACCGATAAAGCTGCTCTTAGCAAATATAAGACGAATGGAAATAGGCACTCTCTCCCATCAGGTCATCTGGTAACTGATACTGGAGGCCATTGTGAAGGAGCCTTGTCCCTGCTGTTCCCACTGTTCTAACAAGGCAGTGAGAGAGAGCCAAGTAGATTGAGTCATACAGGTTTTTATTTGTTTGTGATTGAAAAATTATTTACCTTGATGGTATTAGAGAATTAGCAGAAGAAAGTTGGTATTTGAGCTGCATTGAAAAGACATAGTGATCCTCTGCTTTAGTCTCATGAACTTACTGTGTCCATGGGGCAAAGAAAAAAATCCATGTTCATGTACGCAAATCTGCAGATAATGGAATCCTGATTCCTAAAAATGAGAAGGCAGCTTTAAGAATAGGAATCTTGGGGGTGCCTGGGTGACTCCTCAGACATTCGACTTTGGCTCAGGTCATGATCTCACGGTTGGTAGGTTTGAGCCCTGCATCAGGCTCTGTGCTGACAGCTCAGAGCCTGGAGCCTGCTTTGGATACTGTGTCTCCTTCTCTCTCTGCCCGTCCCCTACTTTTAATGCTTTAAATAAGCATTAAAAAAAACTTAAAAAGAATAGGAATCTTGGGGTGCCAGGCTGGCTCAGCCCGTGGAGCATATGACTGTTGATCTCAAGATCATGAGTTCAAGCCCCATTTTGGGTGTAGAGCTTACTTTAAAAAAAAAAAAAAAAAAAAAAGAATGGGAATCTTAGGTGTGTTAATGCAAATGCCTTTGTGTTGTAATTCAGAGGGCTATCCCATGTTTAGATTCTTGTTCTTCTAGCAACCTTCTTTAGAAGGAATTTAGAGAAATGTAGAAGACAGAAGGTATCTTTAGCCCAACTGAATCCATCTGGCTAATTAGATTTTTAGAGGTCTTCAGCTTTACCCCCCACCTCTACATTAGCTGAGTTACCTGGAGGCCAAGTAGAAAGCTGAGAGTTGCCATACTGTTTGTTCAGACTCTTGCCTAGTTCCAAGTGAGGTTGGTTGAGCCTTAGTGTCTACTTTTTTTTCTTTCCCTTGTGCAAAGGTGCTCTGGCCAACAAAGTGAAGAGGAAGGACACACTGGCAATGAAGCTGAACCACAGACCCAGTGAACCAGAGCTGAACATGAATTCCTGGCCTCGGAAAAGCAAAGAGGAGTGGAATGAAATACGGCACCAGATTGGGAACACACTGATCCGGTAGTTCTTTGCTTAGAATACATGGATTTTATTTGATTTGGCCAGTAGGTGTGTTAGATACTTACTTTGTGGTGCATTCACTTACCTTTTTTTCTTTTTTGATTTTAGAAACAGCGTAATTTTTAAAAATACACATTGTACACACTTGGATATCCTCTTGGAACTTGAAAATTAAGGAACCAAATGGCTCTTGGAGCTTTAAACCATGAGATAGACATAAATACGGCTTTTAAATTTTCTAGGGGAGCCTGGGTGGCTCAGTCAGTTAAGTGTCTGACTTCGGCTCAGGTCATGATCTCACGGTTTGTCAGTTTGAGCCCTGCATCGAGCTCTCTGCTCTCTGCATAGTCTACTTTGGATCCTCTGTCCCCTTCTTTCTCTGTCCCTCCCCCACTGCCTGTACTCACATTCTCCCTCTCCCTCTCTCTCTGTCTCTCTTTGTCTCTCTCTCTCTCAAAAATAAATAAAGATAAAAAAATAAAAGTTTCTAGAGAATCTGTCTCAGTCAGTAGAGTATATGACTGTTGATCTGGGGCTCCTGAGTTCAAGCCCCATATTGAGCATGGAGCTTACTTAAAAAAAAAATTTTTTTTTTTTTTTTAGTTTCTAGAGAATTCACGTGGTTCCCAGGCCAGTAAGACTCCTCTGTCATTTATCCAGTTACTCAGCTATGAGGTGTCAACCCAATTAAAGATCACACCCATATTTTTCATTGTATCTATTTCACATGTTCCACGTATCTGCCTTTGAAATTTCAAAGTGTTAGTATATTTTTCAAGTCAGGTGGAACCAAAAGCATAGAGAAACTGAATGCAGGCCAGGTTCCTGCACATGTAATGTACACAAAGTCCAGGTATATAGATAGCTGTTGGACCAACTCAGATGTTTCTCTTGGTAGAGTGAGGAAAAGGAAGTGGAACTCTTGGCATATTCTTAACAAAATAATTAACTTAGGGTGTTCATTAATTGAGATCTATTCTTTCCTGCCTCAGACACCTGGCTTTGCTATTGGCCAGGATGGCAATCTTAATGCAGAACTGTGGCTGTCTGGGTGTCAGCAAGAGACTATCAACAATAGGAATTAGTTTAGAATGAGAATCTTTGACAACAGATTTCTTTTTCCAGGGCGCCTGGGTGGCTCAGTTGGTTAAGCGTCCTTCTTCAGCTTAGGTCATGATCTCGCAGTTTGTGAGTTCGAGCCCTTCATCAGGCTCTGTGCTGACAGTTCACAGCCTGGAGCCTGCTTCAGATTCTGTGTCTTCCTCGCTTTCTGCCTCTCTCTCTCTCTCTCTCTCTCTCTCTTTCTCTCTCAAAAATAAATAAAACATTAAAAAAATATTTAAATATTTACAGGTAAATCTGACAAAAGATTGTGTAAGACCTGTACATAGCAGGATATAATAAAATCCTGCTGAAGAAAGTAAAGAAGAATTAAATAAATGGAGAGAAATACCATGTTCATGGGTCGGAAGTCTCAAGTATCATAAGATATCAATACATACAATTCCAATCAAACTAACCCCCAGAAGGCTTTTTTTTTTTAATTGGCAAACTAATTTAAAAATTCTTATGGAGGGGCGCCTACGTGGTTCAGTCGGTTGAGCATCCGACTTCTACTCAGGTCATGATCTCACAGTTCATGAGTTTGAGGCCTGCATTGGGCTCTGTGCTAACAGCTCAGCCTGGAGCCTGCTAAGGATTCTGTGTCTCCCTCTCTCTCTGCCCCTCCCCCACTCATGCTCTGTCTCTCTCTCAAAAATAAGTAAACATTTTTAAAAAATAAATAAAATAAAATAAAATTCTTATGGAAATATAAAATACACTAGAATAACCAAAGCAACTATGAAAAAGAACAGGGTTAGAGGACTAACACAATATGATTTAAGACAGATTATAGGGGTGCATGGGTGGCTCATTTAAGTAAGCGTCCAACTTCAGGTCAGGTCATGATCCCACAGTTTGTGGGTTTGAGCCCTGCATCGGGCTCTCTAATGTCAGTGCAGAGTCTATTTCGTATACTCTGTCGCCATCTCTCTCTGCCCCTCCCCCACTTGCTCTCTGTCTCAAAAATAAACTTAAAAAAAAAAAAAAGGATATAGGGGCACCTGGGTTGTTCACTTGGTGTCCAACTTCTGCTCAGGTCATGATCTTATGATTCGTGAGTTCAAGCCCTGTATTGGGCTCTGCACTGGTAGTGCAGAGCCTGCTTGGGATGCTCTCGCTCTCTCTCTCTCCCTCTCCCTCTGCCCCTCTCCCACGTTCACTCATGCACTCTGTCTCAAATAAACTTAAAAAAAATTTTTTTATGAAGATTATAAAGCTGAAGTAACCTAATCAGTGTGGTGTTGACATAAAGATAGATAAACTGCATGGAAAAGAGAGCCCAGAAATACACCCACCCGTATATGTACAGCCCATTTTTGACAGAGGTACAAAGATAATTTCATGAAGAAAGGATGGTCTTTTCAACAAACGGTGCATAAAAATTACTTCAGTCCTTGCCTTGCATCATATACAAAAAATTAACTCAAAATGAATCCTGCATTTAAATATGAGAGCTAAAGCTACAAAACTTCTGGAAGAAGTTAAAGATTTCTCAGCCATGATCTCAAAAGCATGATTCTTAAGAGAAAAACATTGATGAACTGCACTTCATCTAAATTAAACATTTTTGTCCTTTGAAAGACACTGAAGAGAAGGTAAAAAAACAAGCCACAAACTGGCAGAAAATATTTGTGAATCATGCATCTGACAAAGGTCTTATATCTAGGAAGAACTCACCAAACTTAATAAGAAAACAACAACCCAATTCTTAAAAGGTGGGGAGAAGATTTCAAAGAAGATACACAGATGGCAAATAAGCATATGGAAAGATGCTCAACATCCTTAGTCATTAGGGAAATGCAGATTAAAACCACAGTGAGAAACCACTCCAAGCCCACTAGGCTGGCTAAAATTGTACAATTTAAAAGACTAACAATACCAAGAGTTGCTAAGGATGAGGAGCAGCTGGATTCTCATACACCGGTGGTGGTACGAGTGTAAAATAGTAGAACTATTTTAGGAAACAATTTGTAAATTTCTTTTAAAAAATCAAATGTATGATCCAGCTATTCCATTAGCTATTATTTCTAATAGCCACCCTAAAAAAAATAGAAACAACATAAATATCCATCACAGGGCAAATGGATGAACAAATTGTGGCGTGATCATTCAGTGGAATACTGCACAGGAAAAAAAAAGCAACAAACTGTTTATGATGCTACAACTCGGATAGAGCTCAGTAATTAAGCTGCAAGAGGGTTGACAAAAAAAAAAAAAAAAAAAGCACATACTATATTGTTTTATATAAAATTTTTTTAGGGGAGCCTGGGTGGCTCAGTCAGTTGAGCGTCCAGCTTCGGTTCAGGTCACGATCTCACGGTTTGTGAGTTCAAGCCCCATGTCGGGCTCTGTGCTGACAGCTCAGAGCCTGGAGCCTGTTTCGGATTCTGTCTCCCTCTCTCTCTGCTCCTCCCCCACTCGTGCTCTGTCTCTGTCTCTGTCTCTGTCTCTCTCTCTCTCTCTCTCTCTCAAAAATAAATAAAACATTTAAAAAAATTTTTTTTCTATTTTTTTAATGTTTTATTTATTTTTGAGAGAGAGAGAGAACACGAGTGGTGGAGGGTCACAGAGAGAGAGACACAGAATCTGAAGCAGGCTCCAGGCTCTGAGCTGTCAGCACAGAGCCCGACATGGGGCTCGAACTCACAACTGTGAGATCGTGACCTGAGCTTAAGTCAGACACTTAACCGACTGAGCCACCCAGGTGCTCCATATATAAAATTTTAGAAATTGAAAACTATAGGTACATAAAGCAGGTTTATTTGCTGGAGGCAGGGAGATTGAAATTATAAAATGGAAATGAGGGGTCTCTGGGTGGCTTAGTTCGTTCATCATCCCACTCTTGATTTTGGCTTAGGTCATGATCTAACAGTTCATGAGGTCAAGTCCCGTATCAGGTTCTGTGCTGACAGTTCAGGGCCTGGAGCCTGCTTCAGATTCAGATTAAAAAAAGAGGGAGAAAGAGAGAGAGACAACTTTAAATTCCAGTAGTTGCAAAATCACTGGTTTAAAAATCAAAAGAAAGATATCAGAGTCGTGAGAAGGATTGTAAAAATATATATATATTAAAATCTCAGTCCTCATTCTGGTTTTCTGAGTTAGAATTTCTGTTACGTGTCTTGAGGGCCTGTGCTCCTTCCGCAGGTCTGTTTGGGAGCTTCCAGTCCAGTGCAAACCTTCACTTCACAGATGAGTACACCCAGGATCTGACTGAGCTCTTCTGTGGTGACAGGGCTCGTTAATATCAGAGCTAGCATTGGAATCTTTTCCTCCTGTTTGCATTACAGTTTCTTTTTATGTTCTAATATCCATGTTAACACTTTCAACATGAAAATTGTTTCATAAACAATCAGATAAACAAATGAAATACCAAAACAGTTTGAAAATGTATTGCTTTCGTGCTAATGTAGGGGCTAATATAAACTGAGAGCAAAACAATTCTGAATAAGTGGAATTGGGATGTTTAACATGGGCAATACCCTTATTTATCTCCTTTTTAGACGACTGAGTCAAAGACCAACAGCAGAAGAACTAGAACAGCGGAATATACTACAACGTGAGTCCAGCTCTGGGCATAAAGTTGTACAGCTTTTCTTTGTAGATTTCTGACTTTAAGGCACATACTAGAGTAGAGAAGAGAAGCATTTTCTGCAAGGGCCAAGGAGAGGGTGTTCGGCCCAGGAAGGACTATTCATATCTTTTCTCTGGAAGGAACAGAACTCCCCCAAGCTTCCTTTACAAGATATCAGTATAGTATTGCTTAGTGTACTGGGAACCTCCAGAAAATGTTGTTCCGATATTCTCACAGTATCCTGAGACCTGCTTTGGCCATGTGGGAGGATTTGACAGCATGTGGCAGATACTGCCCAACTTTCCTCCTCAGGGAAGTGAGGTTGTGGCTGTGCACCTTCCTATTCCTAGTGGACTTTGAGGGCTAGGGCCCAAAGCGAGGCCCAGATGCAGGAGCCTTCCTGTCTTTTTCATTTTTTAAGACTTTGGTACATCTAAAGTCACAAAATAAGACCATGTGTTTCATTTACTTTCTATGTGCATAATTACCTTCCTAAAATAACATTCAATCTGATACACATTTGATTTAGTTTTCCAGATTATAGGATGAATTTTGCCCTTAAAATCCACCACACTGAGAGGATTAGGCTTCATAGAGTTACTTGTGGGCATGCTCAGTCTGCCCAGTCCATCCCCCCTGTTCCCTCATCACTATGTGGATATATACAGCTTAGTCACTAAGTGAATTTTAAACTTAGAAACCTTTGTAGACATATCACATGAAACTTAGTGTGATTTCCATTCTTCATTCTTGGGGGTTGCTCTTGAGCAAGAATCTGCAGAGTTTTTCTAAAGGGCACATAGTAAATATAATCACTTAAAAATGTAAAGATCAGGGGCGCCTGGGTGGCTCAGTCAGTTAAGTGTCCAACTCTTGATTTCAGCCCAGGTCATGGTCTCATGGTTTGTGAGATCAAGCCCTATGTTGGGCTCTGTGCTGACAGTGTGGAGCCTGCTTGGGATTCTCTCTCTCCCTCTCTCTGCCTCTCCCCCTCTTCCCCTCTGCCTGCGCACAGGTGCAGGCACTCTCTCAAAATAAATAAACGTAAAATAAATAGTTAAAAAATATAAAGATCATTATTAGCTCATGGACAGTAAAAATACAGGCAGCTGGCTGGATTTGGTACCATAGTGCTGCTGACCCTCGCTCCTAAGTATTTGACTCTACCAGTTGACAAGAAAATTATCTTGATTGTCCATCCCCAAAGTTAGTATTTTATTCTGACTTGGAGCCTATAAGAAATATCTGCCGTGTGATTACTGAATACTTTGATATGCAAATGGCCATTTTGAAGTAATATTCTTTGTTTTGGACTATTGACTGTAGCTAAAAATGAAGCTGATCGGCAGGCAGAAAAACGAGAGATTAAACGTCGTCTTACTAGAAAGGTATGTAGCCCAGCTATTCGGTTTCAGTCTGTCTACTGACCACGTATCTTGTATTTGAATGACCTATTTGGTTAGAAAGAAACGTTTGACTTGAATTGCCATAGGTTGCTATGAAAATGTAATACATGATGCAGATACTGAAAACAACACAACATTATCAAGAGCATTTTTGGGGCGTGCCTGGGTGGCTCAGACTGTTAAGTGTCTGACTTCAGCTCAAGTCATGATCTCACAGTTGATGACTTCGAGTCCTGCATCCGGTTCTCTGCTGTCAACACAGCCCACTTGAGATCCTCTGTCTTCCTCTCTATACCCTTGCCCTTCTCATGCTCTCTCTCTCTCTCTCTCTCTCTCTCTCTCTCTTTCTTTCTTTCTCTCTCTCTGAAAAATAAACATTTTAAAAAAAAAGCACTTTGGGGGCACCTGGGTGGCTCAATCAGTTAAGTATCTGACTTCGGCTCAGGTCATGATCTCACAGTTCGTGGGTTCGAGCCCCATGTCGGGCTCTGTGCTGACAGATCAGAACCTGGAACCTGCTTCAGATTCTGTGTCTCCCTCTCTCTCTCTGCCTCCCCCCCACTCACTTTCTGTCCTCTCTCTCTCTCTCAAAAATATTTAAAAAAATTTTTTTTTGAAAAGCACTTTTATCCCATTTTTACTATTTAAAGAATGCCTGGCACAAGGTGCTCCATTAATGTTTGCATAAATTCTGACCTTTTATTTGGTAAACCTGGGATTTGATGTAGACTCTAAAACCTGTTGAAGTAATAGAGACGGTAACAGAAGGAGTGTGTAGCATTCAATTTTGCAAGGCACACTGGTGTTTTCTAATCAGAAGGAACTGAACTGACCCTTAGTGATACCAGAAGTATCACTACCAGAAGTATATACCAGAAGTATAAAAACACCAACTGTGATTTGTTCTTGGTCCCAGATCGAATGGGGTAGAATCTTTTCTGTCCTAGACCTGTGTTGGCTTTTAAGCTTTTTCCTTTCCTTCCCACAATAATAGTTTGTAATTGCCTCCTGTAGATTCTGATTTGGCCTGAACTCTCTAGATATTTCTTAAAACTTACAGGAATCCCCAGAAGAGCAAAGGATCTAGACGGTTTCTTCCTGATTTCTCCCACTTTTCCCCTTCCCCAGGAACAGAGGAATTATCCTTGTTAGATTGAGGGGAGCTCAGTCTAGAGGCCAGAGCTGGACTCACTGCCTTCAGATTGAGCAGGTTACCTGACTATGCAACCTTAAATCCTGATTCGTTACCAGATCTCGGCATTATTCATAATAAAAGGAAATTCACCCTTTATATTACCCACTAGACCTTGCTTTCATATTAAAGGTATTCGCTTCCTAATGTATTATATGTTAGTGTCTAGCTCTGATCCTTTTGTTCCCCAAAATGTAGTCCACAGACCAGCAGCATTGGCATCACCTGGGAGCTTGTAGAGATGCGGAATCTCAGGCCGCACCTCAGACCTTAATCAAAATCTACATTGTAACCAGATCCCCAAATGCTTTGTATGCATATTAAAGTTTGAGAAACACCGGGTATACTGGTTATACTGGTTTATAGCTATGGTTCTCAATGTTAGCTGTGGCATTCAGGAGCTTTAAAAAAAAAAACAAAAACAAGGGGCCTCTGGGTGGCTCAGTCGGTTGAGCATCAGACTTCGGCTCAGGTCACGATCTCATGGTTGACAAGTTTGAGCCCCGTGTCGGGCTCTGTGCTGACAGCTCAAAGCCTGGAGCCTGCTTCGGATTCTGTGTCTTCCTCCTCTCTCTCTGCCCCTCCCTTGCTCATGCTCTGTCTGTCTCTGTCTCAAAAATAAATAAACATTAAAAAAAATTTTTTTTAAACAAAACCTCCCAATACCCAGAATCTTTGGGAATGGACCCAGGGATCAGTCGTGTTTAAAGGTCCCCAGGCAATTCCAGTGTGCAGTAAGGTTGAAGCGCTGGGTTAGAGGCGGTTTGAATGCATGATTGATGCCTCATCCCTGGCATAATGAATTAAGAGGCTCCATTTCTTTCAGCTCAGTCAGAGGCCGACTGTGGCTGAACTACTTGCCAGGAAGATTCTGAGATTTAATGAATATGTGGAAGTAACAGATGCTCAAGATTATGACCGGCGAGCTGACAAACCTTGGACCAAACTGACCCCTGCTGACAAGGTGCCTGTTTCTGTGTGTGTGTGTGTGTGTGTGTGTGTGTGTGTGTGTGTGTGTCTATTTGAAGAATCTAATACACTAACTAGAAGGGGAAAACATAATATTTTTACTTTTTGATATGTTAAATTTCTAATCAAGATATAAAATGCCAAGATGTACGAACCAAAACTTTATACTAATGACTCCATCACCACCACCATCACCACAACCAAAAAAAAAAAGAAAATCCTTGCTCCATCACAGAGTCCACAAATCTGGAAGGAAATAAAACACATTTTAATGGTGGTTATTTCTGTTGGAGGGAGTTTGGGTGGTCTGTTTTAGTAATGACCTGTATTTCACTTGTATAACAGGAAAAGCATTTTTACATGTTGTAAAAGTATAAAACTATACAAAAAATTATAAACTATAAAAGTTACACTATCTCTTTTTAGCTCTCTAGGTGTTCTGATGTAACTAGAGAGATTCGGTTTATTATGAGATAAATAGTGTTAAGAAAGGCGACATGTACCAGGCTCGGCGTGTGCACCTGGCTCCTTTGCTCGCTCCGGGTTGCCTGCTATGGGTTGCAGTGACTCATGAAGTTAATAAGCACAAGCGAGAATAAATGGCAAATGACACTGCTATATGTACTATGGCCGACAGAAGATGCTAAAACATTTTTGTTTCTACTCCACAGGCTGCCATAAGAAAAGAATTAAATGAATTTAAAAGCTCAGAGATGGAGGTTCATGAAGAGAGCAAACATTTTACACGGTGAGCGCCAAATACTGTGAGCTAAGTAGAGCTCTACCACAAAACAGACACAACAGAGTTGTCCAGATGGGAAGGACTCGTAATGCCATCATTAAAAGAAGGAGACAGCATGTTGACTGCAAGAAGACTACATTCAGAGACAGGGATGACAACTAAGAGGCAGTAGGAAATGCCTATGCTGAGTGTGGCATTTTACGTATATTATTTAATCCTTGCGATAACCCCACAGGCTTTCTTAATATCCCCATTTTGTTGATGAAGAAACAGGCCCAGGAGCACCTGACTGGCTCAGTCGGTTGAGTGTGACTCTTGATCTCAGGGTCATAAGTTCAAGCCCCACGTTGGGTGTGGAGCTTATCTAAAACAAGAGAAGAGAAGAGAGAAGAAACAAAATGAAACAGTCCCAAAAAGGTTAAGTAAGTTGCAGAACCAGGAGTGGAAAAAGGAATGACTGGTGGAAAGCCCCTGGGTGCTCTCTTCCTGTGCCTCAGTGTCCCAGGTGTTGTATAAGGAAATTGTTGCTAAGTTAGACAGTATCTCACCCTCTCTGGTTTCGGTTATTTCTAGCACTGCTGATCTTACCAATTTAGTATATAAACTTCATTTTAGTTCCTGTCTTCATGAAACAAGCCAAGAAGTATTTTGGTGTGGAATTACTATTGTGATTAAGGACCCACCTAAAGAATCAGCTGGCTACAAATGGAATCAATGAAAGTATATAGGTGACTCTCAGAACATTTATAAAGAGAGGCTAGGAGCACCTGGCTTGCTCAGTCAGAAGAGCATGCGACTCTTGATCTTGGGGTCATGAGTTCAAGCCCCACGTTGGTTGTAGAAATTACTAAAAGTAAACTTAAAAAAAAAGAAAAAAGGTGGGGTGCCTGGGTGACTCAGTTGGTTAAGCCTCTGACTCTTGGTTTTGGCTCAGGTCATGATCTCATGGTTCATGAGATTGAGCCCCATGTTGGGCTCTGCACTGACAGTGCAGAGCCTGCTTGGAATTCTCTGCCCCTCCCCTGCTTGCATGCTTTCTCTCTAAGTAAATAAACTTTTTTTTTTTTTTTTTAAAGAGGTTAAATGAAGGAAAATACAATGACAATTACAGTTTGCTATAAAAAGAAGCAAGCAAGCAAAGTTGGAAAATAAAATAATTGTTAAACGTTTTTCCATCACAATCCAGGCAAATGGTTCTTTTAATTACAGAATTTTTTTGTACCGAACTGAGATAGTAGAGAAGGCAAATTTTGTTTGAGAGAGACAGAGCACGAGTGAGTGAGTGGGGGGCAGAGGGAGAGAGAGAATCTTAAGCAGGCTCTACGCTCAGCGTGGGAGAGAAGGCACATTTTTTGAACAGCCAGTAACACTATTCAGGGCAATGTAATATGAACTCAGATAACAAGCCAAATTTGCCAGCAAGAAGACTGTGCTCTAATCTGGAAAAAGACCTGTGCACTACTAAATATATAGTGCAATCAATATGATAAATGCCCCAGTCATTCTAACTCCTAAATCGGCCAGATTTCGTATCCCAACTCCCACCATTTTCTGGCTATGTCAGTGTTAGCCATTCTCATTGTTGTTACAATAATAATAAAGTACTATAGCGAGCAACAATAAAAGAAAGAGTCATAGAGATGATGCCACTTAGGCTGGATCTTAAAGCACGTGAAAGAATTTATTTGAACAAGAAGGAAGGAACCAGCATTACCAAGCAGCATCATAAGCAGAGGGACCAGCATTAACAAGGCTATGGGAGGTGAGCCAAGTGCACACTATCTCTGGGTTACGGAAAATGTCACGGAGCAGGGGACACATGGGAGCAGTGTGGTGAAGAGGAGACCAACACAATGGGTTAGGGTCACACCCTGAAGAGCTTTGACTGTTATGCTAGGACACTGGAACCACTGGAATTCTGAGCGTTTCAGGTGGAGCTCTGGTGGATCGATGGAAGGTGACGTAGTAGGACAAAGAAACTAGCAGCAAGGAAACCAGGCAGGAGGTAACTAAACTAGGGACGCTTGGCTGGCTCAGCCAGAAGAGCATGCGACTCTAGATTCGGGATCGTGCATTTGAGCCCCACGCTGGGTGTAGATATTACTAAAACATAAAAATAAAAATAAAAAACTTTAAATAAATAAATGCATGTATGTATGTAACTAAAATAGTCACAGGGAGCACACTGGTAGCTAACCAGGGAAGCGATTGTGAGAATGCAAGAGAGATGGATTTGGACACCATTTCAAGCACAGGACCAGGTTGGGCAATCTCTTGATTCCAGGGATGAATTAAAGAAAGTAGTCAAGGGACTCTTAGATCTCAAACTTGTCATTTTTGATGTCTGCGAAGTCAATGAGGAGTTGAGGTGAACACTTCAGGACATTTATTCAGCAAATATTTATCACACACCTACTACCTGGTAGATAACAGTACTAAGGAGGTGCTTAGAATAGAACATAGAACAAGATAAAGTCCCTATCCTCAAGGAGCTTTTCTTCTAAAAGCAGAAGGCAGACAGTAAGCAAACCGGAAAACACATTGTGTATGTTGAGCTTGACAAACCTGTGACACACTGAGGTGGAGATGCCTAGAAGACAGTTGGATCTTCAAGCTGAGAGCCCAGGGAGGGAAGCAAAGCCTCAAAATATAAAATTATGAGTGGCTCTTAAGGGGAAAATTGTTTGTGGAAAATGAACCAGAAAAGCGCTCTAGGGAAAATAGGGCTCCTTGCTGGCTCAGTCCTTGAGTGACTCTTGATCTCGAGGTCGTGAGTTCAAGCCGCACATTGGGTGTGGAGATTACTTGAAAAAAGAGAGAGAGAGAGAGAGAGAGAGAGAAGAAGGAGAAGGAGAAGAAGAAAAGTTAGGTAGAATTAGAGTAGCAGAGAGGCAGTTTTTAAAAATTAGAGCGTAGGGGCGCCTGGGTGGCTCAGTCGGTTGAGCGTCCGACTTCAGCTCAGGTCATGAACTCACAGTCTGAGTTCGTGCTGACAGCTCAGAGCCTGGAGCCTGTTTTGGATTGATTCTGTGTCTCCCTCTCTCTCTGACCCTCCGCCGTTCATGCTCTGTCTCTCTCTGTCTCAAAAATAAATAAAAGTTAAAAAAAAAATTAGAGCGTAACATTTCATGACTATTCGGATAATCACAGCAAAACAAGCTACAATACCTGGTAACTCAGCCCTTTTTGCTCATCTCTTTTAGCTACCATCGTCCATGATGCTGAAGTCTGAGAGAGGAGCTAAACAGCCCCCCCAAAACAGGGCTGCTTCGCTGCTTCGGTCTCCAGAGTGATGTGGAAGGAACTTCTGCACTTCGCAGCACAGCCAGGATTGAGTCCTTGGGGATATAGCTCTGGGGCGAACAGCACTTCTCTGAATGTAGCATTTCACTGGAATGGGTGGTCATGTGCTGCTTTGGGCAAAACTGAACACTTCATCCGTGCTTTTGAACCTTTTAACATTGCATCATACTTGAGGGGTCTGCCTCAGCACCCACCCACGCTCTGGGCCCCTTGCCGGTTCCGAGTGTTAGTGGCCACCCACACCGTCGCCCCAAGATGACGCCTGTGCTGGGGCACAGTTCGCACCATTCGCCTTACCTGTCCTGTCCTGGTCGTGGGTGCCCCTTGTGTGGCCCCAGCCATCAAATCCAATTGGTGGTGGGAAAAACCTTCTGGAGGCCCCCAGCCTTCTGGCAGAGGGGCCCCCACCTCCCGGGGACACCTCCACACCACATCGGAACATCAGTGGAAAGCAGCGCACTATACCTCTTGTCACACAGCAATAAAGTCCTCTTCGGGCAGCGCGGCCTGAGGGGAGCTCAGGATCTGACATGTTCCTTTCTGGCACAAGTCATCCTGATTTTTATTTTTTTAATTTAAAAAAAAAAAAAATCTTGAAGAAGTGCTGGAAACTTGTGTTTTTCCTGCCTATTAAGCAATCTGAGCTGCAATTAGATTCCAAGTTAAGACAGTAAGAAAGCATGTATGTTTTCTGTATACAAAAACAAAACCAAAAAAGGCCTCTCTGTTAATGGCATTTTGGCACAAAACTAACTCATGGCTTAAATTTTATAAGCTGTTGTACATTTGTTGCACCAAATGATATTCTAAGTCATTCTGACCAATAGATGTGTTCTCCTCCGGAAAACAGAGTTGTGGCAACCCTGTGGGAGCCAGCCGCCTGCTGTGGGCCCCCACGCTTCCAGCCGGAGTCACTGCAAGGTCCTAGGGAAGTGGGGTGCGGACCAGAAGAGGACTTTGGAGGCGGAAGTAGGAGGAGCACAGTCAGGACCCACTGTTCCTCCCTCCTGCTCAGTGCTGTTTGCCCTTCCCTGCTGTACTCACCCTCTCCCCTCCAGGTACCCGTCCCCCTGCTGACCCTCTCTGGCTCCTTCCACCTCACGTACCCCTCCTCTGCCAAGCAGGAGCCAGTGTCGTTGGTGCCTGGGCCTTGGCTCGGCCCCCACCCCTTTTTGTATTTGTAATGTATATTAATATGAAATGTTCCTAAAACAGAAAATTTATTTGCTTTCTTTTTTATTTGGAAAACCATACTGCCTCACCATTTCCCTCTAATTCCTATCCAGACTAAGCGGAAGAAAAAAATGTGTTCCTATTTAACTGATGAATGTGGCCTTTTTCTCTTAATGTTCAGAAAATTGTGGCTGTTTCGCCGATTTCTTCTGCAGTCCCTGTTGTAATTGTTCACTAGATTCTTACTCGTTTTCTCCTAATATGTCCATATAAGATTTGCTGAACAGGGAGAACCCATGAGGTCAAAACAAAAGAGCTGAGGTGACCTTAAAAAGGTAGTGTCTTCTCTCTGTATGGGGAATCGGGAAGCATTCCGATTACTCAGTTACTGTCCGATGCTTTGCGGCTATGGAGCTAGAGAGGGTTCACAGCTCCTTGAAGCTCATTACAATTTGGTATGACTGCAGGAAGAGGAGTGACAGTTGTACACCGTGGTGAGAGGTCTGAATATAAGGCGGTCGCACACATGACTTCTTCGAACCTCTCTGTTGCTTTGGAGACTGACTTATGCTAGCATTCTCTGTGGCTTACGGTGACATTTCCAAACCCTTCTGCTGCTGCCTCGCTTTCCCTTAATGTGCCAAGTGTGAAACAGAATTGGATTTCCTGAGCTACTTGTCTGCTTTCTGTGTGCCACAAAGGACTCTTGTTCATCTTTCATCTCATTCACGTTCTTTTGAAACAAGATACTTTGGGGGTCAAGTCCTTTCAGGTGTTTATATATATATATATATATATATATATATATATATGTATATATATATATATATAAAATGGATTTTTTGTTCCCTTTTTATGTAAGTAACAATTCGTAATCATAATGTAAAGAAGAAATAAAAGTCTGATGTATTGTACTTTAAGATGCTTCCCTGATGTACAGAATCTCCTTGTAAAGTAAATAATTGCGTTGTATATCAGTCTTCCTATCAATATTAATTATAAAGTATTTTAGAATTAAAAAAAGACAAAGTATACTATTCTGGTATGAAGTGCTTTATTTATTTATTTATTTATTTATTTATTTATTGAGACGGAGAGAGACAGAGTGTGAGTGGGGGAGGGGGACAGAGTAAGGGAAATAGAATCGGAAGCAGGCTCCAGGCTCTGAGCTGTCAGCACAAAGCCTGACGCGGGGCTCAAACTCACAAACTGTGAGATCACAACCTGAGCCAAAGTTGGACACTTAACCAACTGAGCCACCCAGGTGCCCCTGAAGTGTTTGTTGTTTTTTTTTTTTAACGTTCTACCTTATTCCAAAAGATTTAAGCTAGCTTATAAATGGTACGTGAAATACTACTAGATGCCCTAAAAGAAGTATATGAGGGGGAGAAATAATACTAACATTATTAAGTGTAGCCAGAGGTAAGGTCAGTCATGTTGTGTCTGTCTGTGCACACATATGACAAAAAGTCAACTGTGACCACCACCACCACCCGCCCCCGTGGTATGGCACTGGGTCCTTTATCCTATTTATCCCACCCCTAATTTGGGAGGTAAGGGGAAAAAGAACCTGGGAGGTGAAGTTGCTTCCCAAAGGTCAAAGCAAATTATGTATTCACTGCGTATATTCAGGGACAGGCAATTGCATCCCAGTCGATTGTCCCTCCAAGGACTTAACTGTGTGTGGACCCCATGGAAATAGACTTGAGGCTGACAGCATAGCAGGACAGCTCCTACCTCATGTACTTCTCTGGCAAGCAGCCCAGTTTCAATCCCTGTAGCCTCACCAAATGACTCACTTTCCTCTTGTCACTTCAGAGACTGGCTTTGATTAGTACACCACCCTTTACCAAGAGTTCAAAGAAACCATGAGTCACAACTGCCCATGTCATTGGGTTCCACCAGCTCCCAGATTTTCCTTCTCTTGCCCTCTAAAGACGAAACCCCACTGAGCTCCGAAGAGGTCTCAAATTGCCATCGCTCTTTTGAGGTTAAGCATTGTCTACAGAAGGGTGTTTTGAAGGTGCACGCTGCTCAGTGTTTGCTGAAACGATGAATGAATTTACGGTCCTTGTAGATTTAGATTAGTGTGCCCAGGAGAGGGGGGACCGCAGCTGGAAACAGAAGTTTGAAAACCCACTTTCAGAAAGGGCGAACACAGTGGATATTGAATAGGAGGAGATGGGATAGGAAGCGTACTGATGAGAGATAAGAACGTACCACAAAGGAAAGCCAAGCCCTGAAACCAAAACACAGCCTGAACCACCAATTTCAGCTCTAGGAGGCTCTAAGGTAGAGCAGGAACCACCAGCAATCTGGGCCACTTGTTCCATCGGTCTCTTGTGTGGATACCATTAATTTCTTCCCCCAAGAAAGCACAGAGGCCATTGGACAGGGACAAACACCCTCAGTTTTCCTCCATCTGGTACTGAAGAGGCACACACGCACCACCATTCATTCATTCATTCATTCACTCATTCAGTCAGTCAGTGTTTATCTCCTTCCTATCCACCACCTCTGGAAAAAACAATCTTCCTTTATCTCTTTTCTCTTAAACCTATTGCCCTACCTCCAGCTTTTCCTACACTCCCTCCACATAATCTATTCTAATGTTAAGTACCTCGCATTCCCTGTACAGTCCAAGCAGTTGAGCTAAATGAGTGACAGGTGCAGAAAAAAAGAAGTGATGTAAACTGAATAGGCTTCTTGACATTGGCTTGTAACCTCTGGTCCGTATACCTGGTTTTCCATTTCTACAGCCATAGTCACTCAACTCAGTAAAATCTAAACTAAATCCAAACTAAAATGGCTTTGCCTGAGGCCACCAGCAACTTCTCAGTTAACTGCCACATCCAAACTCTGTTTTCAGCTCTTAATGTATTTGACTAGTCTGCAGCATTTGAGGCTTTGGCCATGTCCTAAGTCCTCCAAACTTCTTCCTTGGCTTCTCAGACACTGCTATCTCTCAGTTCTCTGACCATGCTTTCTCTGCCCTGCTGGCTCCTTCCCAGCATGCCATTTAAATGGGTTTTCATGTCTTCTCATTCCCTGTTCTCCCAAGGTGACATCAGCCACCACTCTTATTCTGACAACTTCTAAATCTTTGTCTGCAACTCAGATTTTGTGCTGGACTCCAACCCTACATCCAGTTGCCCTTTGGACATCTATACACCCAAATGTCCCCAAGGTAACTTCTGTGTACCTCCAACATGGACCTTACTGTCTACCTTCACAGCCTGCTTTCTCAATCATCAGAGTTAGCGACCACCATATGTTTACTCTCCTAAGCCTGATACTTTGTTATTATCTGCAAGTTCCCCTCTTTGCAGGTCCAGTGCGACAGTAAGTTCTGTGCATTCTCTGCCTCTGAAATGTCTCTTGATTCCTGTATCTCCTCTTGCCTTGTCTACCATCCAAGTTCAAAGCCAACAGAATTTAATGGGACTTTATGACCTCTGATCTCTCTATCCTCCAATATTGCCACTAGAGTTACCTTTCTATTTTTTTTTTTTTTTCTGGACTAAGTGGCTTTATTGGGGAAAGCCAGGATTACAACAGACTTAAGAGTTGGCATTGGGCCCTTCTTCTTTCCAAAGGTGGGCACAACATTGACAAAACGCCGGTTGGCCAGTTGTACTGCATCCCCCGCTTGGCTTGACCTGTCTTCTTCTTCTTCTTCTCCTGTTTGGCCACCTTAGGAGTCTGCCCTCTTACTTTCCAAGCATGGGCCAGGGAACCACGGACTTTCCATCCAAGCATGCGGCTACTTCCAGAGTGGTCAGAGCCTCCGCTCCACACTGACCCAGGGTAGCCTCATCCTCTAGGGGCGTGCCTGCCAGGAGCCACGACTTGATCTTCTGGAGTGATGCCCTCCAGAGAGGCTACATGAGCCTTGATCTGGGCGACCGTCTCCTGGCCGGTCACCTTGAGGGTGTGTAGCTCCTGGGCTCGGACAAAGAGCTGCACATCAGTGACTGAACTACAGCCACTGCAGCTGCAACCACGAAGATGGAGTCTAGAAAGAGGAAGGAGGAAGGGCGTGCATGTCCTCACCACCTGCTCCGTGCTCTGTCACTGCTTAGAGTTACCTTTCTAAAATGCAAAGCTGGTCACAGCAATCCTTTACTTCAAAACTTATTGATCTCTAGCTGCCTGCAAGATAAAATTTAAACTCTTTGGCCTGGACTGCAACATATTTTATAATTCAGCCTTTGCCTACTTGCTGGTCTCGTGAAAAGTGCAGGCACCTTCTCCCTTCAGTGGACCTCATCAAGCTGACTTCTTTCCCTTCCCAGGAGACCGTAGTCCTGCTAGTTCCTCAGCCTGCAATGCTGTCATCATCCATACTCCACTCCTTTACTCCACCCCTTCAAGTTTGAGGTCAAATTTTAACTCCTAGGAAAGTTCCTTTAGCCTTGAGCAGATTGTTCAGTTGCTCTGTTCTCTGTGTTCTCAGAATACAGCATTCATCAAGTGATAGTATAATTTGCTGGCATGTCTATTTCTCCTACTGGGGGCTCTCGCAGACAGAAGTGTTTCATGTCGAGTCAGTACCTGGCTGGCTCAGTTGGTAGAGCCTGCAACTCTTGATCTCAGGGGTTTTAAGTTTGAGCTGCACTTGGGTGTAAGGATTACTTAAAAATAAAATCTTGGGGCACCTGGGTGGCTCAGTCACTGGAGCATCCGACTCTTGGTTTCAGCTCAGGTCACGATCCCAGGATTGTGGAATCGAGCCCCATGTCACACTCCCCGCTGACAAGTGCAGAGCCTGCTTGGGATTCTCTCTCTCTGCCCCTCTCCTGTGTGCTCGCTATCTCTCTCTCTCCCTATCAAAATAAATACTTTAAAAAATAAAATAAAATGTTTTAAAAAAAAGTTTCATATCAGAGTCATCATTGTCTAGCACAATGCCTAGCAGATAAATCATATCCACTAAATAAATGTTGAACGAGTGATTGAAAAAGGAGCTGAATACTGGTAATATGGCCGGGGAAGGAGCAGGAGCAGAATTATTTGTCTTCTTTCTTTAAAAAAAATTTTTTTTTTCAACGTTTATTTATTTTTGAGACAGAGAGAGACAGAGCATGAATGGGGGAGGGGCAGAGAGAGAGGGAGACACAGAATCGGAAGCAGGCTCCAGGCTCCAAGCCATCAGCCCAGAGCCCAACGTGTCTTCTTTCTTTTAAAGTACTGGTTCTCTTTGGGGCACCTAGGTGGCTTGGTCTGTTAAACATCCGACTTCAGCTCAGGTCATGATCTCATGGGTCGTGGGTTCAAACCCCGCATAGGGTTCTTTGCTGATAACTCAGAGCCTGGAGCCTGCTTCCGATTCGATTCTGTGTCTCCCTCTCTCTCTGCCCCTCCCTCACTCATGCTCTGTCTCTGTCTTCAAAAAAATGAATAAACGTTAAAAAAAAAAATTTTTTTTTAAATTTTTTTTAAAAACCA
Source organism: Leopardus geoffroyi (assembly GCF_018350155.1). Classification (NCBI taxonomy): domain Eukaryota; kingdom Metazoa; phylum Chordata; class Mammalia; order Carnivora; family Felidae; genus Leopardus; species Leopardus geoffroyi. The sequence goes on from NC_059328.1 coordinate 21,435,504, forward strand.
AACATTTTGGTTTTGGAAATTTTTAAAAATTATTCAAAACCCCCAAGAACTTTTGTATCTGTGTGTGACTTCTATTGATACTTACTGTACTACAATTAAAACTGGGAAAATTTTTAAATATATAATTTATATAATTAATTATAATATAATGAAATATAATACATTTCAAAATAATAACCCATTACATGTTAACATTAATAATGGATTTTTATGAAAAATAACTTTTCCAGAAATAATCAGGGAGAAGAGTGGCACTGTTCTACATTTTTTTACAAATCTTTTTAATGTCTGATTTAATAGAAGACAGCTCAATTCTCATATCTCTCGTGTATTCAATCTGTTGCTATATATTGTTTTGGTTGAAGTAAATGAAGAAAATCCAATCCCACACAGATATATAGTTGGTAAAGATGTCAGCCATTCTTTCAAGTAAAATGGTATTTCAGGAAAAAGATGTGGCTATTTCAAAACAATCATAGAAGTGCTTTTCCTGGAGACAAATGCTGTACTTTTGCAGACCACAAAAGTACTTTATGTGTACTTCTCACTTTATCACACAAAATATTAAAAAGAGGGGCACTTGGGTGTCTCAGTTGGTTAAATGTCTGACTTCGTCTCAGGTCATGATTTCACAGTTCATGGGTTTGAACCCCACGCTCTGTGCTGACAGCTCAGGGCCTGGAGCCTGCTCTGGATTCTGTGTGTGTGTCTCTCTCACTGCCCCTCCCCCCACTCATGCTCTGTCTCAAAAACAAACATTAAAAAAAATTTTTTTTAATATTAAAAAGATGCATAGTCAAAGGTTGAGAATTAATGAAATTAATGACTTTTATTTCTTCAACAGCATTCTTAGAGGAAGCTATTTCTAATTTGCTATAGATACGATTTATTATTGTGGTAGAAAAACACAGAACATAAAATGTGCCTTTGTAGGGGTGGGGTGGGGTGACGGGGGTGACAGGGGTGGCGCTGTCTGGCTCAGGCAGTAGAGCTCGCAATTCTTGATCTTGGGGTTGTGAGTTCAAGCCCCATGTTGGGGACCGAGATTAGTAAAAAAAATAAATAAGTAAACTTTAAAAAAAACATAAAGTGGGCCTTTTTTAAACCACTTTTAAGTATACAGTTCAGTAGTCACTATATGCACACTGATGTATAACAGATTTGCAGTACTTTTTCATCTTGCCAAATTGAAATTCTGTACCTGTTAAATAACACCTCCCCCTTTCCACATACCCCAAGTCCCTGGCAACCACCTCTCTATTTTCTAAGAATCAGAAACTGACTTTTAAAACAATTTTTTTTAATGTTTGTTTATTTATTTGTGTGTGTGTGTGAGAGAGACAGAGTGTGAGCAGGGGAGGGGCAGAGAGAGAGGGAGACACAGAATCTGAAGCAGGCTCCAGGCTCTGAGCTGTCAGCACAGAGCCCGATGGAGGCTCGAACTCACGAACCGTGAGATCATGACCTGAGCCGAAGTCAGGCGCTCAACCGACTGAGCCACCAGGTGCCCCTAAACTGACTTCTTTAAACTGTAAATTTGTGATGATAAAGAATACAATACCGCTATAGTTTGGTGACAGGGCCTGAAAACATAATAACGGACCAGCAGTTTTATCCATTTCACTTTATGGTACAGAGTCAACACAGTGAAAAAGGCAAAGAAAGCCTAAGTATTACTATGAGATAGTTTTGACCTCATGGACCTCCCCCCCACCCCAGAAGAGTCTTAGGGACCCCTGTGTGTGTGACAACTTTGCTTTGAGAACCATCTCCCTGGGCATGTTTCACATCTTAAAATCTAGGTAATAATACCAATGTCCTAGAATTGCTGTGATAGTAAGTAATGCACGTAAGGTATTCAGAACAAAATCTTAAAGGAAGAACACTATAAATGTTTCCACTCATGGTAGCCCGGCTGTGATAGCTCCATGTTAATTTACCTAATATCTATTTGCTTAATATCACATTCAAAATTCTATCACAGGGGTGCCTGGGTGGCTCCGTGGGTTCAGAGACTGACCCTTGATTTCAGCTCAGGTCTTGATCCCAGCGTCATGGGGTGGAGCCCCCAGTCGGCTCCTACTGTGTGGAACCTACTTAGGATTTTGTCTCCCTCTCCCTCTGCTACACAACCCCACTCTTGCACTCTCTTGAAAAAAAAAAAAAATTCTATCACATTTGCAATATTTCATATGTAATATGTATCTTCAGGATTCTTTACTTGCCTACTTCTTTATATTAGGTGAGCGTGTGTTAAAATATACTTAATGTAAAATTTACCTTTTTAATGATTTTTAGGTGTACAGTTCAGCAGTTATTAAATACATCCATTGTTGTGTATAGGAGGCTTTTAACTTTAGCCAATTCCTGTAGAAGCATTTGTCTTATTTACCTGCACATTTATCAAATGTTTATTTCAGATGCGACAGGGAAGATTCAATCACTTTTGAGATTCTGCATTTCTCTACACGGCTTTTTCAATTTCGCATACAATTACGGCAAAGTGGGGTGTTTTTATTCGCGAGTTTCTTTAACTGTACATTCTCCAGACTACTTTAATTGACTGCAGACAATTAAATTTACTACTCAGCACATACTTACCGGGCTACATACTTCTAAACTCAGTTTCTGTAATTTACATTCCCCAGCACGCTCCCCGAGCGCGAAGGGCCTATTATCGCGAGAAACCGCCGAGCCAGGTGGGGGGCGAGGGGAGGCTTCAGTTGCAATGGATTCCCAGCACCCTTAGCGAATTCCCGATTCCCTTACTGCGCATGGTACGGCGCAGGCGCAATAGAGATACCTTGACTTACGCGCGCTTCAGAAGGTATAAATAAGGATGCCTTGGGGGTTGCTCGGTCCTTTCGAGAATGCAAGCTGCGCTGTGTTAGAGTTGGTGAGTGTTTTTACCCGCTCGATTCGTTAGCTCTACGTCTAGTCTCTCAGGCCAGCCAACCAGCTTTTCCTGTGGACATCGTACTATTTAGAAGGATTCTTCTCAGCGGTGTCTGTACTAACTACACTTATTTGTGCAGCGGGGCTGGGCCGGATGTAGGCCGCGGAGGCCTTGCGAGCCGCGCGCGGGTCTTACCCATAGCGGAGGAGCGCGAGCGCCGAAACCTCCAGCGCTGTTACCTCCCGCGTCGGGACGCTAAATGCGCGGCCCGCCCTCTCGCTATTGACCATCGCCGGTTTATTAACTTGCCTCCTAGGAGGCAGTGGAGTTGCACGGAAGACATTTTATTTCTGACCCCCATCCGAGTTCCAGAATTGATTTCGAAACGGACGGATCTTAATCCTGCTGCTAGTTGATTTGTGATGTAGGGTGGTTTCACGACTGTAGATCAGTTTATACATAACGAGGCATAACTGTGGTCTCGGCTCTGCATTTTTCTGGCAGTAGTGCTAATCGCCTGTTGGGGTTTATAGATAGGTTTGGGGTATCTGGTTGGCAGTTCATTTAGATTACTGGCATGAGACTGCTGATAACTCGAATTTCGTTGCCAGTTTGGAGTTCAGGTTTCACCTGGGAAATTGGGGAAGTCGTCAGCTGGTTGAAACTTGTTTCTAGCTCAGTAGTCTGCAAGTTAAGTAAATTACAGTGACCAACGTGGATACTCTCGGGAGGTCACTCTCCCCGGGCTCTGTCCAGGTGGCGTAGGGGAGCATAGGGCTCTGCCCCGTGACGTACAGTCCCTTTCCACGACGTTGGAGATGAAGCCGGGCCTTGAGTCTGCGCCTGCATATTCCTACAGCTTCTCAGAGTCCTGTGGACGATGACTGAGGAGACAAACCATGCAGGAAACAGCTCTTAGAGCACCCCCTATCTGGAGCTAGATTGATCGGAAATGAAAGAAAGTTCTGCTCGTAATCAGCTGCTGTTCTACTGGATTAAGCTCTTACCTACCTTGTTTTGCAGCAGTTGCTCAGGATTCCAGATAATTTGATTTGGGGTAAGTAAACCAAAGGATTTGGGGTAAGAATTGTTTCTGACTTGCCAGTGTTTGCCTGTCGACATTTAATCATTCCAGCCGGGTTCCTTTTCATGAATGTGCTCTTGCCATTTAATACATCCAGATAGTAACTTTGACGTTTTTGCTGGCATGTCAGCAGTTTCATAGATTTATGCTCATGTCTGGGAAGATAGCCTTTTATAGCCAGTAAAAATTATTTTCATATCTTTAGTTGTGTGATGGGGTAGAAACTTCTGCTTTGCTAATGAAAAAACTGCATTTGGGTGGCTTAACCAAAGTCTGTCCATGGGAGCCAAGGATTTATTCTCTGGTACGGACCCTTTCCATGACAATGGAGATGAAGGGGGGCATATGTACCTGAATATTCCTAGGTCAGTGAGTAAGATAAACCTTGGGAAAGGTAGTAGTAATGACTGGTTTTTAAACAGGCTTACCTCAAATTCACTTGTGTAATAAGGGATGGAGGAAAACGAAATCTCTTATATACTTTGAGGGTGGTGCTGTTTAATTGGTCATTCCAACGTGGATACTCTCGGGAGGTCACTCTCCCCGGGCTCTGTCCAGGTGGCGTAGGGGAGCATAGGGCTCTGCCCCGTGACGTACAGTCCCTTTCCACGACGTTGGAGATGAAGCCGGGCCTTGAGTCTGCGCCTGCATATTCCTACAGCTTCTCAGAGTCCTGTGGACAATGACTGAGGAGACAAACCATGCAGGAAACATCTAATGAAAACTAAAAGGAAAGTTTTTAGTGAGGTCTTCAATAGGAGTCTGATCCTCTTTTTTGTTTGCTTTCATTTAGGATTGAAGAGGAGCCTCACCTTACATTGGCAGTCGAGACTTTATGCTTTGGGGTACTTTATTTACTTGGCAGGAACAGTTGGTGAAGTGGATGATAAATGTTTTTGTAAGCTAAGCCTGGAGGTTTAGAAGCTTGAGCACATTTGACCCCTTGTTAAAACTGCCCTTAAGAGAAAATCAAGGGGGAACAGTAGGTTTTTAAGCTTATTTTAAGAGAGAGCAAGTATGTGGGAGGGGCAGAGGGGGAGAGAATCCCAAACAGGCTCTACCCTATCAGCATGGAGCCTCAACTGAGATCATGACCTGAGCAGAAATCAAGAGTCTGACTGAGCCACCCGGCACCCTGATCCATGTGTTTCTGATGTACTTCTGGATTACAATAAAGATGACTGCATATTTGTGTGGCTCCTTTTTATGTGGAAACATGACTGACAAGGCCCTGAGCTTGTCTTGTATATGCTGGCATTTGTTTACTTGGGAAAATGTGTTGGTTCCTACCAGTTCCCTAGTGTGCAGGGAAGAGCTTCCTGGTTGCATTCAAAGGTGGGTAATACTTAGAGGACACCTAAGGAATTAGGTAAGAGACCAACCTACACTTGGCCACTAGACAGGAGATCTGGGTTACTGATAGACCAAGCCTAATCTTCAGTTTCCCCACAGTGTAGTACAGGCAAGTTAACCTTAGCAAATACATGATTGGACATAAATGGCAAAAATCCCACCACTGTTAGCTAGTTAGCCTCTACTGCTATTGTTCCAAGTAGTGTACTTCAGCCTGAGAGAATTGTCATCCTGCTTATGATGTGAGGCTGAGTCACAATGGAAATCTTGTCAAGCACAGGCACTGACTGCCAGCGTTAGAAACTAGTCCAGGCCCTGAAGGATGGGAACTAGCAGGGAACCATCTAGAAGGTAGAGTTTAGTTCCTGGGTGGGACTAAATGAACATACAGTGGGGAGGGGGACTATAACAGCCTCATGCCCATTTAGAAGCCATCAAGGTGATTGAGATTAGAGATGACTGAGTTACAGCCTAAGCTTTAGGAATGTCAAGGCAGACTGCTTCACTCCTTTGAGCCCCGGATGATAGAATTGGAGGTAGTTAAACCATGATTGTGGAGAATCTGGGAGGGCTTGCCGGGCTTATTTTTAAAAATTTTAATGCTTATTTTTGAGAGTGCAGGAGAGGGGCAGAGGGAGATGTGGAATGCAAAGCAGGCTCCAGGCTCTGAGCTGTCAGCACAGAGCCTTGACTCGGGCTCAAACAGATCAACCTGAGCTGAAGTCGGACACTGAGCCACCCAGATGCCTCTTGATGGGTTTATTTTTAAGGAGTACCAACTTAAAAGGTCATCTTGAACAAGGGTTCTTGCAATGCTTACCTCTGCCAGGCACTGTTCTAAGCATTTTGGCATGTATTCATCACAATTCTGAGGTATTAGTCTAACAGGCTGATTGCCTAAGCCCACAAGTAGGAAGCAGCCTCTGCAACTATCCCGCTCTTGCACACTTGCTGGGAGGGAGCCTGTATAGCCCAAAGTCTCCTCTTTGGTATCATTGTCACATCTGCAGTCTGTGCAGGAGGTGCTCAGTAAAATGAAAAGTGTTCTTTTTCTCCTACAGCTAACCTGGGGATTTACAGTTTTTAGTACAAATTCACAGCATAGGGCCGGGTAACCTGCTGGGCAGGAAATACGTGCATTTTTTTCTATGTCCAAAGTGTAGCTGAAGCAAAGCTGTTGGCAAGTTTTCTAGGCCCCACCCTTTCTGCCAAACTTCTTGTAACCTACCTGCCTGCAGGCTTTTTCTGCAAGTAGGCATTCCTAGCAAACTTGGGAGTCCCGAGACAGTCTGGGTGTGAATCCTAATACCACCAATTGCTGTTCATGAGACCTTGGGCAAACAATTTAACCTCTCTGCCTCAATTTTCTCATCCATAGATGATAAAAGTACCTACCTCTTGGGGTTTTAGTGAGATTTAAATGAGTTAATATTTGTAAAAAGCTTACAGTCTCATAAAAGTACAATGAGCTTGTTAAGTATTACAGCAAACAACCTGGGATATCGTATCCAATAAATCTTGTTGAATGAATAAAGTCTACCATCACTTACTATTCAACCAGGCTTACCTCAGAACCAACCCTATCTTTCCAGGAGAGATTAAGGGATTAGAAACTTGCTCAAGATCATCTAAGTAGTAAGGAGCAGAACCAGGGTTCGAACCTAACTCCTAAACCATAATATGATAAGCTATTATGTTACTAGCTTTAAACAAGACAGTGTAGTGATGTGCATACGTAATTTAATACTCCACATACCTCTATAAAGTAGGTACTCTGTGCCATTTAGCAGATGAGGACAACTGAAGTTGGAGGATATGTGGAATTTGCCCACGTTATACAGCCAGTAAGTGGCAGAGCATGCATCTGAGCAAGGCAACTGACTGCAGAACCTATTCTCAACCTATATTATATCATGCCTCAAAAAATACTATTTCCACCTGGTTTAAACCACTTTTTGGTATTAAGCTAATGTAACCACTACACACTAAAACCTCAGTTTCAGTTGTAATTAATTACATACTCATGTGCCTGGTTTTACTCAACACTGGAAAATAAAGTGGAAATGAGTAGTTTTTTGGGGAGTGAAAGTCCTTCCTCAACCATGCCTCTCCCTTACCCCCATTTCTTCTATCTTTGTGTATGTCTTTCCCTCTAATGGATGGGACCCACATCTTAATGATAGTACCTGACATTTGAGTAGGATTTGCCATGCACTAGGCATTTTTTCATCCTTACAAGAGCCGTATGCAATGCAGGGAATCTTATTAAATCCATGTTATAGAAAAAGAAGACGATCAAGATCAACATTATATCATTTGCCCAAGGCCACACAGAGTGAAACTTGAAGGTCTTGGTCTCTAGAACCTGAGCTCTTATTTTGAGAGAGGATGAGCACACATGAAGGAGGGGTGAGGGGGGCAAGAGAGCCCCAAGTAGGCTTCCAGCTCAGTGCTCAATTCTACAACTGCGAGATCATGACATGAGTGACTATCAAGAGTCTTATGCCCGACTGACTGAGCCACCCAGACACCCCTAGAACCTGAACTCTTAACCACTGTCTTCACTTCCCCTTCTCATAAGCATTAGCACCTTGAGCATTCCATCATGATAATTAGCATTCTGATGTGATTATTTTTCAAACTGATGTCCGTCTAACCCAACAGTTGGATTCTCAAGAACGGAACCATATTTGTAAGCTCAGTTCCTATACTATGCCTGGCAATAGCAAACACTAGTTGATAATTTTGTTGTTTTTCTATGTTCTGTTCCATTGATTTCTGCTTTTATCTTTATTGTTTTCTTTTGATTAGGTGTAGTTTGCTTTTCCTTGTTTCTTAAGGTAGAAGCTGATGTCACTCATTTGAGAAATTTCTTTTTTTTCATACAGGCATTTAGTGCTGTTAGTTTCCCCCAAATATTGCTTTAACAATATCCCACAACTTCTGGTGTGTTGCGTTTTCATTTTAATTGAGTTCAAAATACTTTCAAATTCCCTTTTGATTTCTTTGATCTATAGGCTATTTAAAAGTATATTCATTTTTAAATATTTGGGGGTTTTCCAAAGATCTTTCTGTTACTAGTTTCTACTTTAATGTCAGTGTCGTCTGACATTAATGTCAGTGTCGTCAGTTTGTATGACTTGAATCCTTTTAAAATTACCAAGACTTGTTCTATGACCTAGACCATGGTCTATCTTGATAAATGTTTCATGTGCACTTGAATATGTATTTTACTTTGTTTGAAGAAAGCAAGGTAGAATGTGAAGAAAGGTGAAGCATTCGATAAATATCAATCAGTTCAAGTTGGTTACAAGAGTTGTTCAAGTCTCCTGTATCCTCACTGGTTTTCTACTTTTTCTATCAATTATTGAGAGTGAGTTATCAAAATCTTCACCTATATTTGTGGAGTTGTCTATTTCTTCCATAAGTTCTATCAGTTTTTGGTTCACATATTGAAGCTCTGTTATTAGTTGCATATATGTTCAGGATTATGTATTTTGAATAATTGACTCCTTTATCATTTATGAAATTATTTCAATAATATTCTTTGCTCTGAAATCTACTTTGTTATTAATATAACTGCTCCAGCTTTCTTTTGACTAGTGTGACAGAGGATGTCTTTTCTATCCTTTTACCTTTAAACTATTTGTGTATTTATATTTTTAACATATTTCTTGGGGTGCCTGGGTAGCTGAGATGGTTAAGTGTCTGACTCTTGATTTCGGCTGGGTTAGGATCTCATGGTTCGTGAGTTCCAGCCCCGCACCGGGCTCTGTGCTGACAGTGCGGAGCCTGCTTGGAATTCTCTGTCTCTTGCCCTCTCTCTGCCCCTCCCCCACTGTCTCTCTCAAATAAACATTTAAAAAACAAACTATTTCTTGTAGGCAGTGCATAATTGGGTCTTGCCTTTTTTAATTTATTAGGATAATCTCTGCCTTTTAATTGTAGTGCTTAGACCATATTTTTATATGATTAACGTTTAGGTTTGAGTCTTATCATCTTAAATATGTTTTCGACTTATCTCATCTATTCTTTGTTCCCTTTTTCTTCTTAATCTACCTTTTTTTAAAAAAAGAATCAACTAAGGATTCTTTTTTGTTTGTTTCTTTTGGGGGGGGGGTGGGGCAGAGAGAAAGGGAAACTGCATTGTCAGCACAAAGCCTGATGCGGTGCTATAACCCACAAAGCATGGGCTCATGACCTGAGCAGAAGGCAGTCAACCAACTGAGCCCCCCAGGTGCCGCTCTTATTCTCCCTTTTAAAAAATGAGTAACTGGGGCGCCTGGGTGGCGCAGTCGGTTAAGCGTCCGACTTCAGCCAGGTCACGATCTCGCGGTCTGTGAGTTCGAGCCCTGCGTCAGGCTCTGGGCTGATGGCTCAGAGCCTGGAACCTGTTTCCGATTCTGTGTCTCCCTCTCTCTCTGCCCCTCCCCCGTTCATGCTCTGTCTCTCTCTGTCCCAAAAATAAATAAACGTTGAAAAAAAAAATTAAAAAAAAAATGAGTAACTTTTTCTGATTCCAGCTTACCTTCTTTGTTGGCTTACTGGCTATAACTTTGTTTTACTATTTTTGTGGTTGCTCTAGAGTTTACAGTATACATCTTCAGATTATCAGATTCTACATTCAGTTGATATTGTATCAATTCATTCACTTATGATAGTATATCATATATCATATCATTTATTCACTTATGACAGTAAAAGAACTTTATGTTGTCACCCCACAGTCTTTGTTATTGTTGTCATGTATATCACTTTTATATATGTTTTTATATATGTTATAAAACCCACAATACATTTTTTTTTGTCTAAACAGGAAACTATCTTTTTTAAAGTTTTTTTTTTTAATGTTTATATTTATATATTTTTTTTTAATTTTTTTTTTTTTTTCAACGTTTATTTATTTTCGGGACAGAGAGAGACAGAGCATGAATGGGGGAGGGGCAGAGAGAGAGGGAGACACAGAATCGGAAACAGGCTCCAGGCTCTGAGCCATCAGCCCAGAGCCTGACGCGGGGCTCGAACTCATGGACCGCGAGATCGTGACCTGGCTGAAGTCGGACGCTTAACCGACTGCGCCACCCAGGCGCCCCTATATTTATTTTTGAAGGAGAAAGAGACAGAGAGGGGACAAAAGAGTGAATGGGGGAAGGGCAGAGAGGGAGGGAGACACAGAATCCGAAGCAGGCTCGATCCCACAAGCTGAGAGATCATGACCTGAGCTGAAGTTGGATGCTGAGCCAGCTGAGCCACCCAGGTGCCCTCATCTTTTTTAAAGTTTGGGGGCGCCTAAATGGCTCAGTCAGTTAAATGTTTGACTTCAGCTCAGGTCATGATCTCATGGTTTGTGGGTTCGAGCCCCACATCAGGCTCTGTGCTGACAGCTCAGAGCCTGGAGGCTGCTTCTGTGTCTCCCTCTCTCTCTGCCCTTCCCCCACTCATGCTCTGTCTCTCTCTATCTCAGAAATAAACATTAAAATTTTTTTTTAAAAATGAAGGTGAAATAAGGTATTTTCCAGTGCTCTTCATTCCTTTGTGTAGATGCAGATTCTCATCTGGTATCACTTTCCTTCTGCCCAAAGGTCTTTTTTTTTTTTTTTTTAAGTTTATTTACTTATTTTTGAGACGTTTAACCAACTAAACCACCCAGTCATCCCCAAAGTTCTTATTTTAACATTTCTTTTACAATGGTTCTACTGGTGATGAATTCTTTCAGCTTTCATACGTCTGAAAATACCTTATTTTCACCTTCATTTTTGAAAGATTTTTGCGCTGGATATACCTTATGAGATACAATTTTGCTGGAGTACTTTTTAAATTTTTATTAAAAAAAAACTTTGGGGCGCCTGGGTGGCGCAGTCCGTTAAGCGTCCGACTTCAGCCAGGTCACGATCTCGCGGTCCGTGAGTTCGAGCCCCGCGTCAGGCTCTGGGCTGATGGCTCAGAGCCTGGAGCCTGTTTCTGATTCTGTCTCCCTCTCTCTCTGCCCCTCCCCCATTCATGCTCTGTCTCTCTCTGTCCCAAAAATAAATAAACGTTGAAAAAAAAAATTAAAAAAAAAAAAAACTTTATCTTTTTTTTTTAAAGTTTATTTATTTATTTATTTTGAGAGAGATGGGGGAGAGAGAGAGCTGAGGGGAGCAGAGAGAGAGAGAATCCTAAGCAGGGCTCACCTGCGGGGGAGTGCTTAATGGGGGAAGGGGGGGGTCTTGATGGAGGGGGGTGGGGGCCTCAACGGAGTCTTGAACCCATGGATTGTGAGATCACGACCTAAACCCATACCAAGAGTTGGACGCTTAACAGACTGAGCCATCCAGGCTGGAGTGCTTTAGAGATGTTGCTCCATTGTCCCCTTGTTTGCATTGTATCTTTGTCTTTGTTCCTCTGCACATAACATGTTGCATTATATCCTTGCCTCATTTCTCTGTATATAACATGTCTTTTTTCTGACTGCTTTTACGATTTTCTATCATTGGTTTTAAGCAATTTGATTTTGATGTATCTTGTTTCTTGTGCTTGGAGTTACTCGAGCTTCTTGGATTTTGTGTTGGTTACAGTTCTCCAGAGAAACAGAACCAACTGGATGTATGTGTGTGTAAATGGATAGATAGAGATTTATTTTAAAGAACTGGCACATGTAGTTGTGGGGACTGCCAAGTCTGAGATCTGTAGGGCACTTTGGCAGGCTAGAAATTCCAGCAAGAGTTGGTGTTGTAGTCTTGAGCCTACATGCAGTCTTGGCAGAATTCCTTCTCATAAGGCCTTCAACTGATTGGATGAAGCACATCCACATTATAGGAGGTAATCTGCTTTCCTTAAAGTCTACTGATTTAAAGGTTATCATCTCTTAAAAATACCATCACAACAACATCTAGACTGGCATTTAACTAAACAGCTGGGCACCATAGCCTAGCCAAGTTGACATATACAACTAACTATCATGGGGCGTTTGGGTGGCTGAGTCAGTTAAGCCTCCAACTCTTGATTTTGGCTCAGGTCATGATCTCACTTGGGATTCTCTTTCTCTGTCTCTCTCTGCCCCTCCCTTGTGTGCTCACTCTCTCAAAATAAATAAATAAACATTAAAAAAAATAACTATCACAGATCTGTAGGTTTATAGTTTATACATTTTAAAGCTGTCATTTCTTCATATATTTTCTGTCCCCAGATCCTCCTTGCTTTCGTGTATATTTGGCCACTTAAAGTTATTCCATACCTCACTAATGCTATTTTCAATTTTTTTAAATTCTTTTTTCTCTGTGTCTCATTTTGGATAATTTCTATTGCTGTGCCCTAACGTGTACTAATCGTTGTTTCCACAATATCTAATCTATTGTTAATCACATCCAGTGTATTTACAATCTTAGATATTGTCAAGAAATTCACTTTGGGTCTTTTTATATCTTCCATATCTCTACTTAACTTTTATGCATATGGAATACAGTTATACTAACTTTCAGTGTCCTTCACTTCTATCATTTGAGCCAGTTCTGGGCCAGCTTCAATTGATTGTTCTTATTATGGTTTGTGTGCAATAAGTGAAATAAATGATAGAATGTAAAAAATAATTAAAATTAATATTTCGGCTCAGAATAGGAAAAGATAAGTGGGGTCAAGGAAGTCCTCACAGAGATGGGGCCTGAATTGAGCCTTAAGTTACATCAAGAGCTCAGCAAGGCAGGAAGAAAGACACTTGGTAGGGGAAACAGCCCCAATAAAGGTGAGAAGGTAGATGAACATGGGCACCTTCAGAGTACAGTGCAGAGGCTAAGGAGAGAGTGGGAAGTCAACAGCTTGGGGCAATTGCTGCCTGGTGCTCCGAGTACAGCACTGAAGAAATACCCGAGTCTTTAAAGATTTGTATGCAGGGCAAGTTCTCAGAGCCATGATTTAGGGTGACTAATGGGGATCTAGGTGGAACAAAATGGAGGGGAAGGGATGTGAGGCAGGAGCAGAGGCCAGGAGGGTGGTGCTTTAGACCAGAGGGGCAGCAACCGAAACATGAAGAGGAGAGAAGAGGGAAGAATCAGAAAATAAGTTAAGGATTGAATCTTTACTTCTCAGAGAACCTTACTCTTGGCTGTAAGGATGAAGTGGGGGAGGGGGGGGAGAGGTCTAGATGCGTACATAACATGTTTTATTTTAGGTGTGGGGTCTTCTGGGAAGAGATAGCTGAAACTTACGGTGGAGGTCAGAACCAGACCAAATGGACTGCCCTCTCAGTTAAAAGATGATGGCTCCAGGCTGAACAAGAGCTCTGGTCCCCTTTACCACCCTTTACCACTTGTGTGCTGACCCCAGAGAACTTGCCTCACCTTTGAACCTCATTTTTCTCATTTTCCAACTACCATGAGGTTTTGTAAGGAACAAATGAGCTCATGGACATGGGTGGATGTGTTTCTGTAATTAACAAAGTAAACAGTTTTACAAAATGGGTGATAATAATCATTTTTATAATTACATTAAGCCATGGGAATGAGTAAGATCTTGGAAGAAGAAAGCAGAGAGAGATCAAACATCCAGGGTTAAAACTTGGAGAAATCGCACAGTATATCATCTAAAAGAGGAGTCCATGATGGAGGCAGAGGTAAATTTGGAGAGGTAAGAGACCCTGAATATGGGGAGTCCTTTGGGATGGGTTCTGCATAGTAGGAGAAATTCAGTTGGTAAATACTCACCAAAAGTATCCATCTAGAGTTCAGGTATGATTGAATGACTTTCAGAGTCAGAATCAACACGAAATGGAGAAAATACCCTTCTGCAGAGGTCCCTGTCCTGACCTCAGAAACCCTCCAGACACAATCAAATGGCCTGAGAAGTCACCTCAGGGAACATCTGGAATCTTGAACTGTTTGTATCCACTGAAGAAGGAGTGTATTAAGAGAGCATAGTCAGCTTGGTGCCTATTTTCCACCTCCAGCTCCCAACCCCAATTCATAGCCCCACATTCTTTCTCCGCTGGTCTCCCTCACTTCTCTTGCTCCCCCTACTCTCGGTTTCTCCTTCTGCCAAGTCCATTCTCCATTTTGCTCTAAAACAAATTCTGCTCGTGTCACTCCCATGCTCAAATCCCTTCCCTAGTTCTTCACTGCCTCAGGATAGAAGCTGTACTCCTTGGATACACTAGGCCCTGCATCATGATCTGACCCTTGCTCTCTAGTGTTCTCTGCTCACTCCCATAGGCACCCTCTGCCCCAGTCACACCTTGGCAGTTTCCCACAACCACTCTACTCTCTCATCGCTCCCTGTCTTCGCAAGGGATGCGTCCTAGATGCTCTACCCTCTTAGCCTTACCTTGGAAAGCCTTTCTTAAGCCCCAGGCTGAGCCAGATGCCCCTGTGCATACCCACGTCATGGCCCTGTGTAGTTGTTGATGGTCTGATTTCTTCTCATCTTTCTCTGACGGAGACCCTTTTGAAAGCATTATCAGTATCTTCTCCGTGCAGTCTCTGCCCCACAAGATCTTCCCAAACTTGAAACCCCGGTTTCAAGTAGTTTCTGGTTGTCAGTCCACCGGTCCGGATTTGGAGTCTCCAAAATACACACCCATTGTACCAGGGCCAGGGCGGAGAGAGCCCGGTCGGGAGCACTCTAGCCCGAGCGCGCCACTTGCACTTCCCGGAGCGGCCGCCAGGGGCCGCCGGGCTCTTTGTTTTTCTTTCTGGCCCGGGGTCGGGGCCGGAGGCCTGCAGAGCGCATGCTCTGGGGCAGTTCGCGGCCGGGCAGGCGGGCGGAGGAGTTGCTTGTGGCGGACCTGCAGCGAGGTAGGTCGCACCCGTCACGGGCGGAGGGTCGGGGCGGAGGGTCGGGGCGGAGGGTCCGGGCGGAAGGTTGCACCCCGGGCGGCCACAGCCGGAGCCCTGGCAGGCCGGGGCCGTCGCCCGCGCGCTCGTGTCGGCGGCGCCGGCCCCACGTGAAGCCGGGCGGCAGGAAGGCGCGGGAGCAGGCGCGCGAGTCCCCGGCCCCGCGGGGCGCCCTGGAGTCGGCCCGGCCCCGCCTGGCTCGAGCGAGGGCCGCGCGGCCCCTCTGCCGCCGCGCCTCTCTCGTCCGCCCGCGGCGCCCGCGCGGGCGGGAGATTCAAACGGCCCGAGCGCGGCCGGCCGGGTGCGCGCGGCCGCCGTGACCCCGCAGGGCGCAGACCCGCGCGCCTCGCGGCCCGGGACCGGCAGCCCCGGCTGCGCTTCCGGAGAGGGGAAAGTGGTTTTGTCCAGCATTCGTCCGGAGGATGCGATTGGTAGAGCAGCGGGGAGCGGGGGGGATCCTGCCCGGAGAGTGTGTGCCTTAGGAGCGCGAGGTATAGGCTGGCGAGGGTCTTCTGCAGGGCAAGAAGTCAGCGTCACCAGACACCAAGAGGAAGACTGTTGAGCCTTGGAGAGGTGTGCTGTGAACCCCGCATCAACTCAGCTGTCAACTGATTTTTACTGTCTGTCTACTTCGTGCCGCGCTGGCAGGGCTGAGGAACAATGGTGAGAAGGGCCCCGTGTGGCCCCTGGTCTCCTTGGGGAGACCCCTGTGGGGGCCTCGGTTAAGATCCAGTGTGTCACCCACGTATGTCCGTGGACCCAGCGGCGCTGCTGCTGGCAAGTCATTCATTCATCAGATGGTAATTGAGGTGCTCCAACCAAGTGTAACTTGTGTGTCCTGGCAGAAGTCGAACGTATGGAGTGGTATGGAAACTCTTGAGGGGGTCACCCAACCCTGCCCAGGAGGATCCGGATGGCTTTCCGGGTGAGATGACTCTTGGATGGGGTTTTCAAGGACAGTGGAGTTATTCAGCCCACAGAGGTGGAGGGGTTAGTGCCATCCAGCCAGGGGCATGGAGAGGCACGAAGGTAAAGGTGAGTGTTGGGGTCAGAAATACCATAGATGTTTCAGTGTGGGGTACAAAGAAAGGAGTAACAAGATAATATAGCAAGGACCGGGTATCGAGAGGTCTGGCGTGCAAGACCTAGAAACACTGGGTGAGGGTGGAGGAGGCAGGGAGGGGGTCACCCAAGAAGGGCATCAGAATGGGTCTGGAAAGATGGAATTAGGAGTTCACCATGCTTTTGTCACAAAGACATCCCAAGAGCAGGAATACTTTTCAGCTTTGTAGCTTATTGGTTAGGTACCCTTGGGCCACCCCCCCACCCACCCACCCCCCCGTCTACTTGGGCATTAGTTTCCTTATCTGTAAAATGAAGGTAAGAGGTGTATGGTGAGAATTACTTATATCCTGTATTTTTCATAAAGCAGTGATTCTAACATCCGGTGGAAGCTGAGGTCCCTTTTCCCCAGGATACCTCTGCATGCAAGGGGGCTCCTCTGGTGAACTCCTGGAGTGAAGTGTATCAGCTCTGTGGCTGGCACATAGCAGGAGCTCAGCAAGTGTTTGTTGACAGATGAGACTCTCTCCTCCCTTTCTTCCTGGGGACCTTTCTTACAAAGAGATTCTTAAGCTTCTGAGTCTGGCAGGCAAGTGAGGAAGTAGGGGTGGTGGCAGGGACAGCTGCTGTGGTCAGAGAGGGCTCTATCTTTCTTTGCAGAAACCAGGCTGTGGAGGGGTCATAGAAGGTCACAGCAGAACACCAGGCCCCTGGTAGACTGTCTAGTCTGGTATACCTTCGTTCACCACCTGAGGAAACTGAAGCCCAGGGAGAAAGGGGAAGAGGAGGAAGGGGGATGCTCTGGTGCTGATGGGAAGTGGTCAGGAGACCTGGGATCTCACCCCACCTGTGTGGCCTGGGGCACAACTTTTTTCTCTGTAAAACCAGGGTGATCACACTTACCTCAGAGGGCAGGTGTGAGCATTCCAGGCATCATAGATGCCTATTAGTGGAAGTTGACTCTATATCTGACCTTACTCTTTTGTGACTGTGTCTCACTCTTCTCCCCGACTGGACTGTAAGCTGCTGAGGATGGAAGCTGTGTTTGTTAGGGGGGTTTAGGGTGGGGACAAAAGATTGCTGCTTATTCCTAGTCGAGACACTGTGTGATTAAGAAAACATACCCAGAGCAGTTAGAGAGGGTGTCCATACAAAGAACTGATTTGTGTAGTAGAGGATGTGAAGGACTCCACCTTGAAAAAAGTTTATTGTTTGTTTACTTATTTTTTTTTAATTTTTTAACATTTATTTATTTTTGAGATAGAGCATGAATGGGGGAGGAGCAGAGAGAGAAGGAGACACAGAATCTGAAGCAGACTCAAGGCTCCAAGCTGTCAGCACAGAGCCCGACATGGGGCTCGAACTCACGAGCCGTAAGATCATGACCTGAGCTGAAGTCGGACGCTCAACCGACTAAGCCACCCAGGCACCCCTGTTTACTTATTTCTTTAAGCTCTAGGCCCAATATGGGGCTTGAACTCGTGACCCCGAGATCAAGAATTGCATGCTCCTCACACTGAGCCAGCCAGGTGCCCCCAGGGCACCTCACGGGATTGCTCACGACAGCATTCTGCTATACCTAGAGACCTCCATCTGAGAGGCAGAAATTCTTAGGCTCAGAGAGAGCCCAGGTCTGTCCTTCCCCGCATTTTTCAGTGGGTCCAGCACCCACCTGGCCCACCCTGTCAGACCCAAGCTGCTTCATTGTCTCCTCTCTTATCTCACTGTCCTCTCCCTCTTAGGTAGCTTCAGCCCTCACTCATTGTGTTTGGCCAAGCTCATGGGGGGATCTTGAGGAGGCCTGCCTGGGCTGCCTCCAACCTTGCCTGGATCATGGTCTGCCTTTGGCTGATGTGTTTTTTTGTTTGTTTTTGTGGGTTTTTTTAATCAGTCATATATACCTGAGTTCTATTCCTGACTCTCTTTTACTGACTGTATGAATTTAGGCAAGTAAATTTATTTCTCTGAGCCTCAGGTGCAGCAACTGAATTAGAAGTGATAGTCCTTCCTCATCTTTTTTTTTTTTTTTTTCAACGTTTATTTATTTTTGGGACAGAGAGAGACAGAGCATGAACGGGGGAGGGGCAGAGAGAGAGGGAGACACAGAATCGGAAACAGGCTCCAGGCTCTGAGCCATCAGCCCAGAGCCTGACACGGGGCTCAAACTCACGGACCGCGAGATCGTGACCTGGCTGAAGTCGGACGCTTAACCGACTGTGCCACCCAGGCGCCCCGATAGTCCTTCCTCATCTTGTGAGGAGTAAAAGATTGTTGGCATACAGACGATAGGAGCGGCCAGTGCCCCAGAGTGGCTCACGTTTTAAGGAGTAGGTTGGTATGATGGACAGACATGTAAATTAGAGTAATTACGATCCAGATCCAAAAGTCTGTCCCGTTTCTCTGGGAGAGAATGATTCCTTTGGGATGAGGGGAGAGATCTGGAAGATTTACCAGTGGAGGTGACTTTGGGACTGAGTAGACATTCTTCTAGTCGGATAAGAGGTGGGAAGGTATAGAGATGCAAATGGACAGAGAGAACAATAAGCAGTCTAAGATTGTGTGGGAAGAGTAAGGAGATTGTGACAGAAAAGGGATAGGCCAAAAGTTATATCAGTACCAGAGTCTGGAGCCTTCCGTACCAGGCTAGAAAATGTGGGCTTTATCTTGCAGGCAGAAGGAGCCAGTAGGGAGTCTGAGCAAAGAAGCATCTTGTTTCAGGTTTGAGGTTTAGAAAGATCATGAATGACTTCTGGAATGGGATGGGGTAGGTATCAGGAAGACCAGAGCCAAGTTGCTGTCTTTTCTTGGGGAGAAGGTATGAGAGATAGTTCCCAGGCAGGCTGAGAGACTGGGGAACATTGGGGAGGAAGTTGGCAAGGACACCAGCTTTGGAGTGTGACCAACTTGGTTGAGACGTTCACTTCCTCTTCCAGTCTTGGGTGAGATACTTTACCTTTCTGAGCCTCAGCTTCCTCGTCTGTAAAATAGGATCAATGTTCATAGCTTGCAGTGAGATGCCCCACAATTTTAGCCAAAACACAGGTGTCTAAGGAGACGTTCACTGGGTTCCAACCCACAGTAACACATGTTTTTTGTTAGTGCCCCCATGATACCAACCACCTCATTTATTTTTCTGTCTGCACTTCAGGCCTTGCCTACAGGTCAGCCCAGCGTCAGCACCAGTATGCTGACATAATTCTCTTCCCTGTGCTTTCACTTCACTTCTTGTTGTGAGTACTCTTCCATCCTGTTACACGGTCTCTGTCTGTGGCACAGCTAACCTCTACAGGTCATTTTGATGAACTGATGGGAGATTTGCCTTTAGCAGGATAGAGCCCTGGACACACTCAATTGGCTGCCGGCTTGGCCAGGGATCCAAGTTGTCTACCTGAAACAAGGGATACCTGTTCTATCCCACACCCCTTCACCCACCCAGCTCTGCATACTTCACATCTCTCGTTGGCTCCCAACGACTTCAAGCTTCAGGAAAACACCTGGAGAAATGGTCTTCTCAGTCTCTTCTCTCCTGTTTGTCCCCCAGTGTTCTCTATCTCACTAATAGAAGCCTACCATCCTCCTAGTCATTTTCTTTTAAGATTTTATTTTTGAGTAATCTCTATACCCAGTGTGGAGCTCCAACTCATAAACCCCGGGAGCAGGAGTCACACACTGCACTGACTGAGCCAGCCAGGCGCCCCATACCGGCCTCCTAGTCATTTAACCCAATGCCTAGGGGTCCTTGTGTTTGGCCAAGCTCATAGGGAGATTCTGGGGAGGCCTGCCTGGGATCCTCTGGATTTTTTTTAGGATGAAGAAGGTCATTCTGGATCTCTCCCTCTCCCTCACTCTGCACATCTAATCCACACATCGAATTTGTCTCCTAAGTTGATCAGTTTTGTCTCCTTTTTCTCTATTACCTCAGACAGACCAAATCAAGTCACCATCGTCTCTCCTTTGGATGCCTGCAATAGCCTCCTCTTCCAGTCCATTCCATTTTCTTTCCAGTAGCCAGAACAGCCATTTAACAATGTAAATCTGATGAAGACTTTCTTAAAATTTTTCTGTGTTCCCTACAAGGTGTTGCATGATCCAGTCCCTGCTCTCCTCATGTCGTCTGACCAGTTGTTCTCCAGCTGAAGCTGCACTGGTCTCCCCACGTTCCCAAACATACCATTTAGCAGACCACTTTCGTCATGGTCTTGCCCTACTGTCTTTCTCTCATATTTCAGGTCTTAGCTTAAATGTCATCCCCTCCGACCACTCTATTCCCCTACCCCAAGGCATTTTATTTTTTTAGTGTGGTAACACAAACATAAAATTTACCATTTTAACCATTTTTAAGCATATAGCTCAGTGTTAAGTACACTCACATTGTTGTGTCCCCCCAAGTGATCTCTTACTGTATCTCCTTATCCTTTACTCAGCATCATCTGTAATGTGTCTTCCATACTACAGTGTAAGCTTCATGGGAACAGGGAGAGGGGTAGTCCCCTTTTCCTTGCTACACCTGACCCAAAACCAAACAGTGGTGATAGGCACTTAATGAATATTTGTGGAACAAAAGAATAAACGCTGCCATGTATTGAGTACTTACTGTGTGCTTAGCACTGAAAACAGATATTTCATTCAGTTTTGAGGGCAGCCCTGAGAAGTCATTGCATTCCCCTTGACAGGTGAGGGTACAGCTCAGAGAGGTCAAGGCTGCTGGCTAACCATGGCCACAAAAGCTGGGGTGAACAAACCACAGCCCTGGCAGGTGAATCCAATTCCCTCTAATCCCCGAGAATGTGCATTTTTAGCATGGTAAGAGGGGTCTCAAAGAGGTGGGTTGGAGAGGAGGAGTCCCACCCCAAGAGGGGGAATCACACCCCAAGGGAATAAAAGTTGGGAGACGCTCAGAACTGCCACCTCATCAGAGTCAGAACTGGGCCAGTCACAACCTGTAGAAGCAGCTCAGCCTGCCGAGGCTCAGCCTACACTGGCTTGGAGAATTCTAAACCTTTGGCTACTTCCTCATCTTCAGTCCTTTGTTCTACCCCAGGATAGTTAGCAGGAAAGTGCCTGGAAATTCAAGAGGCCATTGGCCTTGTGTTCATTACTCTGCAATAGGGAGCTGGAGGCTGAGGCTCTAGGACCTACTGGAAGAAAGACATTGGGGTGGGGGGGAAGGGAGGTGCAGGGTGCTGGTTAGGGCCACAGCTGAACCTGAGAAGGACTCTGGAGTTCTCATTCCATTTTTAGTGTTGGGTAGAGTCTCATCCCTTATCTACAAAATGGAGGAGAGGTGGGTTAGATTAGCTTAGAGCTGTTCTCAGGCATTACCTGGGACAGGCCCTAAATCTTGTAATACTGATACTAATTTATTACATTTACAATATTAGCTCATTTAATCCTATGTAACAAAGATGTAGGTACTATTATTATCCCTGTTTTACTGAGGAAGAAACTGATTCATGAAGAGATTAAGTAATTTTGCCTAAGGTCAAGCAGCTAGAAAGTAGCTGAGCCCAGATTCTGGCCCTGAGATTCTTATTTCCGGGGCTGGGTGTGTGGAGGAAGGAGGCTTTGGACACCGTTTAGGCTGGATTGGAATTGAGAGAGCTGGGGAAAATGTCTCTGTTCTCAGCAGCCTTGAGGAAGACAGCAGCAGCTAAAAGCAGGAGGGGTTTGGGGCTGAGGCTCATAGATGCCCTGGATGGAACTTTAGCTGCCCTGGATGGAACCTTTCTCGTAACTTATAAGTGGTTTCCTTTCCCCTTTCTCTAATACCTGGTGAGCATGTACACAGTGTTTATTTATTATTGGACTGTTTAGGAAGGCCACGTTCCTTGCAGGAATGGGGCTTTTGGATCAAAGGGCACAAATGGTCTGGTTTGGTTTTATTTAATGAGAATCGTGTTTTTTTGTGGATGGGAGGGTCTGATAACAGTAGTGCTTCTCCAGAGTTACTAGTGGTATCTCAAGGTTGAGGGAGAGCTATGAGAGATACTTTGTTTGATGTTCTTAAAGGTTTTAATTTTTTGTAATAAAAAAATAAAAAAAAATACATGTAATGTTGTTAGATATCTTAGATAATATAGGAAGGTACAAAAAGAAAAAAATTATGTGTCTATAATCCCATTTTCCAGAGGTTACCATTGTTAATAATGAACATACTTCTTTCCACACAGTTTTCTACACATATTTTTACACATGTATACATTTTTTAATGGGATGATGAAGTGTTTTTTCAGTCTACTTATATTATTTGGCAATGGTGAGCATCTTCCGATTCAATAAATAAATCTCTGAAAGCATCACTTTTAATGGCTTCATACCATTCTATTATAAATATACCACGTACTTTCCAGCTCCTACTATTGAGTACATGGGTTGCTCCATTTTCCTTTTTAATGTTATGACATATACAGTAGAGAATATTTATGGAACTTAATCTTGGGATGTATCCATTATTCTGTTACCATTCTTCTCAGATAAATTCTGAGAAATGGAATGGCTGGAATCCCTCTTACCTTTTTTAGGGTTACCTAGTGAGAGCAGGTAAATGATTGCCATGAATGAAATGGAGTATTTGCCTGGGTTTTTCAGGAAAGGATGCCACCCAAGCGTATAGCTAAGAGAAGGTCACCTCCAGAGGATGCTCTCCCCAAAAGCAAGAAGGTGAAGGGTAAGTTGGCTTTGGCCTCTATCTCTGAATGGGTAGCCTCTTGGAGCCCCCATATTCTGGGACTGGGCTCCTTCCTCCCTGACCTCTGGAGCTGAGGGACCTGGAAGCCCAAGAACTCCACCCAGCTGGAGTCTCTTGTAGCTTACTGAATCCCATCCTCTGAGACTCCTAAAGCAGCAGAGACTTGTCTACAAACACTCAGGTAGTACTGGGAGGTGGTGGGGGGGTGGTGTGAGACCCTAGGACTTTGCTCCGGGCAGTAATGCACCAGGGCTAGGACCATTGACTTCCAGAAGTAGGTTCAAGTCCAGGCTCTGCCACTTTGTAGTCGTGTAGCTTTGGTTAAGTCACTTAACATCGCTGAGCTTGAATTACCTGATTTATACAACAGCTCAGCACCAATCTCTCTGGGCTGTTAGGAGGAAAATGAGATAATGTCCTGGTAGCATTTGAGGAAGGTAGTTGTGGTTTCCTTTCCTGGGACCCTGGAGAGAGACAGTGAGGAGAGCAATCCAACCCCAATCCGGGAGGGGATAGTGTGGACCCACACTTAGACAGTGTCTGTCTTTTGCAGACCCTCGTAACCAGGCAGTGAGGGCCGCTGCCTCCCGTCGTGTTCCAGGTGCCCACGGGCCGAGCCCTCCTGACCAGAAAACCCGACCAGGTGGCTCCCTGCCCAGGGCACCCTCTGCGCAGCCATAGCGGCCCTGGCAGCTGTGGCCACACCCCCGGAGGGAGGGTCTGGACGCCATAGGTTGTCCGGGGCCGTGGGCGATCGTCATTGGGCAGCAGATGGCCCATTGCTGCCCGCTGGTTGGCTTGTACCTTTTTGCAAATGTCTGTCTTATGTCTTACTCCCGCCCCTTCCTCTTCTGCTGCCTGTTTGTTCCCAGATAGGCGCGGAAGGGTTGGGTGTGAATATGTGTGGGAGTTAGTCGCAGCCAGAACTTGGAGGCTAGGAACGATGCTCTGACCCATGTAGGTTCCCTTGGTTTCAGTACAGACTTTACTATTTATTAGATTTGTGACACTGGGAAGGTATTTAACCTCTCTGAGTCTCTGTTTCCTTTCCTATAAAAAAGGATCCTAATATGGAAGGTCTGTAGCATAATTTAGGGGACTACAAAGCAATTTCACATTAGTAGAGTAAGCAGTCAGGAAAGGGTAGACATTATGTGAATCCTCGTTGGCACAGTGACTCCTAACTGAGAACTTGGAGCTGTTTGGGAAGACTATCTGTATCCTCATTCTTCTCTTCCCCACCAAGATTCATTTCACAATATTGAGTGTCTTGTTAACATTTCCTCCCTCATATTAATAATGTGCTCAGTTTTTAATTTTCACAAAAACCCTGTGACATAGTTATTTTTGCTATTCACATATCAGAGATGAGGAAATTTAGGCTTATTAGAAAAGTCATATTACTGGTCTGTGGCAGAGCAGGGACTTGAACCCAGGTTTTTGTGATCCCAGAGCCCATGCAGTGGAGAAAGAATGACTCCTCCTTTCCCCTGTCATCTTGCACACTCAAGGGCTGTCTTCTTCACCCCTCAGTCTCACATAGGTCCCACAGCACAGAACCAGGCATGGTGCTGACACTGGGCCAGGGCGATGTGGGCCAGCTGGGGCTGGGCGAGAATGTGATGGAAAGGAAGAAGCCAGCCCTGGTGCCCATTCCGGAGGACATTGTGCAGGCTGAGGCTGGGGGCATGCATACCGTGTGTCTAAGCAAAAGCGGCCAGGTAGGTTGGGGTGGGTGGCACAGGATTGGACAGGGCCTGGGCTTGGGGGTTCGGAGAAGGAACCTTGAGCCACAAAAGTTACTCTGTGGCAATGGTGCTGGCTAGCTGAGCAGGGAGTGGCCTAAACGAGAAAGGACTGAGGCCAGACCTTGCACTAATGAAGGCATCTTGGCCACAGGTCTACTCCTTCGGCTGCAATGATGAGGGTGCCCTGGGAAGGGACACATCAGTAGAGGGCTCAGAGATGATTCCCGGGAAAGTGGAACTACAAGAGAAAGTGGTACAGGTGTCGGCAGGAGACAGTCACACAGCAGCCCTCACTGAGGATGGCCGAGTTTTCCTCTGGGGCTCCTTCAGGGTAAGACTGGGTCTGGAGAACTGCATGGGGGTTGGCTGGCTGAATTAACTGGTGAGGCCCCAGTGATAATCCATCTCTCCCTCCCTCTTGTATGTAATGGTGGGGAAATCAAGGCCCAGAGGCAGAGCTTGGGCCCAGACCCAGGTCTCTTCATCCAGGCCTGTCCACATTTACCTTGAATCTACATTATGAAATGTGTATCTTGGGAAAGGGTGGATCAAGGATGCCTTTAAGCTGAGGCTAATCCAGGAAGCTTACTCTCCTCACCCTTCTCCTTCAACCTCTCTCCTCCCCAGCCATCTCCTACATCTGTCAGGGGTTTTGGGGTGCATGGGAAAGATTGTCACATCTCAGAATTTTGAAGGCAAGGGAGTGCAGTTTACACAAAGTCAGCGTTAAAGTTGTTTTGGTACTTTGGTGTTTATTTTGAAGTGTTAAAAATAAAGGAATCTGATAAGGTGTTTCTTCATCAGGACTGTTTTTAAAAATTTTTATGGAGAATTTCAAACACATAAAAGTGATCAGAAAAATAACATTGAACACCCATCTACTCGCCTCTATAGTCATCAATTTGTGGCCAAACTTGTTTCCTCTCTACTCCCATCCACCCCACCACCCCAATCCTTTGTTATTTTAATGCAAATCCCAAGCCACATACTATTTCATTCATTAAGTATTTCATTATTTGTCCCGGCTCCTGCCCACCTCTTCATCCCCATCTGGCACCAGTGTCCTTCACCAGACAGCTCTGTGGTTGCCTGCAAGCCTGGACCTGACTGGTATGGGGCAGGCACGACTGGCTGGTAAGTGCTCTGCCCTACCTTCCAGGACAATAATGGTGTGATTGGACTCTTGGAGCCCATGAAGAAGAGCATGGTACCTGTGCCAGTGCAGCTGACAATGCCTGTAGTGAAGGTGGCCTCAGGTGAGTCTGGGGGTACTCGCTCTAGGCAGGAGTTGGAGAACCTTGTTCCGTGGCTGGCCTAGCCCTGGGCCCTACAGACAAGCCCTGCATCCTCTGCCTTCCTCTCCCCCTCAGGAAATGACCACTTGGTGATGCTGACAGCTGATGGTGACCTCTACACTTTGGGCTGCGGGGAGCAGGGCCAGCTGGGCCGTGTGCCTGAATTATTTGCCAACCGCGGTGGCCGGCAGGGCCTTGGTAGGTGGCTTAGGTCCCTCTGGCGGGGCAACTTGGCAAGCCACCCCCTGGTGAAGGTCAGAGGCAAGAGCAATTCCCTAACGGTCTTTAGGCTTGCATCAGATAGATCTTAACCTGGTAGTTAAGAACTCTGACTCTAGAGCCGTACTACCCTGGATTTGAATTGTGGTTCTGCTACCTATTGGCTGTGGGACTCTGGACACAGTTTCCTCATCTCTAAACCTACTTCATTGGGTTGTGGTGAAGTTAAATGAGCTAACATAGAAGAATGTTTGGCACGTGGTAAGTTCCATGTAAATGTTAACCTCTTAAGGCTCTGGGAGACTGAGTGAGGCACTTGTACTCTCATGGCCTCAGTTTCCTCTTCTGCTTAATAGGGAGAAGAATGCCTGCTTAGTCTCCCTCCAAGGGCTATAGTAATGGGGAAAAAGCACAGGGCAGACAGAGAAGCTGTGTGTGTCTGCCACTGACCCTTGCCTCTCTGCCTACAGAACGACTCTTGGTCCCCAAGTGTGTGATGCTGAAATCCAGAGGAAGCCGGGGTCACGTGAGATTCCAGGATGCCTTCTGTGGTGCCTACTTCACTTTTGCCATCTCCTGCGAGGGTCATGTATATGGATTTGGCCTCTCCAACTATCATCAGCTTGGTGAGTCCCAAGCCTAGCATCTAGCATACCCCAGAGTGACTTGGGTTCAAATCCTGGCTTCACTCATTGATTGCTCGCTCTTGATGGGGTCAGCTAACCCCTCAGAGCCATATTTTTGTCACTGTAAAGTGAAAATATCCATATCTTCGTGTTTGTTGCGGGGGGAGGCGACCTCACTGCGTGAGGGAATGAAGAAGGACAGCTCCTTGGACAGCTTCACCCTTGACAGCTCTATCCTGGCCTTTTCCTCTCAGGAACCCCAGGCACAGAATCTTGCTTTGTACCCCAAAACTTGACATCCTTCAAGAACTCTACCAAGTCCTGGGTGGGCTTCTCTGGTGGCCAGCATCATACAGTCTGCATGGATTCAGAAGGTGGGACCTCTGGGCTGAGGGTGGAGTGTTCCTTGGGCATAAGCCCAGTAAGATATGGAACCTGGGCCTGCTCCATGGGTTGGATCAGATGTGGGTCCATGAGGGCCACCCCCATCCCTCAGAGTCCTGGCACCCCTCCAGGTATGAATGAGTTCAGTGGGGTCCTATGGGGGCTCTATCAGGACTCCCCAGAACTGGAATGTACTGCAGACATTTTTACCACCCTGGGAGTGGGGACCAGCTCCCACAGATATGGGAACTCAACTGGCCTACCTGGAACAAGCCCTCTGGTACTCTTTATCTCTCCCCTCCTCCCACAGGAAAAGCATACAGCCTGGGTCGCGCTGAGTATGGGCGGCTGGGCCTTGGGGAGGGTGCTGAGGAGAAGAGCATACCCACCCTCATCTCCAGGCTCCCTGCTGTTTCCTCAGTAGCTTGTGGGGCCTCCGTAGGGTATGCTGTGACCAAGGATGGTGAGTGGGGCTGCCCACATTCGGTGTGGTTGGGGCTTGGGGGTCATGATTCTTACCAAACTGTTCATCAGCCTCTGATGTCCATCATTGAATAGAGCTGAGATACACAGAGCCCTGTTTGTGATGACGTTGCTTTTCTCCTGATTGTCTGAAGTTCTGACTTTGATGGACATAAAATGAGTAAACAAATTATTTTAATAAGGGTGATTTGTTTTGTAGCATAGAAAAATAGTGGAAGGGGATATGTCACTGAGGCCCAGATAGGCAGTAGGACTTGACTCCAGGTCTCCAGACTCCTAACTCAGGCTTCTCTTTACATTTTCCACCAGGGTGACCTCTTTATTTACAACCAGAGAGTTGTACTTAGAATTTTACTAGGAGATAGAAGGCTTAGTCATTGGGGTCATAGCAGGCACAGC
The DNA here is from genome assembly GCF_018350155.1 of Leopardus geoffroyi. Taxonomy (NCBI): domain Eukaryota; kingdom Metazoa; phylum Chordata; class Mammalia; order Carnivora; family Felidae; genus Leopardus; species Leopardus geoffroyi. The sequence goes on from NC_059328.1 coordinate 21,463,544, forward strand.
AGAGGAGAGTGTGAACCAGGTGGTCACCAAAGCCTGAGGGGGACAGCAATGGGCACCTTGAGAAGGCTGCAGCTGATAGAAGCGCTTGACCTGGGATTATCTGGGAAGAGTTCCTGAGGAAGTGGAGCTTGTACTACACCTTAAAGGTTCAGTCCTTTATGATAAGCAATGGAGGGCATGGAGGGCATCTGAAGTGCAGGAGCATCTAGAGCAGTCCCACAGGTCCTTGGAATGGAGGGTGGTATAGGGGTTGGGGAGTGGCCAGTCATGTAGGACCTTGAATGCCATTCCTAGGAGCAGGGAGAAGTCTTTGGCAATGTGGTCTCTGGTTGACAAAGCTGTTTTTTAAATCCAAGATCTCCTTGGCCTCTCTCAGCTTCCCTGAACTACTAGAGGCTGGGACATTGCTAGGCTGCTACAGGCCAAAGCCAAAATTCACCCTCATGTTCCAGGCTTCTCACACTACAGAAAGGTGGGGCTAGGAATCCTGGAGACAGCTGCCCCCATTTCTCTCCCTTGTAGGTCGTGTTTTTGCCTGGGGCATGGGCACCAACTACCAGCTGGGCACGGGGCAGGAAGAGGATGCCTGGAGCCCTGTGGAGATGACAGGCAAACAGCTGGAGAACCGTGTGGTCTTATCTGTGTCCAGTGGTGGCCAGCACACAGTCTTACTAGTCAAGGACAAGGAACAGAGCTGATGAAGCCTCTGCGGGCCTGGCTCCCGCCACCCACCCCCCCTCCTGGAACTGGAAAGCTATGACTATAGATTCCAGCAGGCCTCCCCCAGCCCTGAGTACTCTGTCATCTGCCTTTTTCCTATCAGCAGAACAGAATCCTTTCCCTCTTTTCTGTCCTCCTTTCCTGAGTCATCCTACAGTCTGCAGGATGAAGGGGGAGGGGGGAAATGAAAAAGGGGAGGGGGTTTTGGCAGCTGGAACATTGCTCGCCCCAGAGTTATGTGGTTAGACCTTTCCCCCTCGTCCCTACCTCCCATGCTCCTGGCTGACCCTGGTTTTGCCTGCCAAAAACCAAAAATTCCTCCCCTGGGGATTTGGTGCCCACATTCTGAGAAGTTGGGGGCTCATCAAGCCCTACTGTAGCCATGTGCCACCCTCTGTCCTTCACAATCCACAGGCAGACAAATGGTATGGTGGTCAGACCCAGCTGTCATGGACTTATGCCTGGGGGAAACTGGAGACTGGGCAGGGCTGCCCAGCCATGGGCAACTCCAAGCCAAATATTTGGCCCTCAACAGATGTCCACAGGGAAGAAAAAACAATGATCCTTCACTTGGTCAAGAAAAAAGCCAATCAGCCTTTCTCCCAGAAGCACAAAACATTCTGCCCTTCAGGCATTGCCTGAGAATTCTGCCCATCCAACATGCCTTACCTGCAGCCAAGGGCCTGAAATCTGGAAAGGAAGCTACATCTGCAGGGCAGGACATGTGGGGAGTGGGGAAGGAGGGTTTTATAAACAAATTTAAAGCAATACTGAGAGTGAAGGGAGGGAGGGGAAAGGGGGCAGAGGCTTGTGCCCAGAAAGGGAAGCAGCAGCTTGTACAGTGGCTGAGGAAATAGAAAACAGTTTTGATTTTTTTTTTAATGTAAAGTATTTTGGAGGGGAGAGTGAACTCTTTTAACACTTTGAATAAATTTAGAGTTTTATAAAACAGGCCACTTGTTTTCTACATACTCCCTGCTTTTTTTAAGGGAGCACCTGTGTTGGGAAGAGCAGAATAAACCCACACCTAAGCACCTGGTCAAAGCTAGGACTTAAGTGACATCATGATGTCCTAGAATATGCCAGTCAGCTGTTGGTGTGGCTGTTTCATACAAATCAAAAAAGAAAAAGAGGTGATTGATTTTTGCTTAGGTATTTATGTTTCAGGAATCACTGGATTTTTTAAAAATTATGCTGCATAATGTAAGAGACATGGAATGGATCTTTTAATATCCTAATCCCAAACCAAGATTTGAGTACAGTGCATACCTATAGATACTTATGCTAAAGCTTGCTGTTGTATCATTTTTAACAGCTGACGTCATTGGTTAAACATAATTAACTGCACAATAACTCTTAAGACAACTTGTATGTATTAATGTAGATTTTCCCAGGTATTTAAGCAACCAAATCATACAGCCGACCTAATATGGTAGTCACTAGCTACACGTGGCTATTTACATTTAAATCAAAAGTTGTAAAAATTTAAAATTCCTTGGTTGCACTAGCCACATTTCAAGTCCTCAGTAGTCCTATATGGCTAGTCTTGGGCTATGCAAACAAAGAACATTTTTATAATGAACAATGCTGATATAGAAGGTCTGTTATATGTATAACAGGAAATTTTTATTATTGCCAGAAGGATTCTTTTTGGATGTTAGTAACTTGAAAAATGAATATGATGTAAAATAAAATGTATTCTGTGATTTTTTTTCCCCCTTGAAGTTTTAGGGCTTTTTTTTTTTTTTTTTTTTTTTTTTTTTTTAATGTTTAGAGAGAGCACGTGTGCACACACGAGTGGAGCCGGGGCAGAAAGAATCCCAAGCAGGCTCTGCATTATCAGCACAGAGCCTGAGGCAGGGCTCAATCCCACACACCACGAGATGGTGACCTGAGCCCAAATCAAGAATCGGACACTTAACCAACAGCCACCCAGGCACCCCTGAAGTTTTAGTTGTTGGGTTTTTTTTAATACATTTTTTTTTAATGTTTACTTATTTTTGAGAGAGAGACAGAGTGCAAGTGGAGGAGGGGCAGAGAGAGAGGGGGACACAGAGTCTGAAGCAGGCTCCAGACTCTGAGCTGTCAGCACAAAGCCTCACATGCGGGGCTCAAACCCACAGACGATGAGATCATAACCTGAGCTGAAGTTGGACACTTAACCAACTGAGCCACCCAGGCACCCTGAAGTTTTAGTTTTGATACAGGCACCATACTGCTTAGAAACTGACTTCTTAGAAGGGAAATCACACTTTTGATTATAATATTTTCTTTGTAAAGAAGCACTTGTATGTCTGCTACTCTTCCCTACAAAAGTCCATTTGGACTTGATTTACTGGAGTTTTCCTTCTTGACAGTATGTTGAAAATTCCCTCTTCTTAATAGCAGCTGTTCTGTATTGGGGCTTAAAATGGGCCAGGCATTATGCTAAACTCTACATGCAATAATAGCTCTTCTGATCCTTACATCAGTCCTGCAAAGTCAGTATTGTCTTTTGGGAAACAGTCCATAGAGTTGACGTTTAAGGTCAAGAAGCTGCCTACCAGGGGTCCCTGGGTGGCTCAGTCGGTTAAGTGTCTGACTTTGGCTCAGAGCTCATAAATCAACCCCTGCATCCAGCTCTGTGGTGACAGCTCAGAGGTTGGAGCCTACTTCAGGTTCTGTGTCTCTCCCTGACCCTCCATCCCCCTCTCAAAAAATGAATAAACAAACAAAAAAAGCTACTTACCAAGGGCACAAACTAGGCTGGAATCAGAATCAGCCTCAGGGGCGCCTGTGTGGCTCAGTTGGTTGAGCCGCCAACTTCGCTCAGGTCATGATCTCCCCATTCGTGAGTTAGAGCCCCACGCCAGGCTCTGTGCTGACAGCTCAGAGTCTGGAGCCTGCATTGGATTCTGTTTGTCCCTCTCTGCCCTCCCCTGCTCACGCCTGTCTCTCTCTCTCTCTCAAAAATAAACATTAAAAAAAAAAAAAATTAGCCGCTACCTGAACCTAGAACTTCAATTCCTTTTCCTTGTATTGCAAGCAAGCATTATGAAGTTTTCTGCAGGTGCTTCACATATGTTAGAATAGTGCCAGGCACAAAGTAAATATTAGTTTTTGCTGTTTTGGCAATTGTACTTTTTTTATTGTTCCCTATAGTTAATAATTGCCTTGTTTTTCACATGCATAGTTTTCTGGTGTAAGTATTAATTTAGTGCCAAGTGTAAATTTCCCTTTGTTCAAACACATCTACTCTGTTTTATCTTTTCCCCCATCCTTCTCCAACCTGGATTGATTACCCCAAAACAAAGGTAATCATAGCACCTTATGTGGCTTAGCTACAAATAAGATTTACAGAATTGTAGATGTTCGATATTGTTTTGACAGAAATTTTATTTTGTTTTATTTTTTTTGGCCAAATGTAGGGCTTGAACTCACCACCCCCAGATCAAGAGTTGCATGCTCTATTGACTGAGCCAGCCAGGTACCCGTGCTCTGACAGAAATTATGAGAAGTTGGACGTGTATATGAGTGAATGAAGAGCAGTTGCTAAAATATCTGAAACTACAAATGAAGAGAACATATGTCATTTAGAAATGTGCAGAAAGATTCTAGGAAGAAGATTTGGAAAAATTTGCCCCAAGGGAATGGAATTTCGGGGTAGGGATAGATAGGGTGAGGGACTGTGCTGTTCATTGTTTATTTCATAAAGTCAGCAAATATTTTCTCAGTGCCTATCATATCCTGGACATTGTTGTAGGAATTTGATTAGAAATAAAACAGGCAAGAATCCCTGTCTCATAAAACTTATACTCTAAATTAAAAATAAATATTTAAGGGGCACCTGGGTGGCTCAGTCGGTAAAGCGTCGGACTCTTGGTTTCTGCTCAGGTATGATCTCACTGTTGGTGGGTTCCAGCCCCGCATCAGGCTCTGTGCTGGCAGTGCAGAGCCTGCGTGGGATTCTCTCTCTCTCCCTACCCACCCTCCCCCCCCCCACCCCAATCACATAGTCTCAAAAAGAAAGAGAAAGAAAGAAAACAATATATAAACATTTAAAAATCTCCAACCTGAAAATAAATCTTCCACGTGTAGTAAGCAAAGAGCACAGCAGAGGCCCTGGCAAATAGTACTAAATAAACAGCTATCGGTTATAATTTGAATGCCTCCAAATGCAATGGAAAATTTCCTGGATGCCAGGCATTGTGCCAAGTACTTTCCCAACTTCTCATTTTCTCCTCACATCACCCTATGTGGTAAGGACTATTACCCACATTAGTCTCAGGTTAAATAACTTGCCAAAATAATTAGTGAGAGGGGGCTGAGATTGATGTTTCATTTGTTGGAATTGATAGTCAAAGCACCTAGCCGGTACCCTACTATTACAGTAAGTAGGATAAAGCTGGAAATGTGGCAGCTGGTGGTTGGATCTCAAGTTTTCAGATCGATGAGCGCTTGGCTTTGAAACGCAACGCCCAGGTTGCGTATAAACTGGTATAGGAATATAAACTGGTAAAGGTGGGCGTTAGTGTCACATCAGCCCAGAGGGAGCCCCAAAAAGAGATCCGCAAAGTGAGCTTCATTGTTAGAGATAGTCACTTACAGAAGCTCCCTGAGCAATAGCCGCCAATGTGAGGCTTTGACGTGGGACGTTTCCGGACTAGGAGAGTTTTATCGGGATTATCTAGTCACTGAAATCCTGTTTACTGAGGGCATTCTATGGGCAGGTCATCATTCTGGGACAAGTGAGAGCTGGCGGTTTGGGTTAGGGTAGTGGATATGGGACTCAGGAAAGTAAAATGACACGACTTGGGGATTATTTGGTTGAGATGACTCTGTTACTCCAATTTACACGCCCTATAACCCCTGCCCCCTTTTCCACCGCAGGATCCCATCCCGCTTCCACAAAAATCTCACGTCTTGCAAATTGGGAAATGGTGAAGGGGTGGCTGGGGCCGACCTGTGGTTTGTCCAAGGCCACGTAGTTTGTCCAGAATTGAGTCGTCCTGGCTCCCAAAGGGCACTTTTCCGTTTTCTAAAAAGTGTGCTTATATTTGCAGTTTTTTTTTTTTTTTTCACAATAAGCAAAATTTTATAGTACGTTTGTATTTGAACACAGAGAGAAACCCGAGAAACCCCATTACTGGAGCAACCGCGTGCCGGCAGTGACGTCTGCTCCGCCCCATCCCGCCGACTCCGGCGTAGCTCCGCCCTCAGGGATCCAGGAACTCTGCGCCCAGCCGAATCGTCGGAAAAACCCGGAGTGGCAAATCCGGGCGCGGCCCTGGGCGCTGGAGTTTCAGAGCTTGCGCAGAAGGCGTCCGAGGCGCATGCTCCTTGGCGGTCCCGGACCCCGCGGTCTGGCTACCGCGCTGGCCTCCTTGGCCCACGGAATTCCGGGCCGGCTGCGGACATGGCGGCCAGCCTGTGGATGGGCGATGTGAGTGAGGGCGGCTGCGCGGGTCCGAGGAGGATGACTCTTAGTGTCACGGGGGAGGAAGAGTCTGAGGCGGAAGGGTCTTGGAATCCCAAAAGGGTGGAAGTGAATGGGGAGGGGAGTTCTTTGGGTGACACAGGAGGGTCCCAGCATTTAGAAGAAGGGACCGAGTCTGAGGGTGGGGGTTCCTGGCCTTTCACCTGGGTTCATGGAAGGGAAAGGGAGGTTCTTTAGGGGGATAGCATGGCAGAATCCCAAGGTTGAAGGGCGCTGTGGCTCTAGGACTGGAGGGATTACTAGATCCAGAAGGGAGGCCCCCTAAAGGGAGCAAGTTTGAGGGGAAGGAGGCAAGGGATTGAAAGGTGGGGATCAGGCCACTCTGTAGATGAAAATCTCCCCTCCCTCACCCCGCCCCCACCAGCATCGCGTAGCCAAACCAGCGTGGGCTCTGGAACCCGGACTGAGGAGCCTGTTTGTTGGCTGGCCTGAATCGCTCTGCTCTTGTATTTACGCAGCTGGAGCCCTACATGGATGAGAATTTCATCTCCAGAGCCTTTGCCACCATGGGGGAGACCGTAATGAGCGTCAAAATTATCCGAAACCGCCTCACTGGGTACATTTTCTCCTTCGATCTTCTCAATTCTCCGTTAATAGACCATGTGCAAGTGTCATTCTGAGAGTGTAAACATCACAAAGTCAGGGCTTCTCACCCCTAATAATAGTTAATATAACGTTAGAAACGCTAACATTTTGGGGGCTTATTGAGAGAAAGTGTAGCATATTGCTTGAGGACTGGACTCTGGAACCAGACTGAAAGTTATGTCTACTATTGTGACCTTCCGCAAATTACTTAACCTCTCCATCTCCTGACACAACTATGAAAATGGAGGTGATAACAGCATCGCCCTCAAAGAGTTATGGTGAAGATTAAATGAGTTAATTCACGTTCATCATTTAGAACAGTGTCTGGCATATGGTATATGCTCAATAAATATAAACAGATTACAGTATGCTTAGTTATAAGCACTTTTTTTGTTGTTTATTTTTGAGAGAGAAAGAGAGCGGGGGAAGGGCTGAGAGAGAGGGAGATAGAGAATCTGAAGCTGGTTCTGCTCTGTTAGCTCAAAGCCCAATGCGGGGTGAAACCCATGAACTATGAGGTCATGCCCTGAGCCAAAGTCCAACACCCAACCTACTGGGCCACCCAGGTGCCACAGTAATAAACGCTTTAAAATCACTTTTTTAATAGATTTTATTTTTAAGTAATCTCTACACCTAACATGAGGCTTGCATTCACAACCCTGACATAAAGAGTCGCATGTTCCACCGACTGAGCCAGCCAGGTGCCCCTAAAGTCAGACAAATACGTCTGAGCTAAGTACTATTATTAGAGAAGCTTCATAACTGTCTTAAAGTTTACAGAGCTATTAAATGACAAGGTCTGTTCTTAAAGCCATGAGTGCTCTTAACTCTCGTGTGTCATTCACTTAAAAAGTTATTTATAGAAATAATACTATGTGCTGTTGTTCTGGGTTCCCTGGATAGGAGGCTGAAACAAACCATCTTCTCATGCAGTTTACTACATTCTAATAGGGAGATGAAACAGTAAATGTGGAAACAACAAAATGCAGAGAATATTTTGAGATAGTGGTGCTATATTGCCTCCAGATTCTTCCTTCTCTTGGGAGGAGGGGGTCTTAGTTTTCCTTAGGGTTCTAGTTAGAAAAGGGAGGATTCTTTTATCAATTGTCAGTATTTACTGAGCAGCTACTCTGCCACATACTCTACTAAAGTAGCTTGCTAAAACATCACATGGCTGGGGGTGCCTGGGTGGCTCAGTCGGTTGGGCATCCGACTTCGGCCCACGTCATGATCTTACGGTTCGTGAGTTCGAGCCCCACATCGGGCTCTGTGCTGACAGCTCAGAGCCTGGAGCCTGCTTCGGATTCTGTGTCTCCCTCTCTCTCTGCCCCTCCCCCACTCAGGCTCTGCCTCTCTCTCAAAAATAAACATTAAAAAAATTTTTTTTAAAATAAAACATCACATGGTTGAAAAATACAGATGAGAGGTATGAACTGCAGTCAGTTTTGGCTATTTGGTTGACAGGTATTTTGTGTATTCAGAGTCTCAATACCTGTACTGAAACCCAGGTTTGGTTGCCTATAGTTGGAAAGGCCAATACTCTAGAGATGAGTTGTTTTTCTTCTCACCCTCCCACCCCCAAGAGAGGAGTTTTAATTTGAAAGAATAGGAGCTTTATTCAGGAGGTCAGCCACCTGAGGAGAAGGCAGACTCTTGTCCAAAAGCCTACTCCAGGGGTGCCTGGATGGCTCAGTTGGTTAAGCATCTGACTTCAGCCTAGGCCTTGATCTCACTGTTCCTGAGTTCGAGCCCCTCATCGGGCTCTGCTGACAGCTCAGAGCCTGGAGCCTGTTTTCAGATTCTCTGTCTCCCTCTCTTTCAGTGCCCTTCCCCCACTCATTCTCTGTCTCTCTCTCAAAGATAGCTAAACATTCAAATTTTTTTAAATAAATAAAAATAAATAAACAAAACAACACACACACGCCCACTCCAAGGTTTCTCCTGGCCCAGAGATTTTAAAAGTAATTTAGGGCAATTAACTAAGGAAGTGCAGTGGTCTATGACAATTGTTTTTTGTTTTTTGTTTTTTGTTTTTAATTTTTAAGTTTATTTTACTTATTTTGAGAGAGAGAGAGTATGGGAGGGGCAGAGAGAGATTCCCCACTCTGACAGTGCGGAGCCCGATGTGGGGCTTGAACTCAAACTGTGAGTTCATGACCTGAGCTGAAATCAGGAGTCGGTTGCTTAACCTCTTGAATCACCCAGGCACCCCTCTATGACAGTTCTTGATTACACACAGGCTCAGTGGTGCCAGCGACAGATGTTGTCACAGGACTCAGAGGTATTGCCAAAGGGCCTGGTTCCTTGGTGGTGGTGGTGGGGTTTGGTTCCTTGGTGCCCAGGGTGGTACAGGAGAGAAGAGCTCTGTTCTTTCTAGGAAAGGATGCATGATCTATAAATGTACAAAGAAAGGTTTAGTTAGTCAATCACATGGGATAAGGGTGCTTGTTAGAACTTAAATACTACTAGGTTGGTCAGAGGGGCTGAGACGCTTCATATCTAGGATTTTCTGACTGATACATCATGCTAGCCTAAATATTTTTCTTTTTCACTCTTGTAGACAGAAGTCCCCAGATAATCAGCTACTGGTATGAAAACAAACATTCTGTAGTACTTTCTACTTTACTGAAATGAGATTTGGAACTATATCTTCCTATCCGTTACTAAACTTTAGCTGTTTCTTACGCTGATACTTACAGACACATTGCATTTTTATTCAGCCTCACTTGATAAAAGACTTTGAAGAGGCTTATAAGAATACTGTAAAATGAGTAAATGCAAATTTAAAAAAGAAGACCAGAGGTGCCTGGGTGGCTCAGTCAGTTGAGTGACTAACTCTTGACTTCGCCTCAGGTCATGATCTCACGGTTGTGAGATCAAGCCCTAGGTGGGGCTCAGTGTGAAGCACAGAGCCTGCTTGGGATTGTCTGTCTCCCCCTCTCTCTGTGCCCCTCCCCTGCTCGTTCTCTCTCTCTCTCTCTCAAAAATGAATAAACATTAGGGGCGCCTGGGTGGCTCAGTCGGTTGGGCGGCCGACTTCAGCTCAGGTCATGATCTCGCAGTCCGTGAGTTCGAGCCCCGTGTCGGGCTGTGTGCTGACAGCTCAGAGCCTGGAGCCTGTTTCGGATTCTGTGTCTCCCTCTCTCTGACCCTCCCCCATTCATGCTCTGTCTCTCTCTATCTCAAAAATAAACGTTAAAAAAAAAAATTTTTTTTTAATTAAAAAAAAATTAATAAACATTAAAAGAATCATTAAGAATGCAGTTGAGTGGGGGGGGGGGGTGCCTGGGTGGCTCAGTCAGTTAAGTGTCTGACTCTTGATTTCAGCTCAGGTCATGATCTCATGGTTCGTGGGATTGAGCCCTGAGTCTGGCAGTTTCTTATATACATCTGCCTTATGACTGAGCAAGTCTAGTCTAGGTATTTACCCAAGAGAAATGAAAACATCTATCCACCAAAAATAGGAATTGAAAAGAGTGTTCATAACAGCTTCAGGACAATGGCTGAAAACTGCAAGCAGTCCAGATATCCACAGATAGGTAAACAGATACATATTGGTATTTTCATACATTAGAATCCCACTCAGCAATAAAAAAGAACAAACTACTTATATAGTAACAGCGTGAATGAATCTCCATCATTAGGCTGAATGAAGGGGTGCCTGGCTGGCACAGTTGGTGGAGCATGTGATTCCTGATCTTGGGGGTCATGAATTTGAGCCCCACCTTGGGTGTGGAGTTTACCCGAAGAAAAAAAAAAGCATTATGCTAAATGAAAAAAGCCTTACTGTATGGTTCCATTTATTTAAACTTGTAGAATATACAAAATTGATGTATGGTAAAAATAACTCAGTGTCTAGAAGATTTGGGCAGTTCTCTGTGTGTATATTTCACTGCTTGTAAAACAAACAAACAAAAAAACTGTAAAGAATAATTGAGGGGCGCCTGGGTGGCGCAGTCGGTTAAGCGTCCGACTTCAGCCAGGTCACGATCTCGTGGTCCGTGAGTTCGAGCCCCGTGTCAGGCTCTGGGCTGATGGCTCGGAGCCTGGAGCCTGTTTCCGATTCTGTGTCTCCCTCTCTCTCTGCCCCTCCCCCGTTCGTGCTCTGTCTCTCTCTGTCCCAAAAAAAATAAATAAACGTTGAAAAAAAAAATTTTTTAAAAAGAATAATTGAATAATATGCATGTTGAAGTAATTGAGGGAAGCATACCAATATCTAAAACCTAATTTTGGAATGTATCAGAAAATAAGGATGATAAGTGGGTAGAGGGATGGATAGATGGATAATTGTGTAACAAAATAAGTATAATAAAGGGTTAATTATAGGTGGTGGATATGTAGGTGTTTGCTATACAATTCTTCTTTTTTTTAAGTTTTTTCTTTTTCTTTTAGTAATCTCTTCATCAAATGTGGGGCTCAAACTCATGACCCGAGACCAAGAGTTGCATGCTCTTCTGACTGAGCCAGCCAGGTGCCCCCAATTCTTCTCATTTTTATGTTTGGAATTTTTTACAATAAAATGTTGGGGAAAGAATGTAGTCAGAATTCAACTCCAACCTGTGGCACATCCCCGCTGTGTGGGTTAAGGCCTACTGTAGAATCCTGCTAGGTCTCCATGTCCCCTTCTAAATGGGAGTAATGGTTTCATTCACCTCGCAGAGTTAGTGTGATGATTCAGTCAGTGAGAGATGGTGCATGTGAAATGGCCAACACAGAACCTGGCCCATAGTGAGTGCTTTGTAGTCTTCAGCTCTTTTTTTTTTTTTCAAGTCCATGTTTGAATTTTTTTTTTTTTTTTAATTTTTTTAGAGAGAGCATGAGAGCAGGGAGAGGGGCAAAGGGGGAGAGAGAGAGAGAGAGAGAGAGAGAGAGAGAAAGAATCTTAAGCAGGCTCCACATTCAGTGGGGAGTCCGAGGCTGGGCTTGATCCTGCTGGGAATGGCCAGCAAACCCTGCCCTGATGGATGAAAGATTACTCCGCTCTTTGCTAAGAAAGAGAGGAGAAGGCACCGGGTCAGGGTTCACAGACTAAGACCCTGTTTGCCTCACTTATACTCTTCATTTATGTTCAAAGGGCGTATAACATTTCAGGCAAGCAAAAACAAAGGGTGCCTGACTAAAAGGTGAATAATCACAAGAGAGTAATCAAATCAGAGAAACATGGCAAGTGGCTATGTGTCCTATTATTTTGCTAAACTTTGTATGCAATGTATAGATAAGGGAGTTCCCCAAGGACTGCAGAAACACCTGGAAGATCTGGCCTCCCGGCTGGGGCATAATGCATTCAGGCCTCTGGCATTCCAAGGAACCCACGCCCCTTCCAAGCTTAACTGCAGCCCACCAGAAATCTGTGTTACATTTTAGCTAGCCCACATTGTGTATAATCTCATCATCCTCAGTAATAACCCCAACCCTGGGATCCTGACTAGCGGAAATCAAGAGTTAGTTGCTTTACTGACCGAGCCACCCAGGTGCCCCAGTAGTGGGTAGCTCTTACTAATGGTGGTCTTCACATCTGTGAGCCTCAAGATTCTCGCACATAGAAGACACAGATTTGGCCCTTCATTCTTCTTAGCATCAACAAACATGGAGCTCATAGATCCTGTTCTGTGATCCTTGGGCACAAGCACTGCTATTACCCATACCTTCTTGGCTTTTTGTCCATATGTTTATTGGAACTAAGGATCTTGAGTAATATTTCCAGAAAAGTTAGGATTATTTCACCGGTGATACCTGTAAGGATGATGTTAAGGAAAATTAACTGTTTTCAGTATAAATCTCATAGTAGAAGGGATGTCAGAGGATATAGCCATATTCTCCTACTTCCGTCTCTTTAAAAAATAGAATATGGGGAATCTCCTAGACATCTTGCAATTAGGGTCCATGGATTTACTTTGTCCAGCCAGCCAGATTGTAAGTTTCTTGAGGACAGGAATCTTGTTCTTCAGCTCTGTATCAGCCTGACCTGTGGTAGGTGATCAAGAAAAAAACCCACTTTAAATTATGAAAATTTTCAAATAAAACTACAAAGAATGGTACAGTGAACACTAATACAGTCACCACTGAATTTTGTTAACATGTTGCCATATTTTCCTTATCTCTCTAACTGGATAGATGTAGATACATGTTTCTTTTTGCTAAATCATATGAAAGTAAGTCACAGATGTTGTGACAGTTTACCACAACATATTTAAGCATACATTGCCGAAAACTGGACATAACCACAATGCTTCTATCATACTAACAGCATTCTAACAGTGATTCCCTGATACCCATCAAACGATACCCAAATAATTCCCATATAGTGGCCAGTCTACATTTAAATTTTTATATTTGCCCTGAGAATAGCTTTTTATAGCTTTAAAAAAAAAAAAAATTTTTTTCCCCAAGTCAGATGAGTAGTGTGCTAAGGTTGTAACAGGGTTTGAGGAAGGTACATATCACAAAAGTATGAACACTCAGTCATCACACTTAATGAACTAAAGGATCATCTCCTGTCTCTTTTATTTATTTATTTATTTATTTATTTATTTATTTATTTATTTATTATTTTTTATTTATTTTTTTAACGTTTATTTATTTTTGAGACAGAGAGAGACAGAGCATGAACAGGGGAGGGGCAGAGAGAGAGGGAGACACAGAATCTGAAACAGGCTGCAGGCTCTGGGCAGTCAGCACAGAGCCCGACGTGGGGCTCGAACTCACAGACCGTGAGATCATGACCTGAGCCGAAGTCGGATGCTTAACTGACCAAGCCACCCAGGCACCCCTATTTATTTATTTTTTAATGTTATTTATATTTGAGAGAGAGACAGAGAGTGCGCAAGCCTGGGAGGGGCAGAGAAAGGGAGACACAGAATCTGAAACAGGCTCCAGGCTCTGAGCTGTCAGCATAGACTGTGTCTCCCTTTCTCTCTCCCTCCCCCACTTGTGCTCGTGCGCTCTCTCTCTCCTCCCCCCCCCACAAAATAAGTAAGCATTAAAAAAAAAGAAAAAAAATGCTCACCTCTTATCTTTTTTCGTAACACTGACTTTTTAAAGAGATAAGACCAATTGTCTTACATAAGGTTCTACATTCTGGAATCTAGTTTAACTTTCTGGACTTATTTGCTTCCTTTTGGTGGTGTTTTACTTGTTCTGTCCCTAATATTTCCTGTAAACTGGACATTAGATCTAAGGGTTTGATTGGATTGTATTAAATATATATATATATATTGTTTATTTTTGAGAGAGAAAGAGAGTGAGTGCAAGTGGGGGATGGGCAGAGGAGGACAGAGGATCCAAAGCAGGCTCTGCACTGACAGCAGCGAGTCCGATGTGGGACTCAAACTCATGAACCATGAGATCATGACTGGAGCCAAAGTCAGGCATTCAACTGAGCCACCCAGGTGCCCCATATTATATTTAAATATTCTTGACGAAAATACTTCATAGGTAATATAGTACATAAGTAAATGTTTACTGGATAGATGAGTGTGGGACTGGCCCAGATTGGCAATCCTTACATTCAGGTTTGTAAATTAGTTTTGAACTAGAATATAAGAGGGAACAAAAACCAGTACAGGCTCTGGTTAGAAAAACATTTTTCCTTCCCCTCAGGCCAGGGCTTAGTCTCATCTGAGAATCCCACCTTTAACCATTCTCTTTCTCTTGTTTGCTTTCTTTCCAGAATCCCAGCTGGCTACTGTTTTGTAGAATTCGCAGATTTGGCCACAGCCGAGAAGTGTTTGCATAAAATTAATGGGAAACCCCTTCCCGGAGCCACACCTGTAAGGACACTTAGATAATGATGATGTTGCCATTTTTATTGTCATCGATAACTATCATTTATTGAATCCCTACTGTATACTTACATTATTTAATTTAATCCTATAAAAACCCTGAACAGTAGACATCGTTATCTTTGACAGACCAGGAAACTGAAGCTCAGGGAAGTGAAATAACTTGCCCCAAGGCAACACAGGTAGTAAGTACAGAGCCAGGATGCAAACTGAAGATTGGTTACCTCTAAAATCCATGCCCTTTGCGCTGTGCACCTCTGCCTCCCTTAACGGAAGACTTGAAACCCTAGACCTCTGCCTGACTGAGAAACTAGAACAGGCTGGCGGTAGTGAGGACACATTTCAAGAGAGTTACATTCTGCTCTTCCCACAGTTACTTAGCTTACAGCTGCACCAAGCTGGCACACCTGGGCTCATAGAACCATGGAGCTGGCAGTGCCCTTAGCGATCATCCGTGCAACCCCCCCATTTTATACAGGAGAAAAAGCTGAGGCTTAGAGAGGGGGAGATGTTTTGGCCAAGGTAATTTATTTCAGTTTTTTTCAAATATTGTTTGGCTCTTGAAATGCCCTTCTCTGTTTTAGTTTGTTTGTTTTTAAATTTCTAGGCAAAACGTTTTAAACTGAACTATGCCACTTATGGGAAACAACCAGATAACAGGTAAGCATAGGGTAACCCCAAGGTAGCCTCAAGCCCCAGGAAATGTCTAGATAGAGACAAGATGCATCACCGTGTTGGGTTCTACCAAAGAGACGGTTGAGGAGCCAAGTTTGGTCCACTTTACCTTCCTCCCGAAGGATGACTCCTTCCCCTTCCCCACTGGGGCTTCTTGTCAAGACCCATGTATTCTATTTGGGCCCACCTCTAGCGTTCCTCCCTGTTACCCATAGTAAGAATTGACCTGTTGTAGCAACATAAATCCGTTCAGCTTCAGCTTTTCAGGGTGCTGTTCAAAAGCTTTAAAACAATGTATCAAGAGTTTAAAAAAGATATGCACCCACTGACCCTGTAATTCTACTTTTCAGAATTTATTCATGGATGTATGCAAAGATTAGCCTCAAAAGTGTTCATTGAAATATTACATATAATGGGAAAAATTGGAGAAACCCCAGATAATCTAATAATTGAGAAGTGGTTTACTGACAATATGTTTATTAATTGGAATACTGTGTATCCATTAATAAGTCATTGTAGCAAAATAGGACATGTCAAGACATTGGTGATATGTTAAAAGTGAAAAAATGCTAGAAACAAAATGAGTTATACCCAAGTTTTGTAAATTCAAAAAGAGAAGCCCAGGGGGAAAAAAAAAAGACAAAAATATAACAGTGTTCATAGTGATTACCTTTGAGTGGTTGGGTTGTTGGTAATTTTATTTTTCTTTTGTCCTTTTGTGTATTCTGATTTTATTTTTTTATTTCTTAATATTTATTTATTTTTGAGAGAGAGAGAGAGAGACAGAGTGTGAGAGGGGGAGGGGCAGAGAGCAAGGGAGACACCGAATCTGAAGCAGGCTCCAGGCCCCAAGCTGTCAGCACAGAGCCTGACTCAGGGCTTGAACTCACGAACTGATATCATGACCTGAGCTGAGGTTAGATGCCCAACCTACTGAGCCACCCAGCTGCCCGTTGTATATTCTGATTTTAAAGAAGGAATATATATCATGCTTGAACTAAGAAAATAATAATGAGTTTACATGTTTGATTTTTCTTTTTTTAAGATTTTATTTTTAAGTAATCTGAACTTAAACTCATAGCCCAGAGATCAAGAGTCATACGCTCCACTGACTGATCCAGGCAGGTGCCCCTGATTTTTTCTTTTAATAATTTTTCTCGAACGGGGGACCTAGGGTGGCTCACTCGGCGGAGCGTCCAGCTCTTGATTTTGACTCAGGTCATGATCCCTAGGTCGTGGGATTGAGCCCCAACATCGGGCTCCATGCTGAGTGTGGAGCCTACTTGGGATTGTCTCTCTCTCCCTCTCTCCCTCTTTCTCCTTCCCCCCTCTCCCGTTTGTGCTCTATCTCTCTAGAATAGAATAGAGTAGTTTATAGCAGCACTATCAATAATAGCCAAAGTATGGAAAGAGCCCAAATGTCCATCGATGGACGAATGAGTAAAGAAAATGTGGTATATATGTATGTATATATATATATATATATATATACACACACACACACAATAGAGTATTACTCGGCAATCAAAAAGAATGCAGTCTTGCTATTTGCAACTATGTGGATAGAACTGGAGGGTTCTTTAAATTTTTTTTTTTTTCAACGTTTATTTATTTTTGGGACAGAGAGAGACAGAGCATGAACGGGGGAGGGGCAGAGAGAGAGGGAGACACAGAATTGGAAACAGGCTCCAGGCTCTGAGCCATCAGCCCAGAGCCTGACGTGGGGCTCGAACTCACGGACTGCGAGATCGTGACCTGGCTGAAGTCGGACGCTTAACCGACTGCGCCACCCAGGCGCCCCAAAGAACTGGAGGGTTCTAAGTGAACCCCATTATGCTAAGTGAAATTAGTCAGAGAAAGACAAAAATCATATGGCTTCACTCATATGAGGGCTTTAAGAGACAAAACAGATGAACATAAGGGAAGGAAAACAAAAATAATATAAAAACAGGGAGGGGGACAAAACAGAAGAGACTCATAAATATGGTGAACAAACTGAGGGTTACTGGAGGGGTTGTGGGAGGGGGGATGGGCTAAATGGGTAAGGGGCAGTAAGGAATCTACTCCTGAAATCATTGTTGCACTATATGCTAACTAATTTGGATGTAAATTTAAAAAAAAGAAAGAAAAGAATGACTATTAGAAGAAAAGAATAAAATAAAGGCATCTGTATGGCTCAGCTGGTTAAGGGCCCAACTCTTGGTTTTGGCTCAGGTCATGATCTGTGAGATCAAGCCCCATGCTGGACTCTAGGCTTAGAACTTGCTTGGGATTCTCTTTCTCTCTCTCTCTCTGCCCCTCCCCTACGCTTGCACACCACCCCCCCTCAAAATAAATAAACTTAAAATATATATATTTAAAATAAGAGGTTGACAAAATGTGGCCTGACTTGTGTCACCTGCAAGCTAAAAATGGTTTTTATACTTCTAAAGGATTGTGAAAACAGAAAAAGCAACAGAGACCATAGATGCCCCGCCAAGCTTAAAACTTTTATTGTCTGGCACTTTACAGGAAAAATTTGCTGACACACATTCTAAAAGTTAGGGGATTTCATCCTAGCTGGGGTTTCAGGCTTTAGGACATAAGGTCCAGTTCTCATTCTCTATCTTTCACTATTTTAACTAAAAATATGCAGTGAGGGGCACCTAGAGCACACAGTTTTTGATCTTGGGGTCATGAATTCGAACCCCATGTTGGACATAGAAATTACTTAAAAAGGGGAGCCTGAGTGGCTCAGTCGGTTAAGCGTCTGACTTCGGCTCAGGTCATGATCTCACAGTTCGTGAGTTCAAGCCCCACGTCGGGCTCTGGGCTGACAGCTTGGAGCCTGGAGCCTTCTTTGGATTCTGTGTCTCCCTCTGTCTGCCCCTCCGCTGCTTGCACTCTGTCTCTTGCATTGTCTCAAAAATAAATAAAAACATTAAAAAAAATTTTTTTTTGCGAAGAAATTACTTTACAAAATGCAGTGAATACAGAATGTGTAGATTTCTCCTTTGAGATCCTCTGACCGGGTCTCCCCATCTGCACTCAAAGCCAAACTCAAAGCTTTGTTCAGTGAGTAAGGGACTTGGGACAGGGGGCTGCTTCCATAACTCTTCTGCCAGGGCTGCCAAATGCAACAAATTCAGACCTGGTTAAGGGCCCATCAGATGTGCTGTTCCCTCAGAAGGCCCAGGAGGTTTACCTAGAATGGGCCAAAAGAGCTTGTTAGAACAAAGGTTTTGGTGATTGTCTCTGAATCTTGTTCTCTCCTCTCAGCCCTGAGTACTCCCTGTTTGTGGGGGACCTGACCCCAGACGTGGATGACGGCATGCTGTATGAATTCTTCGTCAAAGTCTACCCCTCCTGTCGGGGAGGCAAGGTGGTTTTGGACCAGACAGGCGTGTCTAAGTAAGACCTCATTGGTTACTGATGCCTACCCCGTTCTAGGATTTGTGTTTTGGATGGAAATGTTAGAGCAAGGCCATGGAGCACGGTGGCTAAGAGCATAGGCTCTGGAGCTGGACGTTCTGGTGTGAACCCTCACTCCAATACTGGCTGGGGATAATGTGGTAAACAAGTCACCGAAGCTCTGACCCTGTTTCCTCATCTGTGAAACAGATGCTGATTGATAGTATCTGTTCATAGGGCTGATGTCAGAGTTACATGATGTGATATAAATAAAGCAATAGGATAGGCTTTGTAGGTGTTTGCCATTTTATTTATTAGTGTTACTTCAAAAGTGGAAAAACCTCAAGAAAGGCTTATTCTTGATCAGAGTAATAGTTATAAGCATGAGGTTGAGTTACAAGCTTGGGACCTAGGTCTGAATCCTGATTCTCCAGTGATGTCGGGCAAGTTATGAACCCCTCTGACCTCAGTTCCCTCCTCAGTAAAATGCAGATACCACCATTATCTAATCGTTGGGCCGTTTGATGAGACGCTCAGCACGGTGCTGGGAAATAAAAAGTGCTCATGAAATGTTCACTATCATTCGTTGATCCCCCAAGTAGAATATGAGTCCAGCAGAGCAAGAACCTTGTCTGCTTAGGACTGCTGAGCCCCAGTGCCTAACACCATACCTGGCCAACAGAGCAGACGGAGGAAGTATTTGCTTAGTGAACTTCTACGGCTGTTACTACTACCGTACTGATGATAATAGTATTTCCAGTAGATTGGGTGGGAAGCCTCTGTTTGGGAAGGAGCCCCATCAGTGAAGGCGTGGAGGGGAACGGTGAACTAAAGTAGGGATTCCCCCAGATCTCAGGATCCTCCAGCACTGGAATCTTGAATTGTTCTACCTACAGCATGCCTCCACTGATGGGGATCTCATCCCTTCCTACAGAGTTTGAGGGACTCTCTCTCTTTTCTGTTTTTAAACTTTACCTTCATCACATTTGTGATCTAAATAGTGTGTCTGCTTTTGTTTCCTACAGGGGCTATGGTTTCGTGAAATTCACAGATGAACTGGAACAGAAGCGAGCTCTGACTGAGTGCCAGGGAGCAGTTGGCTTAGGGTCTAAACCAGTTCGGCTGAGTGTGGCAATCCCCAAAGCGTGAGTCGTGCACTGGCGGGAAGGTAGAGAGCCTCTGGACTGATGCCAGCCTGGACGCTCCTCATCTGCTTGGTGATAATGGGAGCTTCCGCATGCTGGACGTGAGACTGCAGGGAGGCATAGTTTAGGTCACAGATAATGAGTGCCTGTTACTTGCTAGGCTGTATAGGAACATAACCCTGCCCCTCCAGAAGCTTACAGTTGGGAGAGAGCTCTGACTGGTGAAGGCACATACATTCAGACATGGCTGGTAGCAGTGCTGGGAAAGCAGTTGGGCCCTGCATTCTCCCATGTGCTTGCTCTTTGCCCCGTAGTGTCACCATTAGAGATTTATCCACAGAACTGAAGAGAATTGAGCAGGAGGAAAGATATTATACCCAATTTTAACTATGGGAATAGCTAAGAGGTAATGATCCTAAACACTACAGAATATTATGTACATCACTATCATACCTGTCATGCCAGTCAGAGAGCCCTTCTTCCCTTACAACTCCAAGCAGGTTTTTCACTCAGAAGACAACTGCTCTCTGCATAGGATCTTCTATCCTTTGGCCAAAGCAGTGGTTCTCAACTGGGGACAATTTCATCCCACAGCGGGACATTGGCAACACCTGGAGACAATTTTGTCACAACTTGTCAGGGAGGACATCTAATGAGCGGAGGCCCGGGATGCTACTAAATGTCGCACAATGCATAGGCCGGCCCCACCCGAAAGACTTGTCTGCCTTGCCCCCAAGTCAATAATGTGAAGGCTGAGGAAGTCTATGCCATGAATGGCAGAATGGCTACATTCTTGGGGCAGAACTTCCAAATGGCCAGGTTTTTCTTTTTTTTTTTTTCATTGAGCTCTAACCCTAGGCTGCCAGTTTTCTTCCTTCCTTCCTTCCTTCCTTCCTTCCTTCCTTCCTTCCTTCCTTCCTTCCTTCATTCCTTTCTTTCTTTCTTTCTTTCTTTCTTTCTTTCTTTCTTTCTTTCTTTCTTTCTTTCTTTCTTTCTTTCTTTCTTTCTTTCTATGTTTATTTACTTTTGAGAGAGACAGAGTGTGAGGCAGGGAGGAGCAGAGAGGGAGACAGACTCTAAGCAGTCTCCAAGCTCTGAGCTATCAGCATAGAGCCTGACGCAGGGTTTGAACTCATGAACAGGCGATCATGACGTGAACCGAAGTCAGACGCCCAACCGACTGAGCCACCCAGGTGCCCTTCTCTCTTTCTTTCTTTTCTTTTTTTCTTTTTAATGTTTTATTTATTTTTGAGAAAGCCCAAGTGGGGGAGGGGCAGAGAGTGAGAGACAGGATCTGAAGGGGCTCTGTGCTGACAGCAGTGACTCCATGTCAGGCTTGAACTCATGAACCGTGAGATCATGACCTGAGCCAAAGTTGGGCACTAACCGACCGAGCCACCAGGGTACCCCTAAATGGCAAGGTTTTTCAAAGCAGCAAAAGATTTGGAGGTTCTTTGTAGCTTAACTGTATGTAATACATGGAAGATCAGTTTGAGTAATTTCCCCTCAAAATGTTATTCTATACTATATAAAACATTACAGAAAATATTTAAAAGAAATTTCCTCATTATCCTAAAATGACTAATTATGATTTCTGACTTCCAAAGTTTACTTATTTATTTTGAGAGAGAAAGAGAGCTCTTGCGAGGGAGGGGCAGAGAGAGAGAAAGAGAGAATTCCAAGCAGGCTTTGAGCCACCATTGTAGAGCCGGATGAAGGGCTCAAGCCCAAGAACTATGGCCCATGACCTGAGCCGAAACCAAGAGTTGGATGCTTAACAAACTGAGCCACCCAGGCACCCAGTGTTTATTCATTTTTTTAAAATATTTATTTATTTATTTATTTATTTTGAGAGAGAGAGAGAGAGAGAGTGTGTATGTGCATGCCCACGAGACAGTGGGGGGAGGGGCAGAGGGAGAGAGAGAGAATCTTAAGCTGGCTCCATGCCCAGCTTGGAGCCTGACACGGGACTTGATCTCACAACCATCAGATCATGACCTGAGCTGAGATCAAGAGTCAGATGCTTAACCAACTGAGCCATGCAGGCACCCCTCTTTATTCATTTTTAATTACAGTAACAGTGCTCATTCTTTTTCCCCCAGTTTCCCTCATATACACATTCCCTTTCCGACATAGCTCTACAATCCTCACCATAATATTTTTTTTTTATTTAAAAAAAAAAAAATTTTTTTTTAATGTTTATTTATTTTTGAGACAGAGACAGAGCATGAATGGGGGAGGGGCAGAGAGAGAGGGAGACACAGAATCGGAAGCAGGCTCCAAGCTCTGAGCCATCAGCCCAGAGCCTGACGCGGGGCTCGAACTCACGAACCGTGAGATCGTGACCTGAGCTGAAGTCGGATGCTCAACCGACTTAGCCACCCAGGCGCCCCCTCACCATAATATTTTTAATAGCTTCAGGGTATCTTGACCGTATATTCTGCCTCAAGGTTCCTCAGATGTTGTTGTTGTTGGTTGTTTCTGACGTGTTACCATTTATTCAGTCAACAATAACCGAGTTCCTACAACTCTGCGGGCCCTGACCTAGACTTTGGAGTTGTAGCTGTAAACAAGAAAAACAAAGTGCCTTCTGCAAGGAGGTTATGTTCTGTTCCATTTCCTGGCTGATCCTTGTCAGAATTTGGGGCCTGCCTCTAGGGAGGCGCCATCAAGCACTGGGAATTGAGGGTGGTAAGGGTTCTCTTTGAGAATTCACCTGTAAGAGCTGAGTGTGGAGAAACAGAGCAGAAGTGTACAGACCCAGGCCAGGGAGATGACCTTCAATTATGTGAATATATCAGGAGAGTGGCAGACTCCTTGGAAACTTGTCAGGGTAGTCACGGAGGGAAGCATTAGCAGTTTCCAGCCTCACGCCAGGCAGGGAGAGGAAGTCTCTGCCACTAGACTTCATCCGGCCACCCCATCAGGAGGTGATGCTAAGATGGTCAGACATGGAGTTGTCTAACTGCTCTAGCCGAGTCCTGCTCACCAAGCAGATGTTGCACTCGGAAAACAACTCGCGCTCATTCAGACTTTGAGAACTTGTGGTTCCTGTGACGGGATTGCTGTGGTAGTTCACCTCCTGCTTATGACTTGGTTTCCTCTCTGGCTTCACTGTGGAGATAGAATACACTAAGCATGAGGACGTGAGTGCATTCCACACCACGTGGCAGTTACAGTTCTCCTTATAAGCCAGCCAGCGGGTGGTGTGGGCCTCTGCCTCCTGCGTATTTGGTGTGCACTTATGAGTCTGGCTCTCAGGAGTGTGATGACTCTGGAAGCACATTGCCATGTTGTTCTTTTGATTCCTCCCACCTAGGACTGCTGGTCATACCCCAGGCCTGTCTCATAAGCCTACTCACACATGATTGTGTATATTTTTGAGAGCAGTGGATCCTTTTCAAGCTTGACATTCTGTCTTTGGTTAGCCGTGGCTAGGGTAGCCATGCAAGCAGGAGAAGAAAGCTGCCCACTGAGCCTGGGCCTCAGCCCTGATTTGTGAGTGCAGGATATAGGAGCCTGGCAAGATGTCTTACATCTGTCAGAGCAGGTACTGTAGGTAACAGTGTGGTGTTCAGAGCATGAGCCTTGGAGCTGAATTTGGCTCCGGTCCTAGGTGTGGCCTTGGGTAAATCACTTAATCTTTTAGAGGCTCAGTATTCTCATCTGTATAATGGGAAAAATACATAATAGCTCTGCCAAAGGGTTGTGTGAGACTTAAGATAGGAGACTGTATATGAAAAACAACGGGTCCAGATCCTGAGTAGCTATTCCGTAATGGTAGCTGTGACTACAGTGGTGCCACTAAGCCTACTGGACCTTCTGGAACACTTGTTTTGTGTGTGTGTGGAGAAGAGGTGATGAGACATTTTGTAGTTGACAAGCTTCTTGGATCATCCTAAATCCAGATTTTCCAGGCCTTGTTCACCTGAGCCTTTGTGGGTGGCAAAAAAACCAGCCCCCCAAGATCTTGGTAAGAGGACAAGTCAGTACTGACAAGATTTGATAAGAGAGACAAACCTAACCATTAAAACTCCTGACTGTAGGGGCACCTGGGTGGCTCAGTCGGTTAAGGTTTGATTCTTGGTTTGAGCTCAGTTTTTGATGTCACAGTTTCATAAGTTCGAGTCCCCCTGTCAGGCTCTGTGCTGGCATTGTGGAGCCTGCTTGGGATTCTCTCTTTTCCCTCTCTCTCTGTCCCTGCCCGACTCGTGCTCGCTCGCTCGCTCGCTCTCTCTCTCAAAATAAATAAATAAACTTAAAAAAAAAAATTAAAAGCAAAAACAAAACTCCTGACTGTAAAGCCTGGGCTCTGAAGCCAGATTGCCTGGGTGTGGATCTCCTATTAGCTATGTGGCTTTGGACAAATGATGTGGCCTGTATGTACCTCAATTTCCTCATCTAAAATAGGAATAATGTATTGTTCTTACATAAGGTGGTCGTGGGTTTTGAATGAGTTGATCTGCGGAAAGCACTCAGAACAGCCCCTGGCCACGTAGTAAGAGTTATGGAAACGTTTGTCTACATTTGTTTCTTTTTGCTTCTTTCTTCATTTAAGGAGCCGCGTGAAGCCAGTGGAATATAGTCAGATGTACAGTTACAGCTACAACCAGTATTACCAGCAGTACCAGAACTACTACGCCCAGTGGGGCTATGACCAGAACACAGGCAGCTACAGCTACAGCTACCCCCAGTATGGCTACACACAGAGCACCATGCAGGTAACTATGGTTCGGCAGACCTGGTCCTCTTGGGTATGTCGTCCTCCAGGGATCGGTAAGGGTGGCAGCTTGGACTTTAGAAAATATGGGAAAGAGGCAGCAACCGAGTTCCTCTTGTTAAAAATAAGGCCTCCCAGGGGCACCTGGGTGGCTCAGTCGGTTGAGCGTCCGACTTCGGCTCAGGTCATGATCTCACGGTTTGTGAGTTCGAGCCCCACGTTGGGCTCTGTGCTGACAGCTCAGAGCCTGGAGCCTGCTTCAGATTCTGTGTCTCCTCTCTCTGCCCCTCCCCACTTGTGCTCTGTCTCTCTCTGTCTCAAAAATAAATAAATAAATGTTAAAGAAAAAAAAAAAAAAGGCCTCCTGGCCTTGGGCCAGGAGTTCACGCTGCTTCTCATCCCCTCTCTGGTCTCTTGGCAGACATACGAAGAAGTCGGGGACGACGCATTGGAAGGTAAGAAAGGAGTTTGCTCACCCATTCCTCTGTCCTCTGTCATCTGTTGCCGGGTGACCGCCCTGTGGCTGGCACTGTGCCTGTAACTAGATGCTGAGGAGTGCAATGTGGAGTGTGCTCTTGAGGAGACTGACTTTTAGTGAGAGAATTAGTGCTTGCGTAATTAGAGTAAGAACTGAGTGTGTCCCCCAGCGGTGTCTGTGCAGGTCCCAGAGAGCCCGGAGGGAGCAGCTCAACAGGAGAGAGAACCGGTCACTCCCTAGACGTGGGCCATTCGGTCCCCAGATGCAGTTCTCCAGCAAAACTATTGCCTTGTATTTGTTTGATAATTTGTAAAATTCATTTTTTATTTCATGTTTTAATTTTTCTATATATTTCACATTACATTTTTTCCTCATTTTTTTTTTAAGTTTATTTATTTATTTACATAATCTCTACCCCCAACATGGGGCTCAAACTCACGACCCTGTGATCAGGAGTTGCACACTCCACTGACTGAGCCACAAGGCACCCCTCTCATTTTCAAGTAATAGTTACTTACCATTGAAAATTTGGAAACTATAGTAACATATTGATGAAGAAACTGAAAATCACCCCCATTTGCGACATAGTAATAGCCATTATTATTTTGTAATTAAAAGCATTTATTGGGGCACCTGGGTGTCTCAGTCACTTAAGCATGACTTCGGCTCGGGTCATGATCTCGTGGCTCCCGGGTTTAAGCCCTGCATCGCACTCTGTGCTGACGGCTCAGAGCTTGGAGCCTGCTTCGGATTCTGTGTCTCCCTCTCTCACTGCCCCTCCCCTGTTCACACTCTTTCTCTCAAAAATTAATAAACATTAAAAAAAAAAAAAGCATTTATTGTAATTTTTACTGAATTTAACAAGAAAAAGGAAAGTAAAACTGAAGGAATTGCTAACCTTCAAAACTTTTCAAGGGAAATATTCGTAATTAAAGGATTCTCTAAGGCTTGAAAAAATTATGAAAAAAAGTTTTTCAACATGTTTCTGAACAGATGTTAAGGTTTTTTGTTTTTTTTTTTTTTTAAGTTTATTTATTTATTTTGAGAGAGACAGACACAGTTCGAGTGGGGGAGGAGCAGAGAGAGGGAGAGAGAGAGAATACGAAGCCACGAGAGAACACCGACTGAGCCATCCAGGCACCCCTAAACAGATGTTGAGTTTTATTTTTTTTAAATTTTTTTTTTTTTTTTCAACGTTTATTTATTTTTGGGACAGAGAGAGACAGAGCATGAACGGGGGAGGGGCAGAGAGAGAGGGAGACACAGAATCGGAAACAGGCTCCAGACCCTGAGCCATCAGCCCAGAGCCCGACGCGGGGCTCGAACTCCCGGACCGCGAGATCGTGACCTGGCTGAAGTCGGACGCTCAACCGACTGCGCCACCCAGGCGCCCCCAGATGTTGAGTTTTAAAGAAGTAAAACTCTTCTGGGTGGCTCAGTTGGTTAAGCGTCCAACTTCTGCTCAGGTCATGATCTTGCGGTTCCCAGGTTTGAGCTCATACTCTGTTTCTCTCTGTCTCTCAAAAATAAATGAATGTTAAAAAAAAAAGTATACAGTCCAATATATTTTTTTAAAGTTGTATTCGTTTACTTAAAGCACTAGTGGGGGTTGGGGTGGGCAGTAGTCACAAAGTTGTGCTATCATCACCACTAATTCCAAAAGAAACTCTGCGGCCATTAGCAGTCACTCTCCATGTGCCGGCCCCCTCCAGTCCCTGCCAGCCACTCATCTACTTTCTGTCTGTTTGGATTTACCTATTCTGGGTTTTGTTTTTGTTGTTGTTGTTTTAATTTTTTTTAATTTAAATAAATTTAATTTTTTTAATTTACATCCAAGTCAGCATATAGTGCAACAGTGATTTCAGGAGTAGAGTCCTTAGTGCCCCTTATCCATTTAGCCCATCCCCCCTCCCACAACCCCTCCAGTAACCCTCTGTTTGTTCTCCATATTTAGGGTCCCTTATATTTTGTTCCCCTCCCTGTCTTTAATTTTTTTTCATGTTTTTATTTTATTTTGAGAGAGAGACACAGTGTGAGTGGGGAAGGGGCAGAGAGAGAGGGAGACAGAATCCGAAGCAGGCTTCAGGCTGTGAGCTGTCAGCATAGAGCCTAATGCAGGACTTGAACTCATGGACTGTGAGATCATGACCTGAGCCGAAGCCGAACGCCCAACCGACTGAGCCACCCAGGTGCCCCCCCACTCCCGTTTTTATATTATTTTTGCTTCCATTCCCTTGTGTTCATCTGTTCTGTGTCTTAAAGTCCTCATATGAGTGAAGTCATGTGATGTATATCTTTCTCTAATTTTGCTTAGCATAGTACTGTCTAGTTCCATCCACGTAGTTCTGAATGGCAAGATTTCATTCTTTTTGATTGCCGAGTGATACTCCATTGTATATATATACCACATCTTTATCCGTTCATCCATCGATGGACATTAGGGCTCTTTCCATACTTTGGCTATTGTTGATAGTGCTGCTATAAACATCGGGGTGCATGTGTCCCTTCAAAACAGCATACCTGTATCCCTTGGATAAATACTTAGTAGTACAATTCCTGAGTTGTAGGGTAGTTCTATTTTTAATTTTTTGAGGAACCTCCATACTGTTTTCTAGAGTGGCTACACCAGTTTGCATTCCCACCAACAACGCAAAAGAGATCCTCTCTCTCCGCATCCTCGCCAACGTCTGTTGTTGCCTGAGTTGTGCATGTTAGCCATTCTGACAGGCGTGAGGTGGTATCTCATTGTGGTTTTGATTTGTATTTCCCTGATGAGGAGTGACATTTAGCATTTTTTCATGTGTCAGTTGGCCATCTGGATGTCTTCTTTGGAGAAGTGTCTATTCATGTCTTTTGCCTATTTCTTAACTGGATTATTTGTTTTTTGGGTGTTGAGTTTGATAAGTTCTTTATAGATTTTGGTTACTCACCCTTTATCTGATATGTTGTTTGCAAATATCTTCTCCCATTCTGTCAGTTGCCTTTTAGTTTTGCTGGTTGTTTCCTTTGCTCTGCAGAAGCTTTTTATTTTGAGGAGGTCCCAGTAGTTCATTTTTGCTTTTGTTTCCCTGGCCTCTGGAGATGTGTTGAGTAACAAGTTGCTTCAGCTAAGATCAAAGAGATTTTTGCCTGCTTTCTCCTCAAGGATTCTGATGGATTCCTGTCTTACATTTAGGTCTTTCATCCATTTTGAGTTTATTTTTGTGTATGGGGTGAGAAAGTGGTCCAGGTTCATTTTTCTGCATGTTGCTGTCCAGTTTTCCCAGCTTCCTACTTGCTGAAGAGGCTGTCTTTATTCCGTTGGATATTCTTTCCTGCTTTGTCAAAGATTAGTTGGCCATACATTTGTAGGTCCATTTCTGGGTTCTCTATTCTGTTCCACTGATCTGAGTGTCTGTTCTTGTGCCAGTACCATACTGTGTTGATGATTTCAGCTTTGTAATACAGCTTGAACTCCGAATTTTTTTATTTTTTTATTTTATTTTTTTTATTTTTTATTTTTATTTATTTATTTTTTTATGTAACAGACTGTAGGTTTTTATTTTTTTTATTTTTTTTTTCAATATATGAAATTTATTGTCAAATTGGTTTCCATACAACACCCAGTGCTCATCCCAAAAGGTGCCCTCCTCAATACCCATCACCCACCCTCCTCTCCCTCCCACCCCCCATCAACCCTCAGTTTGTTCTGAGTTTTTAAGAGTCTTTTATGCTTTGGCTCTCTCCCACTCTAACCTCTTTTTTTTTTCCTTCCCCTCCCCCATGGGTTTCTGTTAAGTTTCTCAGGATCCACGTAAGAGTGAAAACATGGTATCTGCCTTTCTCTGTATGGCTTATTTCACTTAGCATAACACTCTCCAGTTCCATCCATGTTGCTACAAAGGGCCATATTTCATTCTTTCTCATTGCCACATAGTACTCCATTGTGTATATAAACCACAATTTCTTTATAAACCACAATTTCTTTATCCATTCATCAGTTGATGGACATTTAGGCTCTTTCCATAATTTGGCTATTATTGAGAGTGCTGCTATAAACATTGGGGTACAAGTGCCCCTGTGCATCAGCACTCCTGTATCCCTTGGGTAAATTCCTAGCGTGCTATTGCTGGATCATAGGGTAGGTCTATTTTTAATTTTTTGAGGAACCTCCACACTGTTTTCCAGAGTGGCTGCACCAATTTGCATTCCCACCAACAGTGCAAGAGGGTTCCCGTTTCTCCACATCCTCTTTAACAAATGGTGCTGGGAGAACTGGACAGCAACATGCAGAAGATTGAAACTAGACCACTTTCTCACACCATTCACAGAAGTCCGAATTTTTTTAAATGTTGATTCATTTTTGAGAGAGAGAGCATGAACAGGGGAGGGGCAGAGGGAGAGGGAGATATAGAATCTGAAGCAGGCTCCAGGCTCTGAGCCGTCAGCACAGAGCCCGATGTGGGGCCCGAACCCACAAACTGAGAGATCATGACCTGAGCTGAAGTCAGACGCTTAACAGACTAAGCCACCCAGGTGCCCCCCCCCCTTTTTCAATTGGGCTTCATGCCCAGTGTGGGGCTTGAACTCACAACCCTGAGATTAAGAGAGACGTGCTGTACCCACTGTGCCAGCACCCCAGGGCATTTTAAATAAATGGAATTGTGTATAATGTGTGGGCCTTTGTGAATGGCTTCTTTCACTTAGCATAGTGTTTTCAAGGTTTGTCCATGTTGTAGCATGTGCCATTATTTCATTTTTTATAGCCAAATAATATTCCATTGTGTAGATACCCATTCGTTTTGTTGATAGACATTTGGGTTCTTTCCACTTTTCGTATTATGAATATACTACTAAAGAACATTCATGTATAAGTTTTTGTATGGACAGGGAATTTCATTACCTAGGGATGAAATTGCTGGATCATATGGCAAACTCTATATTTAACCATTGGAGGAACTGCCAACTTTTCTGAAAAGGCTGCAGCATTTTCTGTTCTCGCCAACAGCTTATGAGGCTTCCAGTTTCTCCACATCCTCACCAGTGATTGTTACTCTTTTTCATTACAGCCACACTGGTGAGTTTCAAGTGATATCTCTTTGTGGTTTTGGTTTGCACTTTCCTAATGGCTAATGCTTTGTGCATCTTTGTATGCTTATTGACTGTGTGTGTGTAGATCTTTGGAGAAATATCTAGTCAAGTCCTTTGTCCATTTTTAAGTTGGGTTGTCTTTGTATGTAGCCTTGCCAGAGTTTTTCATATTCTGTTCTGGATTCCAGTTCCTTGTCAGACTTAAGATTTGCAAATTATCCCATTCCGTGACTGTCTCTACTTTCTTGATAATGTCCTTGGAAGCACAAAAGTTAATTTCCATGAAGTTCAGTTTATTTTTTTTTTGTTTGTGCTTAAATGCTGTTATCTAAAAGGCATTGTTTGTTTACACCTGTTTTCTTCTAAGAGTTTATAGTTTCAGCTCTTATATTTAGGTCTTTGATCCGTGTTTACTTAATTCTTGTTTAAGTAAGTTCTCAATTCTTAAGAGTCTAGCTTTATTCTTTTGTCTGGTTATCCAGTTGTCCCAGCACCATTTGTTGAAATACTATTCTTTACCATTCAGTGGTCTGCTACCCTTTTAGAAGACGAATTCACTATAAATGTACAGGTTGCATTTGGACTCTCAAATCTTATTCCATTGATCTATATGTTTATCTTTCAGCCACTGCCACAGTTGTTTTTTGTTTGTTTGTTTGTTTGTTTGTTTGTTTTACTGTTACTTTGTAGTAAGTTTTGAAGTGGCAAAGTCCTGGAACTTTCTTTTTCAAGATTGTTTTGGCTATTCTAGATCCTTTGCATTTTTTTTTTTTAATTAAAAAATTTTTTAATGTTTATTTTTGAGAGAAAGAGCATGAGTGGGGGAGGGACAGTGAGAGGGGGAGACACAGAATCCAAAGCAGGCTCCAGGCTCCAGCTGTCAGCACAGATTCTGACCATGGGGCTTGAACTCATGAACTGTGAGATCATGACTTGAGTCGAAGTCGGACGCTTAACCGACTGAGCCACCCAAGTGTGCCTCCTTTGCATTTCCATCTAAATTTTATGAGCCTCTCAATGTCTGCAAAACAAGGCAGCTGATTTTTATAGGGATTACACTGAACAATTTGGGGAGTATTGCTGTCTAAAAACAATATTGTGTCCCAGTCCAAGTACATGGGATGTCTATTTACTTAGGTCTTCTTTAATGTCTCTAATTGTAAAATAAGTGTTGTAATGAATGTGTGTTTGTGTATGTGCATTTTATTGTATTTGTGTGTGTGTGTGTGTGTGTGCGCCTTTTAAACCAACACAAGATGGCAAGGAAAAGTATAAAATGTTACCAGTCATAGTGATTAAGGAATTTTTTTTAACTTCTTTTATTACAGAAAAGTATGTAAAACAAGCATATAGTTTAATATGTAATTATAAAGCAATTGCTTGTGAAACCTTTATTCAGGGCAATAAAACATTGCCAGCCTCCAGAAACTATCCTTCCCCTAACCACAACCCTGCTAGAGGAAACTACTGTATTGATTTTCTCTTTATAATCACCTAGATATGCATCCTTAAATAATATGGTTTAGTTTTGCCTGTTTTTAACTTCATGTAATGCAGCTGTACTATAGATACGTCTTGCTTTTTTCATTCAACACTATTTTTTTTGACATTTTAAACCTTTTTTAAAGTTTATTTTGAGAGAGAGAGTGTGAGTGGGGGAGGGGTAGAGAAAGAGGGAGAACCCCCAAACAGGCTCCCCACTGCCAGCAGAGAGTGCAACACAGGGCCCAAATCCACAAACCATGAGATCATGCCCTGAGCCAAAATCAGGAGTTGGACACTCAACCAACTGAGCCATCCAGCCACCCCATAAACTCTTTATTATTTTTTTTTTTTAATTTTTTTTTTTCCAATGTTTATTTATTTTTGGGACAGAGAGAGACAGAGCATGAACGGGGTAGGGGCAGAGAGAGAGGGAGACACAGAATCGGAAACAGGCTCCAGGCTCTGAGCCATCAGCCCATAGCCTGACGCGGGGCTCGAACTCCCGGACCGCGAGATCGTGACCTGGCTGAAGTCGGACGCTTAACCAACTGCGCCACCCAGGCACCCCAAACTCTTTATTTTTTAATGTTTATTATTTTGAGAGAAAAAGCATGAGCCTGGGGAGGGGCACAGAGAGAAGAGGAAAGAGAGAATCCTAAGCAGGCTCCACACTGTCAGCACAGAGCCCGACGCGGGGCTTAAACCCATGAACTGTGAGATCATGACATGAACTGATATCAAGAGTCAGATGCTTGGGGTGCTTGGGTGCTCAGTCAGTTGAGTATGACTTCAGCTCAGGTCATGATCTCACAGTTCTCGAGTGCTGACAGCCGAGTCTGGAGCCTGCTTCAGATTCTGTCTCCCCTTTCTCTCTGCCCCTCCCCCGCTCATGCTTTCTCATAACTTTTTTTTTTTTTAATGAAAAAAAAAATTAAAAAGTCAGATGCTTTAACCGACTGAGCCACCGAGACACCCCTCACCTTTTTTTTTTTTAATGAAATTCCAGTATGGTTAGCAGTGTTATTAGTTTCAGGTGTACAGTGTAGTGATTTCAACAATTCTGTACAATCCTCAGTGCTCATTGTTGTAAATGTACTAACAGAGTCACCGTTTGTGAGATCCAATCAAGTTGTATGCAGCTGAGGTTCATTTTCACGGCTGTGTAATGTTCCCTTTTAACAACAGTGCTTTGGATTTAGTAATTTTGATCAGATTTCCAGAACCCAAAATTGAAATAAAGACCACTCCAGGAAAGCCAGCGCACAGGAAGGCCAGAGATAAGAGGAGGAATAACAGCCGCCATTATCGGAGTACTGACTACATGTTCCATTCTCTAAGTAGGTTCTATTTTCATCCTCAGAGGAAGCCTGCAAGACAGTGGTATCCACCCCTGTGAGGCATGAGGGACTCTGACCGAGGGTAGGGAACTTCCTGAGGAAGGAGGAAGTCCTGGCAGTTGGGAACAGAGTCCAAGTCTCCCAGAGCTTCTCTTGGCGCTCGGCACCCACCCTTGCTTTTCTTGCAGACCCCATGCCGCAGTTGGATGTGACGGAGGCCAACAAGGAGTTCATGGAGCAGAGCGAGGAGCTGTATGATGCACTGATGGACTGTCACTGGCAGCCCCTGGACACAGTCTCTTCAGAGATCCCTGCCATGATGTAGTCAGGACAAAGGACAAACAGAAACGGACCGTGTGATGGAGATAAGAGACTCCTTTTTAACAAAAGTATTGGGAGAACTTTTACCTTTCTGGAAACGTTTTGTAAGATTTTAGTAACCAACTATTCTGATTATGACTGTTCTTGCACCACCACTCCCTTCGACAGCCTTTTGAGTTTGAAAACCAAGGTGCCGTTAAACAAGGTTTTCCAATTTGTCTTTGAACAATTGTTCCAGGTAGGGTTATGTACACTCTTGGAGAGAAGAATTTGGAGTCATTAATGAAGTGGAGCGTATGATTTATTCAACCCAGGAGCCTTTTTCCAGTGACACTATATCCTTACCCCCTGCGAAGTCAGAATGCATGAATTACCTGCTGTTATGCCAAATGATGGGCAACGTTGATCTTCCATTTCAAGTACCCTTTGTCCCCATCCCCCATGCTTCAGTTTGGTGGCTAGGGCAGACTGAAGTTCCTTAGACATTCCAGCTGGGAAAGAAGCTGTGTGGCCTATGTGGTAGGAAGTCATGGAGCCAGCTACATCTAGACCAAAAGGCTCAAGAGTTAGGGCATGCTCCAAGGGCAGGTCTGACTTTGAGGTAAGCCATGGTTAACATTACTGACATCTGTGTGCCTAGCCGGTTTCTTTTTTTTAAACTTTCTATATATTTTTAATAATTTACATCCACCTGGCCTGTTTCTTGACCTTAATTTCATTTAGTAGATGTGAGTCCTCTTACACAGATCTCCAGCACCCATGTGGAAGTCTGGTTTTATGCTAAAAATCTCCCATTTTATTCCTACTTTTCTGTTAGTGGCTCAGTTGGTTTTGGTTTGAAAGTCTAACTCTTGGTTTTGACTCATGGGATCGAGCCCTGAGCCCTGCACTGGGCTCCGTGGAGCCTAAGATTCTCTCCCTCTAATAAACATTTTTTGAAGGAACACCAGTCTTGGGCTCAGCCTGAATTTTCAGGCTTACTGAAGGAGACATTTATATAAATGGGAAGTTACAGAACTCATCATATTATCCTTTAATTAAAAAAAGGATAAAAAATAAAAATAAAGAGTTTAACACTGTAATGGGGAATAACCAGCAGCTTGAGGGACATCAAGAATATGGACACAAGCATAGTTTAAGTCTTTTATTGGTCACTTACATACCACATGCCAGCATTAGCAGAAATACAGAGGTCATGGTTTTCCACTGAAAATAACCTGTTGTCTTTTAGCTTGCCTCTTCCCACAAGGTCTGTCTCCTGAAAAGGAAGTGTATGCCAGTGTGTTAATATTCCCCCAATTAATTAATGCCACCCAGACATTTTTCCCAAACTGGTCTCAGTCCCATATCCGCATTTATCATCCATAGATGTCCACTCAGATTAGGTTTCATCCTGGACCAGTCAGCCTAACAAAACATACCCTGAACTAGATGAACTACTTGTTTCTGCCCAACCCATCTCCCACACTTCAGGAAAGGGGCCAGTATGATCCCACGGTTTGAAGTTTCCCCAAACCTCAGAGCAGGAGCTCAAACCATGACTGCACATTCAAAGCAATCAGCCTTTGCTGCTGAAGGTGCAGGGCTTTGGCATCTGGTACTTTCTACTCACAGCACGTTGTGCTCTTCCTGGCCTTCCAACAGAATAGGCAAATCTAACAGACCAAATCACACCAAACATTTTTCTCTTCTGGCCATGAACAGCTAATAGGTGTAAGCGATGTAGTATTAAAAAGCTAAGACTTTCTTTCATACAGGCCTAGGCTGCCTCATGATTCACTACACTACTTAGGGTTTACAACACTCCACTGCGTGGCGCTGCAAGGAAGCTACAGTGAAGTTTAGGTAGCCAACTTACCCAACTATAGATCCATAATCACAGATAAGGACAGCTTTACTGGTAACAGATCTTTAAAAAAAAAAACAAAAAACAGGACACTCTCAACCAAGAGGCAAGAAGGACATTCATGTTGATCAAATTCAGAAGTATTAAGTCAGCCATCACTACAACTGCCCAGACCTTCACCTACATCCTCCCTTTAAGCCTAAGATTATCCCATTTTACAGGGGAGGAGGAGATCAAAGAGAATTCAAATCTTGTTTGAAACTAGCCTCCAAGCTATATACCAGACGATAAGCACTGGGAGGCTAGTTTCAGTGTTCTTTTTCCTCCTTTTACGACCACCAAGACCAGTGTTCAGATCCGATGGGAAAGGGAACTGGAGGGTCAGGATGTCTTCAACATCTAACTTTACCTTATCTAAAGCACAGCAACAACCTGGTAACTTCAGATTCTTCAGTAGCAGATACTGCCAGGACACTTGGGGGCAAGCTGCAGAAAAAAGGGTGAAAGCTCTAAACGAAGAAGTTGATCGAAACACCCATCTACCATCTACGTGGTAGTTTATGGAAAACACCCGGACTCACTGAGAAGGCTTCCAGCCCAGGTCCCAAGCTGTTTATAGGAAAGGCGAGTGGCAGCTGCAGGTATTATGCTGACCTGTGCTGTCAAAGTCTCTCCAGGTTGCTCTCGCATGCAGTTGGAGATCCCATGGCCACAACCGGCCACAGCCCTTGGAAACATGCTGTACTGACCCACCAGGCACTTCCCAGAAACCTACCGGGTCCTGAGATGGTTGTGTTCCAGCACAGTCATGACCACAGAATCCTCACCAGAAAGCTCAACCTCAGAGTCCTCCTGGAATCTTCATCTGGCACATCTAAGACGAGAACACAGTTGTCCTGAATGACATTGTTCCCTTCTTCTGGTCTTGAGAATCAAAATGTTTGACTGGCTTTTGATGCTGGTACTTATGCCTTAAGCTTTTCAGGGCAGTGACCCAAAGCACTGTTAAGATCTGTGCCACTTGCCACTAGATTTTCCCAGCACACATGTCCAATCCATTCCCACTGCCTGCCCCTCCATACTTGTTCTTCATCTCAGCAATCTACTTCTCAGAAGTTTTATTCTAGCAACTCTATGCAAGACCCATCAACAGAGCATTTCTGTTGGCCTCTGGAAACCGGTCTATTGTAATAAAGGATTCCACCTATACCAGAGAAATGGCAGGTACCATGGGAATTGTCTTTTCCTGATATGTTGCAGATCAGTTACAGCAAACAGAACGGCGACCGTCAAGGAAAACTGTCACTCTGGGCTCCTTTTTGACCACAGCAGCTATGTGGAAGCAGCTGCAGCTTCGATAAGGGCCACAGGGCAATTTAGGTCTCAGGACCGCCACAAATGCTGTCCAACCCTCAGACTCCCCTAAATCCTGTGCACTATTGCATAACTGAAATTCACCTACTGAGACATGCTGGAGACCAAATAAGAGAACAGATATCCTACTACCAGGTCCCAACTTCCTCTTCATTTTTGTTATGTACCAGTGTTTTGTCTCATTTAATCTTTACAGGACCATTTTATCATCCGTTTTGCGGACAGGTTTAAATTAAGCTATTTACTGAAAGTCGCCAATCAGTGTAGAAAAGCCACAGAACTGGAATTTAAAATAGGTTCTAAAGGACTCGAACTCCAAAAATCCCTTTTTATCCACCTGCATGAATTCCTTAACATGTCCTGCAGCGAGATAACAGGTAAAGTCACTTCCCCAAGGTCGCCCAGTAAGTAGCTGTAATGGGCCGATTCAGTTTCCGATCCCGTTGACACCACCACGCGGCGTCTCCCTAGTTAGGCCACTACAGGCCCAAGACTGCCCCGCACCCCGCTGCCTGGCCGCGTTACTCACCCGTCACAGCGCGGGCCGAGGCGGGAGCAGGCGCGGCCCTCTCGGGGTCCGGCTCCTCTCATCGCGCATGCGGCCGACCAGGCCTTCTGGACCTCGGTCCCAGCAGGTCGGGAGGCCCGGCAACTGAGAGCCGCGCTCAACATCCCTCAGCCTCGGGAGGCAGCCCGGGCGAGTGAGGGGCCGGTGGCGGCCAAGCTACGGTAGGGTAAGTGGAAGAATGCGCGTGACTTGCAGCAGGTCTGAGACAGCGGCGCACGAAGCTACACCTGCACGGCGGCTGGGAAAAGGGACGTCGGAGCGTTGGGAGAGGGCTTTTATAGGCCTCGCCCTTGGCGGCCGCGCCCGACCACTGCGGCAACGCGCCCGCGCAGACCTCTGGGAGTTGTAGTCCGTCTGCCCTCAAGTGCCGGGAGGCGCGTCAGGCTCTGAGTTCTAAGGGCGTGCGGAGTCGCTGCCTTCTTGCCGGGAAGAGAGCAGCCTTCCGCCCGTGTTCCGCACTCGCTGAACGTCTGGGACTCGGCACTGGGCTCACAAATGAAGCCGACTCGCTATCCCCGCTGGAGCTCAGTCAGACATCCAAAGTCGGGAAATGACGCGGTGAGCTGCGTCAGGGCTCGGCTCCGACCGCGGCGGGCCGACCGAGGAGCAGCCACCGCATGGGTGTGGAGAGGCGCTCTGCGAGCTCTTCTGGGGGCGTGGCCCTTTGGGAGGGTTTATCAGCAAGGAAGACGCGACCGATTTACTCAGAAGATGAATGCATTATTCGTTCATTTTCCGCTAATAGGTAAGTAACTTTGCCGAGCACTTACTCAGATTATGCTCGATTATCTCAACTAGTTTCCCCAACAACCCTGTGTGTAGGTTTGTAGTTATGCCCTTTTTACAGATCAGAAAACTGAGGGATGCATCACCCAGGTAACTAACGAGGGAAGGGCCTGAATCCACGAGTCCACGGCAGAGACCACGCTCAGAATCGCAGTGCCATGTACATGTTTTGTCCATGGAATGAATAAACGTCAATGTAAAAACAAGAAGTTGTCAAGAATTAAATACGTGTTCTGTGCTTACTCTATTCGTTAATTTTTATCCTTAATATACTCATTAAAAAGGAGGTACTATTGTTCTCATTTAATAGAGACAACAACAGACTGTAAGGAGACAAGAAACTTCCTGGTAACTTCCAAATGAGTTTCTCCAGCCTTACTTTTCTGAGCTCCAGACCTTATATCCTGCAGCGTCCCCGAACTTCTACACTTGGCTATCTAATAAATAGGCTTCTCAGAACATAGCCTTTCCTCCTCCACACCTGCTCTTCCCAATCTCAGC
Source organism: Leopardus geoffroyi (assembly GCF_018350155.1). Lineage (NCBI taxonomy): Eukaryota > Metazoa > Chordata > Mammalia > Carnivora > Felidae > Leopardus > Leopardus geoffroyi. Next base: position 21,501,802 of record NC_059328.1, read on the forward strand.
AAATCCTTGGAATGATCCTGGACTCCTCTTTCACTATCATCCCACTTACAATCCATCAGCAAATCCTACATTCTCCACCTTTGAGATGTGACAGGAATCTGACCATTTCTTACCACCTCCACTGACGCTATCATTGCCGGCTGACAATCACAGTAGCCTCCTAATTAGTCTCCCTGAGTCTACCATTCTCCCCTATAGTCTGGTCTCAACAACCAGCCAATGGTGTGTAAAGAACACAAGGTTTTCATTTTGATGAAGTCTAGCATGTCCATTTGCTTTCTTTTATGCTTTGTGCTTTCTGTGTCCTATTTTAAAAATCTTTGCCTAACTTAAAAGTGTTAAAGATTTTCCCCTCAGTTTTCATCTGGAAGTTTAAGAGTCTTAGCTCTTACAGTTAGATCTAGGATTCATTTTTTAGTTAATGTTTTGCGTATGGTGTAAGAGTCAAAGTTTGCTTATTTACTGCATATGGCTCTCCAGTTGTTCCATCTTCATTTGTTGAAAAAGATTATCCATCTAATTGGTTTGACACCTTTGTAAAAATCAGTTATCCGTATGTGTAGGTCTGTTTCTGTACTCAATACTACACTGTCCGGATTACTGTAGCTTTTTAATATGTTTTGAAATAGGGTACTATAAGTCATGCAACTTTGTTCTTTTTCAAAATTGTTTCAGCTGTTCAGTCTTTGCATTTCCATGTAAATTTTAGTATCAGCTAATTTTGTATTTTTTCTAATGTTTATTTTTCAGAGAGCGTGCTTGCAGACATGGGAGAGGGGCAGAGAGAGAGGGAGACAGAAGATCTGAAGTGACCTCTGTACTGACAGCAGAGAGCGCAATGCGGGGCTTGAACAGATCATGACTGGAGCCCCTAATTTGTATTTTTTAAAAACCCTACTGGCTGGAGGGTGCCTGGATGGCTCAGGCCGTTGAGCGTTGGACCCTTGATTTTGGCTCAGGTCATGATCCCAGGGTCATGAGATCAAGCCCCAAATCAGGCTCTGTGCTGAGTGTGGAGCCTGCTTAAGATTCTCCTCTCTCTCTCTCTCCCCCCTTTCTCCCTCCCTCCCTCTGCCCTCTCCTCCTCTTGCATGCTCTCTAAAATATAAAAATAAGAAATAAAAGCCTACTGGGATTTGGTTGGAATTGCATTGAATCTGTAGACTTAATTTGGGGAGAACTGATAACAATCTTTTTTTTTTTTAAATATTTATTTATTTTTGGGAAAGTGCAAGCAAGGGAGGGGCAGAAGAGGGGGACAGAAGATCCAAAGTGGACTCTGCGCTGACAGGCTGACAGCAGCGAGCCCCATGTGGGGCTTGACTCAAGAACAATGACCTGAAGTCGGACACTCAACTGACTGAGCCATTCAGGTGCCCCTGACAACAATCTTGAGTCCTCTCATCCATGAGTATGGTATACCTCTCCATTTATTTAAGTCATCTTTAATTTTTCTCAACAGTGTTTTTTAATTTTCAGTGTACAGATCTTATGTATCTTTTGTCAAATTTATCCCTAAGTCTTTCATATTTCTGATGCCATTGTAGATGGCATTTTTGTTGATTTCAAATTCTAAATGGTCATTGCTAGTATATATAGAATTAATTTTTGCATATTAACATATCCTTGCTAAACTCCTGTATTAGTTTTGGCACCTCTTTTGTAAGTTCCTTAAGATTTTTCACAAGTCTGTGGATAAAAAGACAGGTTTACTTCTTCCTTTTCCAACCTGGATGCCTTTTCTTTCTTTTTCTTGCCTTTTAATATTGGCTAGGACCTCCAGTACAATATTGAATTAATAAGTTACATTTCATCAAAATTAAAACTCTCGGCAGGGGGGCCACCTGAGTGGCTCTGTTGGTTGAGTGTCTGACTTTGGCTCAGGTCATGATCTCATGGTTCATGGGTTTGAGCCCCACATCAGCCTCTGTGCTGACAGCGTGGAGCCTGCTTCAGATTCTCCGTCTTGTTCTCTCTCTGCTCCCCCCCCACCCTTAAAAAAGTAGACATTTAAAAATTTCAAAAAAGTAACTCTCAGGCGGGGGGACAGTTAGGAGAGGAGAATTAAAAACAGACATGGGGAAACTTTTGGGCATGATACATGGTTGTGGTAATGGTTTCATGGATGTACATGTGCATCAAAACTCATCACATTGTACACTGTAATATGTACAGTTTACTGTGTGCAAATTACACCTCAATAAAGATGTAAAAATAAAAACCATAACCAAGAAAAAATTTACATCCTATTATTCAGCGGCTCAAAAACCTCCACTGATTTTGCAACACATTTGGAATAAAAGCTGAAGTTCCATAATGGCCTCTGAAGCCACATGATTTGGCTCCTCTCTGCCCTCATCACCCACCACTTGCTCCCTCATTCATTCTGCTCCCTTTTCTCAGCCTCTCTGCTCTGCTTGTAGCATCATTGCCTGATCTCACCTCAGGGCCTTTGCTCTTGCTGTTCTTCTTGCCTGGAACTATCCTCTCTGGATATCAGAGACAACCACACTACTCATTCCTTCACTTTATGTAACCTCCTCAGGACACCCTATTTTGATATAGCTACCCTGCCACCCTTTAAGCTATTGTTCTGCTTATTTATGGCACTTATTGCCTCTTGACATCACATTATACATGGGTTTATTTTCTGTCTTCCCCATTACAATGTGAGCTACCAATAACAGGAATTGTGTCTTTTTATCTTCATTGCTATATAAGTGCCTGGTATATAAGAGACAGCACTTATTGAAACAATTACTAAGTAAATGAATTAATTAATTAATGAAACTTGGCCAAGGCCACATAGCTAGTAAGTGGCAGTTGGAACTAAAACCTAGATCTATCTAATGTAAATGTGCATAACTTACCTGCTATGTTATACAGTTCCTCCATGACTACTTCATGAGGTGGGCACCGTGATTTGCCTTACTTAGCAGAAGGGGAAGCAGGGGGTGGGGAATCACTTTCCTCACCCCTAATCACATAGTCTATGGCAAGGTCAGCTGACATCTGGACTCTGGTGCTAGGTGCAGAGGTCAGGCACATGACCCCATCCCACAGCAGGAGTGTCCAGGAGAGGAAGTTCAAAGAGTCCAATGCTGACAGTGCACTGCCCATGTGTGCTAACCACAAAGCCTTCTGGCAATGTTGGGTTCAAACTGCATTTCAAGCTGTTTCATGCCTCTTTGCCTTTGCCCAGATGCCCCTGCCTGGAGTGCCCTTCCTCTTTGACCTCCCCAGCTCCTACTTGTCCTTGGGGACTCAGCTTCAGCATCACCTCCTGCATGAGGTCTTCTCTGACCCTGTAGCTCCCTGAGCCCAGCCCTATTGTGGGATTTGACTGACTGAATTAATGAATAAATAGCATTTACCTGCTTTTATTCATTCATTAAGCCATAAATATTTACTGAGTTCCTGTTTTGTGCCAAGCACTGAGGATACAATCATAGATCACTGCCCTCAAGTAACCTAGGAGGGAGACAGCACAGTGGACAAAAGGGCATGTGACCTCATTGGCCAGGTGGTGAGAGGCTTCTTGAGGACAGGGATCTAATCTAAGGTATGAAGTAGGAGTTAGCCCTTTGAAGAGAGAGAGTGTGTTCCTGGCAGAGGGTTGAGAAGAGGAAAGATGTTCAGTATGGCTGGAGCTCAGAGTACCAGTGGTGGGTAAAGAAGGGGCTTAAGGGCTAGGGTGCCTGGGTGGCTCAGTTGGTTAATTGTCGGACTCTTGGTTTCAGCTCAGGTGATGATCTTATGGTTCCTGGTCCAGGTTCGTGGTCCAGGTTCCGCACGGTCAGCACAGAGCCTACTTGGGATTCTCCCTCTCTCTCTCTGCCCCTCTCCCACCCTCTCAAGCACATGTGCAAGCATGTATGTGGTGGGGAGCACTCTCTGTGTGTCAAAATAAACTTTAAAAAAGGAGGAAGAGAGAGAAGAGGAGAGGGAGGAGAGGGAGGAGGGGGAGGAGGAGGAGGAGGCTGGTGCATCCATAGAGATCTGACACAAAAATAATTTTCCATCTGAACAGAGGTGGGGAGAATATCTCGATGGAGGAATCAGTGGGGCAGGTGGGAGTGATGCAGACGCTTAATTTGGGGAAACCTGGTAGGAAGGATTTCTCTTTCTCTCTCCTACTCCTAGAGGTAGGGAAGGAGCAGAGACATGGGCCCCTTCAGGCTCTACCATGCAGGTGACCAATGACTGAGATTACGCGGAGACCCTCAAAGTGGCTTCTTACTGATTTGTTAGGAGTTAGACAGAAGAGGGGCACCTGACTGGCTCAGCTGGTAGAGCATGTGACTCTTGATCTCAGGGTTGTGAGTTCAAGTCTCATGCTGGGTGTAGAGATTACTTACATACATACATGCATACATACATACATACACTTTAAAAAAAAGAGTTAGCTAGAAGAAAATTGGGCCTTCCTAGATCCTGCCAGAAACAGAAATACCAAACAAGGCTTTGCCCTTGGGTAAACTTGGCAGCTAGAATGTATTCCTTGCTGAGTGATCTTGGATTATTTAATCTCTCTGAGCCTCAGTTTCCTCATCTGTGGAAATGAGCAGAACAACACCTAAAACTCACAAGGTGAGAAGGAAATATGACATGATTGTTTGCAACAGTGAGGATCTCCCCTCACCACCAATTTGCCCAAACAAATTAAACTGATAAAATCCACCCACATTGGACAGTGGGATTAAACCAATAGACAAGCTGTGTGAGACCAGCCAGCACCTCAGCCTTGATACCTTGGGTTTCCAGAAGGCCTGACTGGGGAGAACAGAGTGGATCTTGGAAGCAGGTGTCCCCGCCTTACCCTTGCCACTAACCCAAGTGAGACCTGACCACTGTGACCTGGAAACTCTTGGTACTTGATTTGCAGTCCCCTTTCGTGGCATCGAGGGGATAACGAAGATGGAGACAAACTGAGATGTGAGTCTCAGCTGTGCTCTGTGACCTGAGACAAGCCTCAGTCTCCTCAGCTCTAAAATGGGCACACAGTGGCCCTCTCAAAATTGTTGCCCACAGAATGTGAATAACTGACCATCTGGCCTCATAAATGTTAATTGTCAAGGCCCCAGACCAACTGCACTCCCTCTGGGATCACATTTGTCTGTCCTGCCTCTTCTACTAGCCCTGTCCAAGTCTCTCTCTGGGCCCTGAGGCCCAGCCCAGGTAGGTGCTAAGGATGCAATGGGGTTGTTAAACATTGAACCTGACCATGGAACAGGAGGCCCTAGGCCAGGGCCAATGGGGCTCCTGGAAAGGAGCACCTGGGCAGGGAAGGGGCATCTATAAACCATCAACTTTCTAGAGTGGCATCTCCAGGTCCAGCAGCAGGGGCCCAACCGGGGAACTGCCTGGAGAGCGGGGCTGGAGAGAGAAGCCAGCACAGCAACAGCGGCGGTTGAATGAGGTGGACTCTGGCTGTGTTAGTTTCGGGTCAGCGCCTGTCTCGTTCTCGTTCCTCACTCCTCCTCCAACCCACATTGCCTTCTTTCATCTCTCATCCTAAGAAGTAGGGGTTATTATCCCCATTTTGGAAGACGAAACTGGGGTTCAGAGAGGCGAGCACGTGCCCAGGTGTCACGGCCGCCGGGCCTCCGGGGTGGGTCACTAGCACAACGCGCCCCCGGCCCGCGGACCCGTGTCTCGGCGCTGGGGCCCAGAGGGCGGCGCCAGCCTGCGGGCCGCGGGGCGGGGCGGGGCGAGGCGAGGCCGGACCGCTGGCCTCCGGCGGCGGGGCGGCGAGAAGGGGGCCATGGAGGCACCGGACTGCCACTACCAGTTCCGGATCGCGCTGCTGGGGGACGCGGCCGTGGGCAAGACGTCGCTGCTGCGGCGCTACGTGGCGGGAGCGCCCGGGGCCCCGGAGCCTAAGCCCGAGCCCGAGCCCGAGTGGGCGCCCACAGTGGGCGTCGAGTTCTACAGCCGCAAGCTGCAGCTGCCGGCCGGGCCGCGCGTCAAGCTGCAGCTTTGGGACACCGCGGGCCACGAACGCTTCAGGTGCGGGGAGGGCGGGGTGAGAGGCTTCGGGGTGGTCAGTGTCACCGGCCTCCACGGCTACCCCCCAGCGGGGTCGGCCTCAGTGGCCCAGGTACAGGTCTGGGGAATGCCCTGGTCTCTAGCCCTTCACTCAGAGTCCTTACACAAATGCAGCCAGTGGCCTGAGACCCTGATGCTGGGAGGACAGAAGGGCCCTGCTCTGGAAAGCTGGAGAGATGGGTGACCTGGCTGCTGAGAGAGCCCACGGAGCAGAGCGGGAAGTGTCAGGGAGCCGTGAAAGGACAAGAGATTTGGGTGGGTCTGGAAGGATGCATAGGAATTTGCCAGAAAACGGGAAGCAAAAAGCTGCAATCAGGAAAACATTAGGCTTCCTCCAGGAATGGAGGAATGGTCCAGAGCGTATGTGACTGGAACTTGCTCCCTAGCTGAGGGGCGCAGGCACTCTCTTGGGAGACACGGATGCCAGGAGCAGAGAAGTACTGAGCAGTGTGAAATGAGCTATGGGGCCTGTGGGGCAGTCAGTGCTCGTGAGGGAAGCCCTGTCTTTGGGGGGGTTGGGGGTCTTGATGGCATAAACCTCGCCCAGCTCACTCCCCCTCCTTCAGGTGCATCACCAGGTCCTTTTACCGGAATGTGGTAGGTGTCCTACTGGTCTTTGATGTGACAAACAGGAAGTCCTTTGAACATATCTGCGACTGGCACCAGGAGGTCATGGCCACTCAGGGCCCAAACAAGGTGATCTTCTTACTGGTTGGCCACAAGAGTGATCTGCAGAGCACCCGTGTTGTCTCAGCCCAGGAGGCAGAGGAGCTGGCTGCCTCCCTGGGCATGGCCTTCATGGAGACCTCAGCCAAAAAGAACTGCAATGTGGACCTGGCCTTCAACACCCTTGCTGATGCCATCCAGCAGGCTCTGGAGCAGGGGGACATCAAGCTGGAGGAGGACTGGGGGGGTGTCCGGCTCATCCACAAGGCCCAAGTCCCCATGTCCCCCCACAGAGAGCAGCCCCCAGGCCCATGTCAGTGTTGACTCTGGGAGGGAAAGGGTTAAACCTCTGTCAACCTCAGAAGTGCTCCTGGAATGGGGAGTGGCAGGATCTTTCTGGAGATCAAATGGCAGGATGTATCCAAAGGGTTAACATAAACAGTATCTTAGCAGTCACTCTTGGGGTCTCAGGGACTTTCTTCCAGAAAGATTTTCTTCCAGCAAGCTCTAAGAAGTCACGTGTACAGCCGCTTCCTGTCCTTCAGCCTGTTTCCTCAGTTGTCAGTGGGGCTCATTAAAGACCCACATCACGGCAGGGGGTGGGGGCGTGGGGGGGTGGGAGTGTGTGGGCATGAATGAGACAATCAATGTGGGGACATGCTCAGCCCAGAGCCAGCCATCCGGTAAGAACTGAATAACAAGAACTGTCCTCATCACTCTTTCCCATCTCGGACAGTTCTGGCAGTGTTTCTGAGCTCGGACGCTGAGACGCACCGCGTCTGGAAGCTGCTGCACAGACAAGGACTGGGCAGGAAATTTCAGGGCAAGCCTACCTCGGAGCCTCCTTAGGTCCTCAGGCTTGGATGAGTCTTAAATATGTGCCCTGAAACTCAGGGTTGCTGCTCAGAGCCCCTACTCCAAGGCCAGGTGCCTGATCTGGATCTGGAAGGCAGGGATGAACACGAGGGGCCAGCTCCTAGGTTAGGCACACAGTGGACACTCTGATTAGCCACCAAGTTGTTCCTTTGGGGCTGAAGAACCCACAGCCTCCTACCCCCACCCATTTGTCCCTGGGAGTGCAGCGATGGTGTTGATGGTGGGTTCACAGCACCCTCTGGAAACTGCCCACATCCAATGTTAATCTATTGAATCCACTGGGGCTGGGAGGAGTGTTTAAAAGCCTGGCTTTCTTTGCTCCAACTCAGAAGGTCAAACCCAGCTTTGTCAGTCTTCATGGGGCAAATTGAGGCCATTGTTCTTACAACATCACAGCTCTTCTCCCTCTGCTTAGTCACACCTCCTTCCCCCCCCCCCCCCCCAACCCGACCCCAGGCAGATATTGCTCTCCAGAATACCCTAATCCATATCTGCTCACTAATCCTCATCTCAGAAATTGCCTCCTGGAGAACAGGAACTGCTAGGCAGAAAATGTCTTGGGGCAATCTGGGAAGGCTTCCTGGAGATGGTGTTTATGTTGGTAAGAATCTCAGCAGGTGTAGGGCACGTGGGTGGCTCAATAAAGCACCCAACTCTTGATTTCGGCTCAGGTCATGATCTCAGGGTTCATGAGTTTGAGCCCAGCATGGCATCAGGCTCTGTGCTCGCAGCCGGGAGCCTCCTTAGGATTCTCTCTCTCTGACTCTCCCCCACTCTCACGTTTTCTCGGTCTCTCTCAAAATAAAAAGAAGAAGAAGAAGAAGAAGAAGAAGAAGAAGAAGAGGAGGAAGAGGAAGAAGAAGAAGAATCTGCAGGCATAGGAGGGGTGTCATTGTGCCAGTGGGCACAGGAAGGGCATGGACAGTTGCCACAGCAAAAAAGCAAAACCATTTAATTCACTTTGTGACCTGGGGACTTACTCAGTCTCAGATTCCTCTTCAGTATCATGTGACTGATAATCCCCTCTTCCAAGGGCTCTTGGGAGGTTTCTAGTCCAGGTGGGTTTCTTAGCTTCTTCCCCACAGGGGATGGGCCAGGGTGGGTCTCGCTGTGCACTGCCTCCTCTTTTACTACTATTTTTAAAGTTTATTTTGAGAGTCAGATGATATCAAGAGTCAGATGCTTAACCAACTTGAGCTACTCAGGCACCCCAAGGATCACCTCTTACCCATAGTATCATCCCAGCTGTCAAAAGTAGGGTAAGCTTTGCAGTCAAGTTTGACTCTCAGCTCCACTGTGTAACTGTGGGACCCTGGGGAACTCACTTCATCTCTGCAAGCCACAGTGGACTCCTCTGGAAAAAGAGGATAGTAATACCTAACTCACAGGGTTTTAGAAAGGATTAGATGAGGGGCTCCTGGGTGGCTCAGTTGGTTAAAGCGTGTGACTTCGGTTCAGGTCATGATTTTGCAGTTTGTGGGTTTGAGCCCCACATCAGGCTCTATGCTGACAGCTCAGAGCTTGGAGCCTGCTTCGGATTCTGTGTCTCCCTCTCTCTCTGCCCCTTCCCCACTCATGCTCGCTCTCTCTCTCTCTCTCTCTCTCTCTCTCTCAAAAATAAATAAAGATTAAAAAGAAATTTTCTTTCTTAAGATTAGATGAGAAATTTAAGGCAGTGCTGGCCACACAGTAGGAATTCACAAAATGGATGTCCCCTTCTTCCCCTGAGGGTTTTGCTCCTAAATCACTGTAAGGGAACAGAGACTACCAAAGTAAACACTGGGGAAATAACAAGGATTCCAGACTCTACCAAAGATCTTAAAAGATCTTGACCGCACCCCCACCCTGCTCCCTGCCTCCAGACCCGGAGATGTGAACTGGGCTCTACTTTCTTATTAAGGGTGAGATTCCAGAATCGTCCCTTCAGGGCTATCCCTAGGCTAGTCTGAACACACAAAACTCCCTCTCCAAAGCAGCACCCTGGCTAAACCGTCTCTGGCCATAGCAGCTTCCGCATGGTCAAGCTCCCAGGCCTGGATCCATGCCTTTTGCCCTTTAGAAGGCACAGAGCCAAAGTCTGCTACCTGTAGGCCCTTTCTGAAGATCCAGCCTGCCCTGGGAGCCACTGAAACCTAGTGGGTAAAGAGGGAAGACCCATCCTGCTCTCCACACATGAGGCTGGAACTGAAGATGTTGGGGGTGGGAGTCTAATCTCTCTACCTCTGAGCCTCAGTCTTTATGGTAAAATGAGAACAATTCCTATGTCACAGGTTTGTTAGAGGATTAAATATGATGACATGTGTGAAGTGCCCAATGAGTGTTAACTTCCTTCTGTTAACAAGCTCCCTTTGGGTCTTTCATGTGCCCATCCCTTGTCTGGAATGTCCTTTCTCCATCTATGTCAAAACTCTGTTCATCCTTCAAGGTTTGGACCAACCTAATGTATCGGTTCCTTCTCTGAGCCTTTAGGGCACCTGAGTGGCTCCCTTCTTTGAGATTTCAGGCTCTGCTGTCTCTTATCATTTTGCCCCACTAGACTCTAGCATTTCAAGGCCACGGTTTCCATGAGAAGGAAAGACAATGGGCCAAGAGCACAGGTCTGAGTCCTAGCCTGCCCAGTGACCTCAGACAGGTCATAATGACCTCTCCAGACCTTAATGTTCTTACCAGTAAAATAAAGGGCAGCACTGGGTGATGCTGGGGCCTTTTTTAACTATAGGTAATTGTGAGGCTTCAGTCCAGCTCTGGCCTCCTCCTCCCTGCTTCCCCTCATTCAGGCACACGGGACTTTCCAGGATGACTTTCTGGTACCAGATGCTTCCTTTTGTGTCCTCAAAATTCACTCCTGTTGTTGCAGCCACACCCTACCTCTATCTTTTGGTTAATACTTTCCTAGGAAAACCTCACATGCCATATCCCTTTACTTTTAGTTCAAATTAACTGCAGCAACTTCCTGGCTGTACCCCTCCCACCTGCCTCCAACTCCATTCTCCACACTGGCAGCCAGAGCAAGTCTTTTAACATGGAAACACAATCACATTAGTCCTCCCCCTAAACCTCCACTGGCTCCCCATCACCTGGCCAGTAGTTTTCAAACTTTTTGTTTATATGCTTATTTTTAGCATCAGAATCCTCTTATCTTTTAGTCCTAAAAATGTCCCCCAATTAGGAAAAGGTATTGCTCAGGCTGAAGAGGGGTGGGAAGCCCAAGGCCAGCCTTCTGGGCCACCAACACTACACCCTCCCATTCCTGCAAGACAGACAGATACACAGATACACACACACACACAGCAGCAGCCTCTGAAGACTTTGACACTATTGCCTGCAAGCTGTCCACCTCTCAAGTTTACTTGCTGCTCATCCCTGGACATCGTCTCCCAGTGTTACACCTTGTGCTTGAGCCACATGATGCACTGACCTCTTTACACCTCTGGGCCTTTGCATATGCTGTTCTTAGTCACCCCCATCTTGTCTCCATAAGACTTAGGGAGACAGGGCAGAGGCAGGCTCCGGAAGTCAGATGGACTTGGCTGAAGCCTTGGCACCAACACAAGCTGTGTGATTTTGAGTAAGTTAAACTTTTAACTCTCAGTTTCCTCCTGGGAACATGGGATTAGATAAGATACTACAATTACACTGTGTGACACAGGCCAAGCACATTCTTCCTTCTTCAGACTTGCTGAGAAAACACAATGCACTTATCTATGGAAGGCACTTAGCATAGCATGAGGCACCTGTGAGCATCCTACAAGGATCCTCTACAAGGATGCTGGAGTCCATCAGCCCTGTTGTCCCTGAGCTCCTCAGCACTGGGCTAGGCTCTGGGAATCTGGATATGGTTCTCAGTCAATGAGGAAGAGGGCCTCGAACCCAGGGTGTGGGTGAGCTGCACTAAGGATGGCCACACCAAGTCAGAAGATGCCTTATAGATCACTTGGTGGTGCCCCTGTCCTGTACTCCTACACACAGTCGTCAAAGCCTGTGAGTGCGCCGTGTAACCATCTTTCAGAATTCCCCCTGCCCTCCACTTCACTACCACCACCTCCATCCAGGCAACACCCTTCTAATGAATCTCTCTGCTTCCACACCTGCCCTCTCCCTTCCCCCCTCCTGGCTATTTGTACTCCACTGCCTGGCCAGGGTGATGTTTTAAAACTGCAAACCTGACAATAAATTATATTTAATATAAAAAAAAGAAAAAATAAATAAAATCTTGGCATTCTGTTAAAACAAAAACAACTGCAAACCTGATGAAAATCCCCTAGTGGCTCCTGTTACCTTTTGGGTAAAGTGCACTCTTGCTGGGGCCTACGAGGCACTGCATGACCTGGCCTGACTCACCTCACTACACTGCCTCGGGGCTGGCTTCCATGCAGTTCTCTCTCCCTCAAAGAGATCTCCACGCCTTCACCTGAGTCACTCAACTCAGTTGGTCAGACCAACTGCCCCCAGTCCTGTGAACCTCTCCTTTGCAGCCCTAGGCACAGAGGCAGTTTTACACCCACTCTATGGCAGGACCACTCCATGTTTTTGTTCACCAACACAGGCCCAGGTCCAGCTTATAAATACTTGCTGAATGAACAAGCCCCTCCACATACAGATAGGACAAGGCTCAAGATGGATGAAGCCACTTACCTGTCACACAGCTGATCAAGAATTGAGATCTTTTGACTCTACCCCAGCTCTTTCCATTAAACTGCCCAATTCTTTTGTCCCTTTCTGTCCTTAATGAAGGTTTCAAAACTAATTCTGGGTTCCTTCTTGGTTGTCAAGGTCAGTGACTCGCTCCTACTATCGGAACTCAGCGAGAGGCCTTTTGCTGTCTGATATCACCAACAGAACATCCTTTGAGAATGTCACCCAGTGGTATCAGGAGGTTCTGGAAAAAGTGAAACTCTTCAACATCCTCTTCCTGGTGGTAGGCCGCAGAAGTGACCTGGTGCCCAAGCAACAGGTGACGTTGGAGGAAGAGAAGCTGGCTGCTTCTTTGGGTGCTCTCCATGTTGAGACCTTGGCCAAGAGCAACAGGAACATCAGCACAGCCTTTGGGCTGCTCACTTAAGAGAGGGGTTATGGGGCCAAATTCCACGTGGGAGGGAATGAAAAGCAGGGTCCCATCTCAGGCCAAGATTCAAGGCAGAGGAGAAAAGCAGGACAAGGTGGGTATACCCATGCTGGTGATCTCTGGATGGAACACCCACGCCCCCTGAGGCCCAAGGAACCCTCACAATCCACAAGGGCTACACTGGGCTCAGGACAGGGTGATGCTAGGTACCACTGAAGGTCATGACCCTGAGTTCTTAAGGTGCCTGGTTTCCTCTGTATGATGTTGAAAATACAGGGATCAGGGACATCAACAACTAAGAACAGACAGGCACCTGCACAGATGGGCCTTTCCCCAAGCTACTGCCATCCTTTCTTGGGGCCAAGGATGAACATCAGGAGTTCTAGAAGAGCAGGTCAAAAAAGACTTTGCCAAAACTCTTGAGATTGGGGCTCATGAGAGTCACCCTGTCCCGTTCTTATGGCAGAGAAACTGGACTCAAACTCCTACTGACGGTATGGCCTTCCTTGGAGTAAAATAATGGAAAAATTTCTGGGTTTTTTTTCTCCTCACAGAATGAATAGTGGTGCTGCCACCTGCTGACAGAGAGCTACATCCAGCCTTGCTTGTCCTCTGAACTCTCTCTGGCCTTTCAAAGGCTATAAGCCATGTATACCCTGTGTTCTTCGATTAATAACTTCTTTATTCTGGAAAAGCAAATGAAAGTCATATTCATATAAACACTGACATTACAAAGTACAGGGAAAAGGGGAAGGGAAAAGGAAACAAAAACCTCTACAAATCCTGCTAATACTGTCTCACCAAACAAGACCATAATGCTTTGTTCCATATTCAATCACTTATATAATAAACCACAAATAAAATCTTCTCTGGAAGATACACTGTTCCTCTCTGAGACGGCAGGGAAAAGGGACTGGAAGTTGGGATAGGAGGCTTTATTCTTTTGGCAGATCCTCTCAGTCATTATAGATATTGCTGTACTGTTAATAAAAAATATATGCTTCTCTGTAAAGCATTAAAAAAAAAAAATCCAAGGATGAGATGGCTGAGGTCTCAGCTCAAGTATCTCCAAATACATTGTTGTCCATTCCCTGACCTTTCCATGTGTTATTTCTTGGTTGTTTTCCGGATCAGTGCCATTCTCTGAAAGGAGAGTGAAATAACCAATAACACAGGTTAGAGTCAGGAACTGTCCTAGTCACCCATGTGTGGCATGGTCTATACCACAAGCTGGAGCCCTTGGGAACCTACATGCACAGCGCAGCTCAGCAGGCTCCTTTGAGCCTAAGAGCAGTCTTCAGGACCCCAAGAGATGTTTGGACAGGCCAGTAGATCCATTCTGTTGACCAAAAGACCCAAACTACTGTAGGTTAGCAGGATGGCAAGAAAGTTAAAAACAGAAGGTGACAGCTCTTGCCTTTTGGGGACTTAGGGGATAGGTCATCAAAGCATATGTTTTCTAGACTCCTAATCTCTGAGGATTCTAGAGTCCAATCTCTCTGAGGATGAAGAAAATAGGGAAGGGGACTGTTTCAAGACTGTTGCCACACATAAAGGGAGCTGATATTTCACTCTTGATGACCTATAGTGAAGGAAACTGACACTAACAATTTCCACCACAACCCATCAGGGAAACATTCAGGTCACAGGTTTCAAATTTTACTATTTCCAGCCACTGGCCAAATTACTGATTGGCTTTGCTTACTCTTTGACCAAGAGATTATCCTAATATTATGATACTTGCTGAGAGAGGGGGACAGGGAGGGAGATAGGGCTGAAAAGTGGATAATTTGGGAACAGAGCCAAAATGACCATCCCTTGTCTGAAGGACTGCCTTCTGAGGAATACTGTGATCTTTTGATTCAGGCTATCAGTGGCTTCCGTGTAGGGCTTCCTCTGTGAGCTTTGTAAACACACACACTCCGGAGATCCCAGGAAGCAAGGGACAGTCAGCTACAACCACCCAACTATGCCCATTAAGCTTGGAAAGAACTCACTTTTGAAATCAGAGCACCAGCTAAATTAAGATGTTGTCAAGAGGAAGCCATCACTGCTATAAGACTGACCAATGACAGAGACAACTTGTTCATAGCAGAAGTGGAATTAGTTCTCATACTGACCCCTCAGTTCTGCAGTCAGAGGGGCAGAGAACAAAGGTGAAGCTGGGACAGAGGCCAGAATGCCTAGCACGGCAGTCTGGGCGCGACCCTCCTGCACAAGTATGGCTTATCTCTCCTTTCTTTAAACTGCCCTCTACCCAGAGGGCCACATATGATGTTCTGACAGCAACAGTGAAGGAGGATTTCATTAGGGAGACATGGAGGGGCGAGTTCTGTCCCTATTAGAAGCATCTACAATCAACAGCTTTAAGTGGCGCCCATCAGGACTGAGAGAAAAAACTGAGGCCACATGTGGGAACAGCAAAGTACCACAGATGTATCTCACTGTTCTCCCATGGAGCCCTGTGCTTCTTGCCCTCTCTGATCTCTGGTCCAGGGAGTGGAGCTTACTGTGTGAGGGAAGTGACAACTGCAGTGATAGTAGCTGTGTGTGCTGTCTTGCTCCCTTGGAGACACAGCTCAAGGATCAGCTGTGACTCCCCTGTGTTTCTGACAGCTCCTCACCTGTTTGTGAGCCTCTGTGGTGCAAGCCTTTTTGTAGGGTCGGATTTCTTCAGAGCCAAATCCAGGGATCCACATGTTCCACTGGCGTTCTGCAAGGAAGAGGCCAGCACAGAGATAAGGGGACAGGGAAGGCAGCATCAAAGTGCAGGGGGACCCTTGGACAAGGGTCAGGGAGCACTAATCTGAGCAATCAGCTATATTAATTAGCAGTAACCTTGCAGAGGGATTCTATGGAATACAAATGGGGGAATCACATGTGGTGCCTCCAAGGTTTGAAATGACACCATTCGACCTACACGCAAAGACAAAACAGGGAAATGAGTCCAGGCTGTGAGTTATGAGCCCTAAGGTTTCCATGCAGCTCAAGAGAACAGAAAAGTCATTTGTTTCTTGTCTTTTTTTTTTTTTTTAAAGTAAGCTCCACACTTAACATGGGGCTTGAACTCACGATCCTGAGATCAAGAGTCACATGCTCTCCCCATTGAGCCAGCCAGGCACCTTCAGTTGTCTTATTCCTATGTTCAAAGTCACTCCTCGCAAACCCAAAGGAAGAGGAGGAGGAGAAAGGCATTTTGAGCATTCTGGAGTTAAGAGCCAAGTCCCAGTTCTGCTGCTTCACTGTAGAGCTGTATGACACTGGGTCTCAGTTTCTTCATCTTTTACATGGTAGTAACAACAGTAATAACCATGTCATAGGGTGGTTGAAAGCATTCAATGACATAATGCAATCCCAGAGCCTGGGATAAATGCACAGAGATATGGATATAGACATAGGTATGTCCATAGCACAGCCCTGTGTTCTGGTGCCACTGGATATGGTCATCCCTGTAAGAGTGTCCCTAAAGGTTCCAAGAGGGCAAAGAGATTTTGTTTATTAGAGTATGTCAGTAATTGGCATAGCTACACAGACGCCCAAACCCGTGAATAAAAGTGCGGGGCACTTTAAGTATACCCAATATAAAAAAATTATACTTACACAAGATCATTTAGGGAATAAGCCTATTCAAAAGGAGTAAGATACTTTATCATATGCCCTAAAGCACTGAAAACATTTGTTTTGCAAATCTGTTTTGCCCCAGGCAGCCACTTACTTAAATCAAATTGAGTATTAGTGATTTTACAGTTATACTTTGTGCCTACTGTACAGTAACTATTGGGTGAATAAATGATTTATGTTTGGTTCTAGAATAATTTTATATACAGCTCTCTTCCAATATTTATTTGAAAATAAAAATATCTGAAGCCTTCTGCAAATAATATTTGTTGTCAGTCCTTGAAAGTGGAACTAACGGGGCGCCTGGGTGGCTCAGTCGGTTAAGCGTCCGACTTCGGCTCAGGTCATGATCTCACAGTCCGTGAGTTCGAGCCCCGCATCGGGTTCTGTGCTGACAGCTCAGAGCCTGGAGCCCGTTTCAGATTCTGTGTCTCCCTCTCTCTCTGCCCCTCCCCTGTTCATGCTCTGCCTTTCTCGTTCTCAAAAATAAATAAACATTAAAAAAAAAAAAAAAAAAGAAAGAAAGTGGAACTAAGATTATTCCCGGGGTGCCTGGGTGGCTCAGTTGGTTAAGTGTCCGACTTCAGCTTAGATCATGACCTCAAAGTTCCCAAGTTCAAGCCCCACATTGGGCTCTGTGCTGACAGCTTGGAGCCTGGAGCCAACTTCAGATTCTGGGTCTCCCTCTCTCTCAGTCCCTCTTCCACTCACGCTATGTCTCTCTCTCAAAAATAATAAACTTAAAAAAAAAAAAAGAGCCTTTAAAAAAGATTATTCTCTGGGAATTAAACTTTACAATCAATAAAAGTGGGTCAGGATATGGATATGTAAAGTGTTTTTAAAGAAAGAGAACAGCCAGGCTGGCTGGCTCAGTTGGTAGGGGATGCGACTCTTGATCTCGGGATTGTGAGTCTGAGCTCCACACTGTAGAGATTACTTAAAAAAAAAAAAAAAAATCTTAAAAAAAAAAAAGATAGTAGCTACCAGGCAAGAATGCACACATCTTAAGTATGTGTAGCAATGTATGTAAATTTGTATATATTTATGGGCGCCTGGGTGATTCAGTTGGGTGTCTGACTTCGACTCAGGTGATGATCACAGCTTGTGAGTTTGAACCCCACATCGGCTCTCCAGTCTCAGCGCAGAGTCTGCTTTGGATCCTCTGTTTCTCTCTCTGTCCCTCCCCGGCTTGCTCTCTCTCTCTCAGAAATAAATGAAAATGTAAAAAATTTTAAATATGCGTATATTTATATTTTGTATTACATTAATGTAACAGCAACAACAATCATTTAGTGACTAAAAGGTATAGTAAAATGTGTGGTATAAAGCAGCACTGTAGGGGCACCTGGGTGGCTCAGTTGGTTTAGGTGTCTAACTTTGGGTCAGGTCATGATCTCACAATTCATGAGTTCGAGCCCTGAGTCAGGCTCTGCACTGACAGCTCGGAGCCTGGAGCCTGCTTTGGATTCTGTGTCTCCCTCTCTCTCTGCCCCTCCCCTGCTTGCATTCTGTCTCTCTCTCTCTAAAATAAATTAAAAAACATTTAAAAATATAAAAATAAAGCAGCATTGTACAAAGCATTCCATGTACATTATCTCATTGAACTCCCACATTTCTTTTTTTTTTTTAAGTTTATTTATTTTGAGAAAGAGAGCATGAGCAGGGAGAGAGGCAAAAGGAGAGGGAGGGAGTGAGAGAGAGATAATCCCAAGCAGGCTCCAAGTTGTCAGCACAGGGCCCCATGCAGGGCTCAAACCCACGAACTGTGAGATCATAACCTTAGCCGAAATCAAGAGATGGACATTTAACCAACTAAGCCACCCAGGTGCTCCTAAACTTCCACATTTCTAAAGACTCTGTCTGTCAGAAAGGGAGGTTATTTAACTATGCAAGTACAGAAAATCGGGTGAGAAGCAAACCTGGCAGCACCCATCCCAGTCGGTCAGAAGAGAGATGTCCAGATTTTACATCCCCATCTGCAAGTCTATCTTTGTTGGGGGTGGTGTGCAGCAGACCTGGGTGGTCAGGTGTCATTCAATACCAGGTTCCTCAATTCCCCCTGCTCCAATCCCATGCCCCCCAAGCGATCTGATTATGCATCAGTCTCCACCTAGGCCTGCTACAGAAGCTATTCTGGCAATGCAGACTTGTGAGTATTCCTATCTTTGTGACAATTACTTCTCACCCATAATGAATAAACTAACATTCCAATGTTATTTCCAATAATTAAAATACAAAATATTTTGGGTGCTTTGGTGGCTCAGTCAGTTAAGCATCTGACTCTTGATTTCGGCTCAGGTCAAGGTCTCACAGTTTGTGAGACTGAGTGAGCCCAGTATCAGCTCTGCACTGACAGCATGGAGGGTGCTTGGGATTCTCTCTCTTCCTCTCTCTCTCTCTGCTCCCTCTGCTCTCTGCGCCCTCCCCCACTTATACATGCTCTCTCAAATAAATAAATAAATAAACTTAAAAAAATTTAAAAATAGGAATGCTAAACTCTCAAAGTAATATAATCTGTTGTGTGGGAGAGGGTTGTGGCAAAATATACATAAAAATTACCATTTTAACCATTTTTATTTATTTTTTTTTATTTTTTTTTTAATGTTTATTCATTTTAGAGAGAGAGAGAGACAGAGCATGAATGGGGGAAGGTCAGAGAGAGGGAGACACAGAATCTGAAAACAGGCTCCAGGCTCTGAGCTGTCAGCACAGAGCCCAATGCGGGGCTCGAACTCACGGACCGCGAGATCATGACCTGAGCCGAAGTCGGTCGCCCAACCGACTGAGCCACCCAGGCGCCCCATAACCATTTTTAGGCATACAGTTCTGTGGCATTAAGTTCATTCACCTTGTTGTACAACCATTATCACTACTCATTTCCAAAACGTTTTCATCATGTCAAACTAATGCTCTGTACACATTAAATCAGTGCCCATCTCCCCCCTCCCACGGCCCCTCATCATCACCATTCTACTTTCTATCCATTTGCATTATGGTGGTTTTAAAACATGTCTGCAAATTCCTTTACATGCCTCCCGTTAAGGAGTGGAGATTGCCTCAAAGAACAGAATTCAGTGGAGGGACACTGAGGGACTTCAGACACTGGGTCAGTGAAAGCCGTGCACTTTCTGCCAGGTGGTTATAGGATACTCATCCTGGGAGCCTATAGCCACCATGTAAGAAGTCCAGCCAGGGGAGCTTGGATGGCTCAGTCAATTAAGCGTCCGATTTCAGCTCAGGTCATGATCTCAAGGTTTAGGAGTTCAAGCCCCACATCAGGTCCTGTGCTGACAGCTCAGAGCCTAGAATCTGCTGCGGATTCTGTGTCTCCCTCTCTCTCTGCCCCTCCCTCACTTGCACTCTGTCTCTCTCTCTCTCTTTCTCAAGAATAAATAAACATTAAAAAACAATTAAAAAAAAAAAAAAGTCCAGCCATCCCGGGACTGCACGGGATGAGATCACGTAGGGAGACTGCAGACAAAGGAAGACCTGTGGAGTCCCAGCTTTTTGAGAGCATCTAGCCCAGGTATCAGACTTGGACATGATGAAACCCTGTTATGGGTTGAATTGTGTCCCTCAAAAAGAAAAAGACATGTTTAAGTCCTAACCCCCAGCACCTCAGAATATATTGGTAATAGGGTCACTGCAGATGTAACTAATTAAGATAAGGTCATACAGGAGTAGGGTGGGCCCTTAATCCAGTATAACTAGCATCCTGAAGAGCAGAAGAGGCAGACCAAGAGACACACACAGGAGAGAAGGTCACTCAGAGGCATAGACGGAGTGATGCAGCTATATGCAGGCAAGGATTCCTAGCCACCACCAGAAGCTAGGAAAAGGCAAGGAAAGATTCTTCCACAGTAACACTAGAGAGATCATGGCCCTGCTGATACCTTGATTTTAGATTTCTGGCCACCAGAACTATGAGAGAATAAATTTTGTTTTTTTAAGCTACCTAGTTTATGGTACTTTGCTACGACAGCCCTAAGAGACTAATACATCTTCCTTCAAAACAATCTCAGCCCCAGCCACCACCTGACTTTAATTACATGAGAAACCCCTTAGCAAAACTGCCTGGCTAAGCCCAGTCACCCCCTGACTTATGAACAAAATAAACCATTGTTATTGTTTTAAGCCACTGTCTCGGAGCAGTTTGTTACCCAATAGCACATAACTGGAATATCTGTCCTCTATTACTAATACCAGCAACGTTAACCAGAAGTGTGTTATTTACTCCACCAAGACTACCAGCGTCTCCCTAAGCCATACCTTCCTGACACTGGGAAGGAAGGCTTTTTCAGTAATCAGTCATGGGCTGATCTATACCGAATCCCTCAATCTGCCTCATTCAGTTGGCTTGACTATCTCTGTACTCACAAGACTGTTCACTTTCTTCTGAACTGCATTGTAACCAATGCAGAGTGGGGCTTGTTTACTTCCCAAGTAATTATGGTTATCAATGTTATCTCAGAAAAACCCAAGCTTGAATTTAGTGTAGAAAAACAGAACACAAAATTATATGTATATTATGATTACAATTTGGGGGAGGGGGGCAATGCATAAATAGGCTAAAAACTGGAAGAGAAACACCATTATTTAAATGGTGGAGACAAAACTGCTACATTTATAAAACTCTACTTTGTGCCAGGTCCTGTGCCAGTCACTTGACAAACATAACCCGTAATTCTCATGATCACCCTACAGGGATGATATTATGATCTCCACTTTACAAATGAGGAAACAGGCTCTAAGAGAAAGTTGGTAGGAAGGACAAGGTGATACAGACAGAAAGTGGCAAACCCAATGCCTGGGCTAATTCTCCTTACCATGGATGGGTTTCCCTTCTCTATGTAAATCTGCTATGGAATGAATACATACATCCCAGAGCCCAATAGCCTAATTCTGACTAGATCTTCCTGGTGGTCCTAAAGGAGCAACAGTGTGAATGCCTCAGGGTGAAACAAGACCACATACCTAGATGCAGCTGGACATCTTTCACCTCCAGGGTGCTGGACTTGCGATGCCGAGCAAGCTGGCAGGCTGCTGTCACCACACTCTCGATAAAATCATCAGCAATCTGCAGCAGCATCTGGGGAAGACAAAAGTGGGGGAGAGTAACCATGACACTGGCATAGTAGGCTCCTGTTGCTGGGACAACTGTGTCTGCTTGAATCACATATTTAGTCAGGCTTTCTATTAGAAGCCATGGAATCAGCATTTGGGCTAAGGTGAGGAGGAAGAGGAGTGAGAACAACACTAAAAACACATCAACTCATTAACCAGGTTGAGCACAACTCACACCTTTCTGAGGATGTTACTTTCTGTACTTCCTACCTGGCAGGAATCAATCAGGCCAATCCCTCACTCTCATATTTTCTTCTGAATTAGGTGGGAAAACAAAAGTGAATCTTTATACTTCCTCACTCACAGTCTCCTAAAGCATTTTTATTTCCACTATCTCACCTAGTCTTTATATTAATCCTGTGAAAAAAATGGGGCATGGATTTTATCCTCCTTCTATACAGAAGGATGCTGACTCATGGCCATGCAACTGCTAAGCACCAGAAGCAGGATTCAACTTCCAGGTTCCATGTCCAAATCCTGGGTTCTTTCCACTTCATTATCATTTATCCTGGACTATGTGAAGAGTAAAATCAGAATTTGAAGCTAAAAATTGGAGTTTTCATCAGTCAATACCTTGGCCTCCTCTGCTGACCAAAAATAAAATGAATTACAATCATAGACAGGTATACCTTATTCTGTTAGACTATTATTGCATTGTTATCTTTTCTATGAAACCAAATGGATACCATCCACAGAGACGCACAGAGAGTGAGGGAAGGGCAGAGATAGAGGGAGGGAGGGAGGGAGGGAGGGAGGGAGGGAGGGAGGGAGAGAGAGAGAGAGAGAGAGAGAGAGAGAGAGAATCCCAAGCAGGCTCCACACTGTCAGCACAGGGCCCAACATGGGGCTTGAACTCACAATCCATGAGATCATGACCTGAGCTGAAGAAAAGAGATGACTAACTGAGCCACCCAAGCACCCCTTTCTCTCTCTTTTTTTTAAAGTAAGCTTTATGCCCAACATGGGGCTTTGAACTCACCACCCTGAGACCAAGAGTCACATACTCTACTAAATGAGCCAGCCAGGCACCTCCTAACA
The DNA here is from genome assembly GCF_018350155.1 of Leopardus geoffroyi. Taxonomy (NCBI): domain Eukaryota; kingdom Metazoa; phylum Chordata; class Mammalia; order Carnivora; family Felidae; genus Leopardus; species Leopardus geoffroyi. The sequence goes on from NC_059328.1 coordinate 21,524,237, forward strand.
GAGAGATTTCTGATTAAACATGGCAAATCAAATCCAAAAATGACCTCCTCTCCTTCCCTAAATCCACTAAAATAATAATAAAGGGAAAAAAGACATATAAATCCACAAAGACAACAGGAGAGAAAAATTTAATAGACACGAGATTCCAATAAACTTTTATTTGTTTATTTTTTGAGAGAGAGAGAGTGCATGAGCGAGGGAGGGCAGAGAGGGAGGGGAACAAAGGATCTGAAGCAGGCTCTGCACTAACAGCAGACAGCCCAATGTGGGGCTTGAATTTACAAACCACAAGATCATGACCTGAGACAAAGTCAGATGCCTAATCAACTGAGCCACCCGGGCACCCCTCCAACAAACTTTTAAAGTAAACTTTTGCCAAGGAGATAACAGAGGAAAAGTGGGATCTGACCTGCAGATGGAATGTACAACATAAGTGCCCATAAAGGGGACACCAATGAGAATTAAACTGATTTGCCCCTTGCAGCCCCCAAAAGATCCAGCTTCTGGAAGTGCTATTTACATCAAAGATTGGGCTGAGGCACGGAACTAAAATCTGAGAAAGTATTACAAGTCTATATACAGACTAGTCCCCATTCCCTCCACACTCCAAAAGCAGCCAAGTGACTCCTCCCCACACATACCAGAACTCAGCAGGTTTATTCCCTAGAACACTGAATAGCCATGGCTCTGGATTAGAATACATCAGACACAGTGATGGCAGGGGAGAGATACAGCCTCTTTCTCTTGCCTTGCTTTCAGGATGTCAGAAGCTAGAGATAAACCCTCAGATAGGAGCCTGGAGGATTCTTTTCTGGAGATACCAAATGACTCCAGAGAATAGACTTACAGATGCTGAGATGTAGAGATCCTCCAATAAGAAGGCTGACTTGTGGACAAATTAGTCTGGAGTGAAGCCAGTGGTTTGCTAAAGCCAGCTGAGAGGAGCTCATAAAAGTCAATTAATTACATGCATTTCTTCACAATTCAGCAACATGTTGATAGCTTAAAATAGGGTATATTGGGAATATTTACACCACAGAAATTAGGAAACGCTAAAAATTAGGGCCTTTTCCTCCACCGAATTGGTTGCTAAACATTAACAGTACGTTACCAGATGAAGCCAATCAGTAAATTCTGCTTCACATCAGCTTTTTAGTGGCTCAGTCTTCAAGAACAGATCGTCAAGAACACCAAACATGTGAAGGAAATCTCCAATACTAAAAAGAAAATAAGCAAACCAAGGAGAAAAAAAAGGGCCCAGGGGACACTAAGACAATGCAGGGAAAAGAAGAAAATGTCAAAAAATGGAATTCCTTGGAAAGAAAGGTAAGAGAAGATATTACAACCATAAAATAAGAACAGAGTGGCTTGGGGAAAAAAAGGACCAATTAGAAGTGCCTGGCTGGCTCAGGTGGTGGAAGAGTATGACTCTTGATGTCAGGATTCTGTAAGCCCCACCTTGAGTATAGAGACTACTTACAAAATAAAATCTTTTCTTTTTTTTTTTAATTTTATTTTTGAGAGAGAGAGCACAAGTTGGGGAGGGACAGAGAGAAAGGGAGACAGAGAATCCAAAGCAGGCTCCAGGCTCCAAGATGTCAGCACAGAGCCCGACTTGGGGCTTGAACTCATGAACCGCGAGACCATGACCTGAACTGAAGTTGGATGCTTAACCAACTGAGCCACTCAGGTGCCCCCAAATAAAATCTTTAAGAAACAAACAAACAAAAAAAGGACTAGTCAACAAGAAAACCTCATGAGAATTCTAATTTTTATAGCAAAAAAACCATAAAACTTACAAAGTTTAGAAGATAAACTAAGAAAAATCTCCCTAGCAAGTGGAACTTAGAATTATAAAGAAATGAAAAATAGGAAATCAAAGACAAAAAACCCTAAGAGGACCAATGCAGAAGATTCAATATCCAACCAATTGTCATTACAGAATGAAAGAGCAAAAACAGAGAAGAAATTATCAAAAAACTAATATAAGAAAATGGAAGTCTCATACACTGCTGGTATGAATGTTAAAGGGTGTATGTAGCACTTTGGAAAAACAATTACCACATGACTCTGCAACTTCACTCCTAAGTATATTATCAAGAAAAATGAAAACATATTTCTGCATAAAACTTATGCACGAGTTTAAAAAAAAGGAAAAAAACAAAATTTGCACATGAATGTTCATGCAACATTCATAATAACCAAAAAGTGGATACAACCCATCACCTGATGAATGGATAAACAATGGTATGTCCATACAACAGAATAGTATTCTGCCCTAAAAAGAAAAGAGGTACTCATATCTGCTACAACATGGATGAACTTTTGGGGCGCCTGGGTGGCGCAGTCGGTTAAGCGTCCGACTTCAGCCAGGTCACGATCTCGCAGTCCGTGAGTTCGAGCCCCGCATCGGGCTCTGGGCTGATGGCTCAGAGCCTGGAGCCTGTTTCTGATTCTGTGTCTCCCTCTCTCTCTGCCCCTCCCCCATTCATGCTCTGTCTCTCTCTGTCCCCAAAAAAATAAATAAACGTTGAAAAAAAAATTAAAAAAAAAAACAAAAAACAAAAAAAAACATTACACTAAGTGAAATAAGCCAGTCACAGACACCACATATTATATGACTCCATTTATCTGAAATGTCCAGAACAGGCAAATCTATAAAGACAGAAAGTAGATTAGTAGTTAGTTGCTTAAGGGCTGTGGGGGTTGGAAAAAAATGGGAGTGACTGCTAATAGGTAGGGGTTTCTTTTAGGGCTGATGAAAATGTTCTAAAAATGACAGTGTTGAGAGTTGTATAATTCTGTGAAGAGACTAACAACAACTGAACTGTAGATTTCAAATGAGTGAATTTTATGGTATATGAATTATATCTCAATAAAGCTGCTACCCCCTCAACCACTCCCCCATCCTCCCCACACACAAAGAGAGCAAGTATTTTTCCCTCTGGTTAAAAAAAATAAAAATGGAGTTATACTTTTTTTTTTTTTTATAATTTGTATTTCCTTTCCTTGTCATTACATACTCTTCAGCAAAGGCAAAACAAACTAATAACAAAAAACTCCAAACCCCAAAATATACAAAATCATCCCAGAATTGAGGCACTCAAGTCCCTAAAATAAAAGAAGGTTCCAGGAACCCAGCAGAACAAATGAAAAAAGATAGCACTAAAGCTCATATGAAAATTCAGAGTAGAAAAAAAAGTAACACTCTAGGGGCACCTGGCTGGCTCAGTTGGTAGAGCATGCAACTCTTGATCTTAGGGTTGAGTTCAAGCCTCAGGTTGGGTATAGAGATTACTTAAAAAAGAAAATATTTAAAAAAAAAAGGGAGGGAAAGAAAAAAGACTCTAAAAAACCAAAATTGGGATCAGAATGGCATAAGACCTTTCTGTTTTTCTTTTTTTTTCTCAAGTAGGCTCCATGCCGAACATGGGGCTTGAACTCACGACCCTGAGATCAAGAGTTGCATGAAGCACCCTGCATAAGATTTCTTAATAGATTTTCAAAGACAATGGAGCAATGCCTTTACAACTGAAAGGAAAAAAATGATTTCCATAATCAAATTCTAAACTCTTTCAAACCAAAAATTAAGTGTGAAGTTAGAATGTAGACATTTTCAGACATTTACCTCTCATCTAACCTTCTTAGACAGTAATAAAAATGTGCTTTAACAAAAAGAGGGAATAAAGTAAGAAGAGGATGTAGGATCTAGGAAACAAGAGATCCAAAGAGAAAAAAAAAAAAAAAAAAGAGCAAAAGGAAGACCCAGGAGAGGTTTGTTCAAGTGACCTAAAATTAATCAGACCAGAAGATGATGGAGGATTCTGGGAGTGAAATCTCCGAGTCAGGAAAGCGGGCGGGGTAGAGACTAAAATCTGCAGATTATTTTTCCATTTGGAAAACAATGTTGATAAAGTGTACACCAGAGGTGATAGCAGAAGTCGAATATAAAAGGCACAAAAAAAAACTAAATGAAAATGAGTCAATTATCAACTTTGTAAGTAGTACAAAACAGGACTTGGTTCAGTGGTGAACAATATTTACTTGGTCAGAATAATGTAAATACTGATTTCTGAGTTATCTAAAAGTTGTGACAAAACTATATTGGAAAAATGAGGGAAAGGGAAGCATGTATGGATGTGAGTGGTTTAACAAAATTCTATCAACAGACAGAAATCAAAGAATATCTGTTTCAGTATATTACTTAAAAATATGGAGGAATATTATAGAAACAACTAAAATTGTTGAAAGTGATTGCCTATGAACAACAAACAAAGCCCTTTTCGCCAAGCAAAAGCAGCAGCAGCTGCTAGGTAGAAAGTGCTAGGCATTCTCCTAAGTGATTTGTACAAGTTATTCCAGGGAACCCTCACAATAACCCTGTGGGTAAATAATACCATACCCTGCCAACACAAGAGGAAACTGAGTCAAAAAGCGTACGTGACTTGTCCACAGCTACAGAACTGGTAAGTGGCAGAGCCAACATTCAAATTCAGATTTGTCTGCCTCTAAAGAGCCAATATTCTGTATTAGCTCTCAGGGACACAGATTCTGGGGTTCCCAACCCCACCTTACCTCCTCCACATCTTCATCCAATTGCTCATTAGGATCCACTTCTCTGACTAAGTCTTGTAATTTCTTCTTGGTCAATACCTAAAGTTAATTGGGAGAAGATTTTCTCAGTAAGTATTAAGGGAGAAAAACACCTCATTACCCTGTAATGAAGAAAGGCTGTCACTGTGTTGGGTTTAGTTTCTACTTTCCAAAAGTCAGCAGTCTGGCCTACAAGACTTGTATTCTACAAAACTGTACTCTCAAGACAGAAGTAGCCCAGGGAAAGGCCACAAGAGCAGTGTGGCCGAGAGGCAACATCTGTCAGTTTATTTCTGCTTCATCTCTTTCTCACTATGCCTTACCTTCCCCCTACATTAAATAATTCGCAATTTTCTGACCATCACAACTTGTATGTGCCTCTGTTGCTTTTGGACGTGCTCTTCTACCCTTCTTCCTATCTGCTCAGTCTATGGTGCCTTCTTTCTGCTTTTCCTAGCCCACCCAGGTAAAAGGAACCACTTCCTCCTTTGGCCTCTACTAGACTCTGTGCACCCTTCTATCATTGTATGTAGTTGTAAACTTGCCTGTTTCTTTCTTTCTTTTTTTTTAATGTTTATTTATTTTTGACAGAGACAGAGTGTGAGCAGGGAAGGGGCAGAGAGAGAGAGGGAGACACAGAATCCAAAGCAGGCCCAGGTTCTGAGCTGCAGCACAGAGCCCAACACGGGGCTCAAACTCATGGACCCCAAGATCATGACCTGAGCCGAAACCAGCTGCTCAACCAACTGAGCCACCCAGGCACCCCATAAACTTGCCTGTTTCAGACTTAGTAGGCTGAAAGCTCCCTGAGGGCAGGGACCATGTGTTCATCTCCACATAATATTTGTATAAGTGCATACAACTGTGATCCCTTTTTCAGAGAGGAAATGTCATGTTACATATATATACCATTAAACAATAATCAAAAGACATACATTAAAATGCTAACCATAAACTGAGAATAAACTGAGGGTTGATGGGGAGTGGGAGGGAGGGGAAAGTGGGTGATGGGCATCGAGGAGGGCACCTGTTGGGATGAGCACTGGGTGTTGTATGGAAACCAATATGACAATAAACTTCATATTAAAAAAAAATGTTAACCATAGTTATTTTGGGGTGATGGTAAAATTATGGGCTATTTATTCTTGTATTTCTAAAGTTCCTGTGATAAGCATGTATAATCTTGGAAATAAAGAAAAAAGAAACAAATTTTTAAAATACATATTTGTTCATGATTTCTCAGATCTATCCATTCTCCATTCTAACATTACCACTACATCAAGCCTTTACTGCACATCTTGATTTACTACAGAAGTCTTAGACCTGGTCTTCCTCTCAGTCTGCCCCCTTTCCTACCTTTCTTATCCACTTACTACCAAGTTAATCCTCCTACGATATACTACTTTTATTATGTTACTTACTCTTCTATTAAATATTTGCAAAGATTGTCTAATGACTAAAAGTTCCAAAGGAAACTGACTAGTATATGCTCAGTTTATTCTGCCATAATCCAGCCTAAACTGTCTTACCTCCTGCTTTTCTCCAACAGACTACACATTCAACACAAGCTGGCTTCCCAACTATCTGCCCAACCTTCCCCATTCACCTTTACTGGTCCCTCCCCCTATTTTCTTGAAATGTCTCTCCCTCCTATTCCAGCCTACAAGGTTCAAGTTAAGAGATAATACTTATTTCTTATCTCTTGTGGGTCTGCAGAGCAGAATCAGAATCATGGGCAGAAAGTAGGGGGCAGATTTTAGAAGTACTGCAGAAAATTAATGGCAGCAGCTGAATGAACTAGAAGGAGAAAAGACTGGAGGCAATGGTACTTAATTACAGGAATAATGAATAAATGAATGCATTAGTTATTTTACTTAACTATTTTATTTACCAATTATAAAGCATATATATATTTATACATAAAAATATAAAAACCTATCATAGGCAACATGTTGTGTTAGTGTGTGTATATGGATGTATGTAAATATACATCACACACATAAACACTGATAAACATTGTACATGATAATTTCATAAAGAACTTCAGAAGTCCAAAGGACAGGGGCGTCTGGGTGCCTCAGATGGTTAAGTGTCTGACTCTTGGTTTTGGCTCAGGTCATGATCTCACGGTTCGTGAGTTCAAGCCTAAGCCTGTTTGGGATTCTTGCTCTCTCTGCCCCTCCTCTGCTCTCTCACTCTCTCCCAAAATAAACTAAAGATAGATAGATAGATAGATAAATAAATAAATAAATAAATAAATAAATAAATAGTAAAACTCTTTAAATTTCTTTTAAATTTAAATTTTATCTTTCAGAGAGAGAGAGTGTGAGCAAGGGAGGCGCAGACAGAGAGGGAGACAGAGGATTCAAAGCGGGCTCTGTGCTGACAGCAGCTATCCCCACGCAGGGCTCTGATGAATGGCAAGATCACGACCTGAGCCAAATTTGGACGCTCAACCCACTGAGATACCCAGGCGCCCCCCAACAAACCTATTTTTTTCCCCCTCCCCTTTTTTTTTTTTTCCCCCTCCCCCCAACAAACCTATTTAAAAAAAATAGGGCGACTGGGTGGCTCAGTGGGTTAAGCGTCCGACTTCGGCTCAGGTCATGATCTCACAGCTTGTGAGTTTGAGTCCCATGTCGGGCTCTGTGCTGACAGTTCAGAGCCTGGAGCCTGCTTCACATTCTGTGTCTCCCTCTCTCTCTCTCTGCCCCTTCCCTGCTCACACACACTCTCTCTCTCTCAACAATAAATAAACAACAACAACAAAATTAGAAAATAAAAAAAATAAAGAAGTCCAAAGGAGGGAAAAGACCTTTTCCAGCTAAAAGGAAGAAGCAGTATCTGAGATAGACAGGCATCTCCCAAAGCATTACTGGTTCAAATAACAGATAAGAGGTACCTATAAAGAACCAAAAATAAGAAACGATACCTGATTATTTTCAGGGCTGAGACGCCCTCCAGTCCCAGGAGTGCCTGGTATCTTTACCACTGTAGTGCTATTGGCCATGGAGCCTTGTGGAGGAGTGCTGGCTGGTTCCGGTTTTATGGATGAGAAATTGGAGAGGTTGATTAGGGCTGAGGGGCCAAACTGGTTCATAATCTGCCGAGCTTTGGACTTCAGCTCATAGAGCTTATCAAGATCCTGTTTCTTTTTGGAGCTGTGAGGACCAAGGCCAATCAACTGTAGAAGGAAAACAAGAGAATTAACTCCAGAAACATCTTTAATAAAGGGTAAGTTTTGAAAGTAAACTTATATAAAGTCTCTTGGACTTGAAGGGTCTTTAGGATTTCTGGGATAGTGACCATGTGATACCTGCACATTAAAAATGGACGGAATGGAATGAGGAATGTTCATTGCTCTCACCTCATATTTAGAAACTATCTTTTCTCTAAAATCTAAATGAAATAGTCCACAAAATTAAATAAGTAAATGAACTGAGAAATCTTATGTACAAAAATAAACTAGAATGAGTAAGACATTTTTGAAGACTTCGTAAAAATAGAATACTTGGTTAAGTACTAAATGTGTTATTTTTCAACAGCAAATAATGTTAAATTCAAATAAATCATGGCACAATCACATACTTAAAACCAGTCACAAAACTTCAGAAAACAGATTAGTTCATTTTGGCACTTCAAAACATGCTTAAATCTATGTCAGGGCTATGTCTAATCAACACGAATTTTAGCAACTGTTAAAAGTAAGCTGTTCTTTGTCATCAAGAGCAAATTTTCTCTGAGTGTTAGCAATCTTTAAGTACATGCAGAGTCCCTAGCCTGGAGTAGCCAAGACTCCTAAATTTTAAAGCCATGAGGTAGACTCTGTGGACAGCAGCTTTGGTGTCATCAAGATCAGAAGCACATTTACCAAATTCCGTCAACAGCGGCCTCAACGAGCTTACTTACAGCTATCTGAGTGTCTAGATCTTTAATTACATCAGCAACTGCTGTGAGCCCGGTGAACTGAGAGGCAGCCATTTTCAAAAGCTACCTGTAAATGAACAACTGGCATCAAGCACCACTCTTGCCACAGAACCATTTCAGTTGCGTGGCTGGCACATCTTTACGGGCCAGAATCCAAGCAAACTGGATGTGGAGAAACGCATCCATATTCCTGTCTCCTTATTCTTACTCATTACCAAGAGAAATATCTCCATCTCTTTCATACGCAGCTTTTAAAATTAATGAAGATTAGGGGCGCCTGGGTGGCGCAGTCGGTTAAGCGTCCGACTTCAGCCAGGTCACGATCTCGCGGTCCGTGAGTTCGAGCCCCGCGTCGGGCTCTGGGCTGATGGCTCAGAGCCTGGAGCCTGTTTCCGATTCTGTGTCTCCCTCTCTCTCTGCCCCTCCCCCGTTCATGCTCTGTCTCTCTCTGTCCCAAAAATAAAAAAAAAAATAAATAAACGTTGAAAAAAAAATTAATGAAGATTATAGTAATATAAATTCTCTTCTAATGAAACGGATGTTCTAGCGTTAGGGATAAACTAGCAGCATATGGAAACTTCATTGGCCAAATTGTGAAACTTGAACTTGCAGGAATCATGGCAGTGGTTATCAGAATGTGGTGAAGCTTAGCAACCTAAATGAGCATCTATACGTGTGAACTCTTGCCCCAGTTGCTGAGTTCCTCCCCAACAAACTAACTTTCTAACACGAGAAATCACCTTTCCTGGTTTACCCTTAAGAAGAGCAACTAACTATGCACTGGTTAAGTGACCAAGAGAAACTTGGCCAAGAGTCAGCTAAGGGGGACAGCAGAGCATCAAGATCACTTGTTTGTTTTTTAACCGTATGCAGTCCATGCCTCCTTCTCCCTTACCCACGAATGGTACCAACGGAAGAATCAGGAGAGGGAAAGATTGAGAATGTGGTTAATAGTTGTTCTGTAATGTTATAAAAACAAACTATTTACCCACAGCAAGTTTTATGAAAGAGACTTATTAAAGATTATCAGTATGTTCACCACACTGAACATATTATACCCTTCAAATAACATTCCCATAACCTTCAAGGGACTTCCCAAAGAGTACTGGGTATAGAAGACTTTTTTTGTAATAGAGATTTCTGCATAATGGGAATTTTTATAATAAGACCTGTAGACAAGAACACAATCTACACAGCACCAAATATGAATAATCATATGTCAAGTTTGGAATTAACATTAAGGAATAGCTCCAATGACTATTAATGAAATAAGTTGTTTTAATGAAATAAGGGGAATCCATACAATATAAGAAACATCAAAGTTTCTCCCTAAGAAACTAGACTGCAATTTACTGTATTGTTTTGTTGAGAAGCAAACATTACTTCTGCATTTTCAATAATTCTGGTAAGTGAGCTATTTCTTCCATTAAAACAAAACAAAACAAAACAAAACAAAGCAGATGATAACCACTCATTACCAGACTGACACTGCCCATAGTTTCCTAGACTATTCCTTTATTTGGTTGGATTAAAAACACCATATTTGGATGGGTGATGATTACATGGATTTACACAATGTCAAAGTCATCACACTGAATATTTAAGATCTGTGCATTTTATTGTATATACAAATTATACCACTATTAAGGACAGGAAACCAAATCACCCAACCCCCACCCAAATAAATAAAGGATTGCACTCTTAGGCATTTATCCCAGAAAAAGAAAAACTTGTGTTCCCACACAAACCTATATTCTCATGTTCATAGCATATATCAATAAGGAAAAGATAGATTATTGAATACATGGTGGTATATGAGTACATCTGGAAAACATCTGGTTTCATGTTTAAAATTTAAATATTTGACCCATCTGGAATGAGGGGGGTATATATACATTCCTCCCTTCATACACTCTTTTATTGCAGACGGATCAAATATTTAAATCTTAAATATAAAATGAATTATCTTAAATGGTAAATATAAAATACTAGAATATAGGAGATTTAAAAAATATTCAGAAATATAACCCTCTCACTTTATTTAAAAAAACTAACCCAAAATGGATCGTATACTTTAATAATATCAAATGTACAACTATAATACTTTTAGAAAAAATAGGAGAAAATCTTTGGGCTCTAGCTAGACAAGAGTTCTTAGACTTGACACTAAATGCAATCAATAAAAGGAAATATTGATAAATTGGCCTTCATCAAATTAAAAATGTTTCCTATGTGAAAGCCTACGTAGAAAGGATGAAAAGACAAGCTACAGACGAGGAGAAAGTATTTACAAACTACATATCCAACAAAAGACTAGTATCTATAAAGTATAAAGAATTCTCAAAACTCAACACGTCTTTTTTTTTTTTTAACTAATTCAATTACAAAATGCACAGAAGACCTGACCAGATATTTCACCAAAGTCATACAGATGGCAAATGAAGCACAAGAAAAGGTATTCAACGTCATTAGTCATTAAAGAAAGGCAAATTAAAACTGCGGTAAGATGAAACTACACACCTAGAAGTATGCCTAAAATAAAAAATAGTGATAGCGCCAAATACTGACAAGGATGCAGAGAAAATGGATCACTAGCACATTGCAAGTGGGAATGTAAACAGTACAGCCACTCTAAAACAGTTTGCAGTTTCTTAAAAAATCTAAGGATATACTGTCACGGAGAAGCCCTAAAGAGACATGAAGACAAATGGAAAAACTAAGATCTGAATAAATGATGGACTTCAGTTAATAATACTGTATAAATATTGGCACATTAGTTTTAACAAATGCACCATACTAATGTAAGATATTGCTATGGAGAAACTGGGTGTATGGAAACCCTATTACCTTCCCAATTTTTCTGTGAATCTCAACTGTTCTAAATTTTTTCTTAACGTTTATTCATTTTTGAGAGACAGAGCACAAGTGGGGGAGGAGCACAGAGAAAAAAGGAGACACAGGATCCGAAGCAGGTTCCAGGCTCTGAGCTGTCAGCACAGAGCCTGATGCGGGCTCGAACTCATGAACCACGAGATTATGACCTGAGCCAAAGTCGGATGCTTACCCCACTAAGCCACCCAGGTGCCCCTAAAACTGTTCTAAGAAATAGTTTATTAAAAAACTAGGGGTGCCTGGGTGGCTCAGTCGGGTAAGCATCCAACTCTATATCTCAGCTCAGGTCATGATCTCATGGTTAATGAGATGAAGCCCTGAGATGGGGTCTGTGTTTAAGTTGCAAAGCCTGCTTGGGATTCTCTCAATCCCTCTCTCTGTACCCCTCTCCTGCTCTTGTGCATGCACGTGTGTGAGTATGTGTGTGTCTTTCTCTCTCTCTCAAAATAAATAATCATTTAAAAAAATAAAGTAAAAAAAAATTAGAAAAAAAAAGGGGGGGAGGGGGTGCCTGGCTGGCTCAGCAGGTAGAGCATGCGACTCTTAATCTCAGGGTCGGAGTTCAAGTCCTACATTGGGTGTCGAGCCTACTCTAAAAAGAAAAAAGGGGAAAAAAGAACAACCATTAATACACAAAACAACAGGGATGAATCTCAAAAAATATTTAAGCAAAAAAAAATCCAGTCTCAAAAGAAATACTCTATGATTCCATTTATTTAATTTTTAAATTTGTATTTCATTAAAAAAATTTTTTTTATGTTTTTATTTTTGAAGGAGAGAGAAACAGAGCATGAGAGGGGGAGGAGCAGACAGAGAGGGAGACACAGAATCTGAAGCAGGCTCCAGGCTCTGAGCTGTCAGCACAGAGCCCAACACAGGGCTAGCTAGCACTCACAAACTGTGAGATCATGACCTGAGCCGAAGTCGGACGCTCAATAGACTGAGCCACCCAGGCACCCCGTATTTGTATTTCATTTTTAAAGTTTATTCATTTTGAGGGGGGCTGCAGAGAGAATGGGAGGAGAGAGAATCTCTCAACTTGGGGCTCAATTCCATGAACCATGAGATTATGATCTGAGCCAAAATCAAGAGAGTCCAATGTTTAACTGATTGCACCACCCAGGCACCCCTGATTCCGTTTATATGAAATTCTAATCTCTAATGATCTAAAAACTAAACTCTAGCAATGGATGGGGCAGAGACTGAACAGGGGTATGGGGAAGTTTGTGAGGTAGATATAAATGCTCTATATCTTGAGGGGGGTGATGCTTACACAGCTGCATACATTTCTGAAAACCCATCAAACTAAATACTTACAATGTGCATTTTATTGTACACAAATTATACCTCAATAAAGTAGGCTCAGAAAAAAAAAAAACTCTTAATATGCAACTATTACACGACCCAACAATTGAAGTCCTAGGCATTTATCCTAGAGAAATGAGAACTTATGTTCACACCAAAACCTTTACATGAATATTCATAGTAGCCTTATTTGTAATAGTCAAAAACTGCAATCAGCTCAGGTGTCTCTCAAGAAGTGAATGGTTAAACAAACTGGTATATCCAGATCATGGAAAATTACTTATCAATAAAAAGAAAAAAACTTGATACACACGACTTATATGAACCTCCAGAGAATTACATTGAGCAAAAGACAATACAAAAATGTATTTATATAACATCTTTGAAACGACAAAATTTTAGGAACAGGAAAGAGATTCGTGAGGTTGTTAGGCACTGAGTAGCAAGGAAGCAGATGTGGTTACAAAAGGGCAATATGAGGGACCTTTGTGATGGAATCATTCAGTGTCTTGACTGTGATGACAGATAAAAGAACCTTTAGGGGCTCCTGGGTGACTCAGTCAGTGAGGTGACCAATGACCAACCAATGACCAACTCTTGATTTTTGTCTCAGGTCATGATCTCGTGCTTCGTGGGTTCAAGCCCCACAATGGGCTCTTTGCTAACAGTGTGGAGCCTGCTTGGGATTTTCTGTCTCTCTGCCCCTCCCCTGCTTACTCTCTCTCTCTCTCTCAAAATAAATAAATAAACACTAAAAAAAAAAAAAAAAAGAACCTATGAAAGTGACTAAATTGTATAGGACTTAATCCACATACATCCACAAATGAATACAAGTCAACAAATACAAGTAAAACTGGGTAAATCTGAATGAGACTGGTGGATTATATCAGGGTCAATATCTTGATTGTCATATTGCACAACAGTTTTGCAAAATGTTACCACTGGAGAAAACTAGGCAAAGTATACAAGAGATCTCTGTATGTTATTTTTTTTTAATTAAAAAAATTATTTATTTATTTTGAGAGAGAGAGAGAGTGGGGAAGGGACAGAGAGAGGGGGAGAAAGAAAATCCCAGCACAGAGCTCAACGCAAGGCTGAAACTCACAAACCAAGAGATCATGACCTGAGCCAAAGTCTGACACTTAGCCCACTTAGCCACCCAGGTGTTCCACTCTGTATTATTTCTTATAACTGCAAATAAATCTACAATTATCTCAATTTTTAAAATTGGGGAAAAAAAATTCTCAGCAGTAAATGAAAAGCCCTTCTAAAGATGGCCCAAAGGGGGCGCCTGAGTGGCTCAGTCAGTTAAGTGTCTGACATCAGCTCAGGTCATGAGCTCCAGGATCACAAGTTCCATCCCCACACTGGGCTCTCTGCTGTCAGCATGGAGCCTGCTTCTGATCCTCTGTCACCCTCTCTCTCTGCCCCTCCCCTGCTTGCACCCGCTCTCTCTTTGAAAAATAAACATTTTTTTTTCAACATTTATTTATTTTTGGGACAGAGAGAGACAGAGCATGAACGGGGGAGGGGCAGAGAGAGAGGGAGACACAGAATCGGAAACAGGCTCCAGGCTCTGAGCCATCAGCCCAGAGCCTGACGCGGGGCTCGAACTCACGGACCGCGAGATCGTGACCTGGCTGAAGTCGGACGCTCAACCGACTGCGCCACCCAGGCGCCCCAATAAACATTTTTAAATAAATAAATGAAATAAAGATGACCCAAAGCTCAGGAGCCATAAAATATTTGACATGTTCAATTACATAAAAATAAAATGTAATTTTATTTGTCTCACAAATAAATAAAATTTTTAAAAAAACAAAAATAAAATGTCTGCATGGCAACAAACATAATAAAGGACAAAAAGACAAACTAGCAAAAATATATGCAATATATATCAAAGACAAAGAACTAATTTCTTTTACATATAAAAAATACTTAGACATCAATAGGCACCCAACCACCCAAAAGAAAAATTGCAAAAAACAAAACAAAACAAAACAAAACAAACCCCAAAAAAACACAGCACAAGAAATTCAAATAGTTCTTAAAGTAATGAAATTACCTTTATTCTCATTCATAATAAAAACACAGATTAAAACTATTTATTCCTCCCCTGGCAATGATGAAAAAGTTTTACATGTACTCTGAAAATTTTATGGATAGTCATTTCGTCTGTTGTTGGAGTGGGGGGAATATAAATTTGTTAGAGGTCTCTATACAGGGCTACTTAGCAGTATCTACCAAAATTAGAAAAACATATATTGTTTTGACCCCACAGTTCCATGTTTAGCAATTTATATTACAGTTGAACTTCTATGTAAAAATAATACTGTACATACAAGGAATATCAGCCTAAATGTCCATCAAAAGTGATACAGTTAAATAAATCAGGGTATAACCACAATGAAATACACTGAAAAAGAATAAGACTCATGAAAATATTAAGCTAAATGAAAGAATCCAGAGGTACCTGGCTGGCCCAATTGGAAGAGCTGTAACCCTTTTTTGTTTTGTTTTGTTTTTGTTTTTGTTTTTTTGGAAGGCAGGAGGTTTATTTTACACCAGAGGGGCTCAGAGGAGATCACTCTCCGAGGTCTGAGCTGGAAGAGCTGTAACTCTTAATCTCAGGGTCATGGGTTTCAGCCCCATGTTGGGTGTAGAAATTACTTAAATAAAACTTTTTAAAAATTAAACAAAATAAATAAAAGAAAGAATCCTGTCACAAAAGACATGTTGTATCATTCCATTTATATGAAATGTCCAGAACAGACACACCTACAAGACAAGAAAGTGGATTAGTGGTTGCTAGGGCTGAAGCGTAAGGGAGAAGAATAGGGATTGACTGCTAATGGTAAAGGGTTTATTTTAGGAGGGGACAAAATAATCTGAAATTAGATTATGGTGATGGTTGGTTGCATAACCCTGAATGTATAAAAAAGCCATTGAACTGTACATCTGATAATGGTGAATTGTATGATAATGTCAATGACATCTCAATAAAGCTGTTTTTAAAAAATGAAAAAACTCATGAAAGGACCTCTAAAATACACTGTTCATTGAAAATCCAAGGTACAGAATAGTGAGAATAATTGTTATCATTTATTAAAAGACATATAACTGTAAATGCATAAATTATTCCTGGAAAGATAAATAAGAAACTGATAACAGCAGTTATCTTGGTAGGGAAGGGAACGGTAGTATCTGGGTGGCCTATGGGACCAAGGTGGGAGAAGATTTACTTTTCATCATATACCCTAAATTCTGTACCATGTGTATATGCTACCTATGAAAAAAAGAATTAAAGTAGTATTTGGTTTGTTTCCTCTGAAAAAATAGGTAGTTCTGACAACTTTTTAAAATATAACAAAAAATACAGCAGTAGCAACAAAAACGAATTTAACCTGTATCTCATACCTTATAAAAAAGCAAACTCAAAACTGATCATACACTTAAAATTAAAAATGTAAAACTACAAAACTTTTAGAAGAAAATATATACGGAAAAAAAAAATCTTCATAACTTTGGGTCAGGACAGAGTTCTTACATGTAACACCAAAAGCATAATCCACAAAAGAAAGAAATTGAGGAGTGCCTGGTGGCTCAGTCGTTTAAGCGTATAACTTCAGCTCAGGTTGTGATCTCGTGATTTGTGAGTTCCAGCCCCGCATTGGACTCTGCACTAATAGTGCGGAGCCTGCTTGGGATTCTCTCTCTCCCTCTTTCTCTGCCTCTCCCTACTCTCTCTCTCTCTCAAAATAAATAAACTTTGTGAAAAAAAAAGAAAGAAATTGATAAAGTGAACTTCACCAAAATGTAAACTCCTGCTCCATAAAAGAAAATAAAGACATGTCATACATGAAGAGAAAATATTAAAAATCACATATCTGACAAATAACTTGTATCCAGGTTATATAAAGAACTCTCAAAATTCAACAAGAAAAGTAACAATGCAATTAAAAAATGGACAAAAGATCTGAACAGACCCTATGCCTAAGAAGATATGCAGATGACAAACACATGAAAAGATATTCAACATCATTAGTTATCTGGGGAATGCAATAAGGGAAATGAATAACCATTAAATACTATTAGAATAATTTAAAAATTTTTAAAATAGACAAGTGCTGGAGAGGATGTTGAGCAACTGAAATCATCATACATTTCTGTATGAATGTAAAATGGTGCAATCTCTTTAGAAAACAGTTTGCAGTTTCTTATAAAGTGAAGTATATATTTATCATATGACCCAGAAATCCCACTCCTAAGGTATTTACTAAAGAAATGAAAACTTCTATTCACACAAAAATTGGTGTGTGAATGTTTACAGCAACATTATTAATAACTGTCCAAAACTGGAAAAATAGGTTGTCCTTCAACTGGTAAATGGATAAACTATAAATATATATCTATATAACGGAGTACTACTCAGCAATAGTAAGGAAGAACTACGGACACATGCAACAACATGGATAATCAAATGCATATGCTAAGTGAAAGTGGCAAGACAAAAGGCTACTTACTATATGATTCCATTTATATGACACTCTGGAAAAGGCAAAGCTATATGAATGGAGAGAACAGATTAGTGGTTGCCAGTGGCTTGGAGTGGGTTAGGGTTTGACTACAAAGGAGCAGCACGAAGAAAATTCTGGGGATGGTGGAACTTTTAGGGAGCAGTGTTATGGTGCTTACATGAAAGTGTGCATTGTCACAACTCATAGAACTGCACTCCCAAAAGGGTGGGTTTTTTGGTATGTAAATTTAAAAACAAAACATCATAACCATTCTGAAATGGTCAATGACTCCATTTCCAAATCACCTGTTTACTGACAACTTTCATCAAGTCCAATTGTGGATGATACTGACCAAGCACAATGCCATGAAGTGACTGTAAACAACCTAAATTCTGTTATGTAATATACCATGGTTGTCTTTGGGCTACTCAAATTTCTAACTCTCACTTACTTGGAATGCCAAGAAATAGGGAAGTACTACTGTGTAAAAACAGAGGCATTAATTGTGGGA
Source organism: Leopardus geoffroyi (assembly GCF_018350155.1). Classification (NCBI taxonomy): domain Eukaryota; kingdom Metazoa; phylum Chordata; class Mammalia; order Carnivora; family Felidae; genus Leopardus; species Leopardus geoffroyi. Next base: position 21,541,982 of record NC_059328.1, read on the forward strand.
CAGTTTGAGAGAACAATTGTAACAGTAAACCCTTACTAGCACCTACTATGTGGAAATCACATGCTACGGGATTTACGAAATTATGTCCAGAGAGTCCATGCCCCAGTAAAACTTACTTCATAATTTTATCAAAACAAGATTGTGTGGCTGGGAGTTCAATTAAATACCAAGTCTATCCTCCCTCCTCCTCATCAGTTACATTTAAACTATGGATGACAGGCTGAGGATAACAGCCCTAGCTGCTTTTCCTTTTAACAGCTTGTACCTCAAACAGAAATCCAGTTGCAACCCTATCATTGTACTATGAGGTTCTGATTTTTCAGAGGGTTAGGAGATGGGGGGTGGGGGTCACACCTTGTGGTAATTATAAGACCATGGCCTTTTCTAGACATCTGTTTCATTAGCAATTTTTTTTTTTTTTAAAGTAGGCTTCATGCCCAGCACAGAGTCCAACACGGAGCTTGAACTCATGACCCTGAGATCAAGACCTGAGCTGTGATCAAGTCAGACACTAAAAGACTGCACCACCCAGGCACCCCAACAGATATTTTTTTTATATTTTATTTTGGGGGGCACCTGGCTGGCTCAGTTAGAAGAGCATGAAACTCGATGTTGGGGCTGTGAATTCAAGCCCCACCTGGAGTGTAGAGAGTACTTAAATAAAACTTAAAAAAAAAAAAAAAAGTTTTCACAAGGGGTGCCTGGGTGGCTCAGTCGGTACAGCATCCGACTTTTGATTTCAGCTCAGGTCATGATCTCACGGTTTGTGGGTTCCAGCCCCACGCTGGAATCTGAGCTGACAGTGTGGAGCCTACTTGGAATTCACTCTTTCTCTCCCTGTTCCTCCCCTGTTCTCTCTCTCTCTCCTTCTCTGAAAATAAACTTTATTTTTTTTTAATTTTGTTTAATGTTTACTTATTTTTGAGACAGAGAGAGACAGAGCATGAATGGGGGAGGGGCAGAGAGAGAGGGAGACACAGAATCTGAAGCAGGCTCCAGGCTCTGAGCACAGAGCCCGACACGGGGCTGGAACTCACAGACCGTGAAATCATGACTGAGCCGAAGTCGGAAGCTCAACCGACTGAGCCATCCAGGCACCCCAGAAAATAAACTTTAAAAAAAAGTTTTAAAAAATAGTTTAAGTAATCTCTACACTCAACATTGGGGCTCAAACTTACAACCCTGAGATCAAGAGTCGCATGTTCTTTGGACTGAACCAGTCCAAAATATTTTTACATATATATATGTATATATATATATATATATATATATATATACACATATATATATATGTATGTATATATATGTATATATATATATATATATTTTTTTTTAAGTGAAGAGAATAGGGGAATAGAAGAACAGATTGTCTTTAAAACCCTTTCACTTCTGAAATGTTTAGGAATTATTTAAACCAAATAGTGGAGTAAAGGGGACTACCAGGCTGATGGCATAAAAGCCCTATCACTGTGGTACAGGACTTAAATGACTGGGTTTTCTATCTGTTTCTTTCCTCATTGGCTTCTAGATGTATCTAAATGAGCTCAAATTTCCCAGCCTTAAAAAAAAAAAAAAAAAATCCATTAATCGCATTCTGTAAAACTTGAGAGGAACATTTCTTTCCATTAGTTTTTTTGACTAGTTTGATTCTGTTTAGGTGGTCTTGGCTTAACAGAAAGGCAATACAGTACAGTGGTCAAGGGACAGACTCTGGTGGCAATGTCTGGGTTCAAATACCAACTCTGCCACTTATTAATCAGCTTTACGTCCTTGAGCAAGTTATTCCAATCTCTTTACACCTCAGTTTCCTCATGTGAAAAATGCAGTTATTCATAAAGTATATCTCATGGGACTGTTGTGACAGTACATTGAATTTATGTATAGAAAGCACTTAGAAGAGTGCCTGGCACATGAAAAGTACAAATAAACATGTTTGCTAATATCATAATATATATGCTCCTCTCTTCTAAATCTTAGTTATAAAAATCAGTGCATTAAAGCTAAAGGTTTTCAACCATTGTAGTATGTGTTGGTGGCATCCTATAACCATTTTTATGACTTCAGATATTAAGAAAAAAAAAAGTGGGGTGCCTGGGTGATCAGTCAGTTAAGCATCAGACTCTTGATTCTGGCTAGGGTCATGGTCTCAAGGTTTGGGAGTTCCTGCCCCACATTGGGATCTGTGCTGACACTGCAGAGCCTGCTTGGGATGGAATTTTCTCTCAAAATAAATAAATAAGCTTTGAAAAAAAAAAACTTAAAAAACAGTACAAAAAAAAAAAAGTGACTGCAAAAAAATGGTCATGGTAAATGGTCAAAAGGAAGCTGATGAGGGGTCCTATGGCACAGGGAAGGCCCAAGTCAGGAGGGTTGGGTATCATACTACTTCTGCCACAGTTATAGGAGCTCCCTTTGACCAAATTTTCAACATCTATAATTAAGAGTGGGATCCGAATTCTTAAGTCCTTACACCTCTAACAATTAATGTAAGATTTTAGATTAAGTTCATATGTACAGATTTCAGTTTGTCTTCTGCTGCTGGCACACCTATTTCACAATACAGACTGATAAACACTGGTTGTGTATAGTCTCCAAAGTATTTTGGGGCTTTCCATGAAGACCTTAGGTCAAAAGTAATACGTTCCATGTTCAGATCTTCTCTAACACAATGATTTTCTGATCAGGTACTTTGAAACACTATTATGATAATTCAATGCTAGAGCTACATATGAGTGAAATAAGTACCTTTTGCAAATGTAGATGAGAATGTTAACTCAAGAATAAATTGTCATTAATTAAACCAAGTATTTTGAAATGGTGTCATGGGAATGCTTTACTTCATAATTTGGGGTAAGTTTTGATCACTTGTATATAGTAGAGGCACTTGAAAATAGTATAAGCTAACCCTTTGGGGGAAAAAAACAGTAGTTTCAACTAAGTTAGCCCAATTTCCCTAATCATCTAGTTCATGTTGCAATTAATTGTAAAGTTAATCCAATTTAAATCCTTGTTCTTCAAATTGGTCTTTTGTGGCCTCCTAAATTTAAAATTAAATATATCTTTCTCCATTGTAAGGAAAAGTTCTAATCAGGTCCCATTTTTAGATCTTGAATATCTATGCTTATTTAAAAACAAAGAAATTTAGCTCTCAAATACTACACTATATAAGTACCCTAGCAAGTTATAGTACTTGGTATTAATAGAAATCTTAAGTAGAAGGGGGTGCTTTCATTCAATATGTTTTGTTTAACTGTTACTTCTATTTTGTTGATGGGCAAACTGAGATATGGAAAGGAATTCACTTAGAAAAGTAGACAAAATTAGTCAAACACATACAAGGTTTGACTGGGGATGGGCCACTTAGTTCCATGTGTTTTCAGGCAAGGTACTTAACCTCTCTGAACCAATTTCCTTATCTGCACAATGGGACTGACAATATCTAACTTGTGGAGTTGTGAGAATTAAATAATATAACACTTGAAAGTGCTTACAGGGGCGCCTGGGTGGCTCAGTCGATTAAGCGGCCGACTTCAGCTCAGGTCATGATCTCCCGGTCCGTGAGTTGGAGCCCCGTGTCAGGCTCTGTACTGACAGCTCAGAGCCTGGAGCCTGATTCAGATTCTGTGTCTCCCTCTCTCTGACCCTCCCCCGTTCATGCTCTGTCTCTCTCTCTCTGTCTCAAAAATAAATAAACGTTAAAAAAAAATAATAAAAAAAAAAAGTGCTTACGATAGTGCCTGATTAATCTGTGTAGGTTTCAGTAAAAGATATTATTGAAGGGAAGTAACTGGTCCAGGTATCCCTGACATTCTTATCTAAAAGCAGCCATCTCCAATAAATCCTGATACTAAAAATATAGGATATTAACTTATTTATCTGCAACTTTTTAAATGGCTTACTATATTGGGGTTGGGGGAGGGGGAGGAGAAGCGTTCCTTTAAAGGTTCCCTAACTGGTGACATTCACTGTATTGATGTCAATACAGCCACAAGACTTGAAATAAAGTACTAAATTTGTAAAAATTTCCTTCTTGAGTTTGACGTTAAAGCAAAGATTCTAGAAGCGTGTTTTCAAGGATATTATTAGCCAAGATCTCCTATTTGCTAGGCACAGCAGGGTACTATATCAAAATTATGATCGAATCAATCATTGCTTCATGTGATCCTAAGCCTTCTTTGGACCTCAGCCTCTTTACCTATAAAACAGGAGTTTTACAAAGATTATCTTTCTGGGCCATCCTGTCCCCCTATCTCTAACATTCTTTTATTTGAGATGCAGAGATCTGTGCTCAATCAGGGTTCAGTGGAATGGTATTTAAAGCACTTATCAAGTATATAACTGAGTTCAAACGGCTTCAACTTCACATCAGAGCTTTGTAAGAATGAAGCAGAAAACGAAGATGCTTGCATGTGGGCTTTCCTAGATAAAAGTATCTGACACAAGAAAAGCCTGCCAAAAGCCAAGCAGGCAGCGCGAAGGAAGGGTCGTCTTCCCCTGAATACATCCTTTACCACTCTGGATTCAGAGAATATGAGGAAAAAAATGGATCACTACATCTTTTCCAAACTCTCCCTTTCCTTTGGAGGCTGATCTCCCTGCAGCCATGGCCCCTTATACTCTCCGCTTTGGAGAGCTCGAGTTCTCACAGCCCTGTTCCTTCAGGTACTTCGGAGTCTCCAAGCCCTGATCCCGTCCCCACAGAAGCCCGTCTTCACTGCCCGCTGCCGTTCCTTCCAAACCCAAGTGGTCTCTGAGCGCTCCTGCCCCTCAAGAACCTAAGTCTTCGCTAATCTGTTTCTGAATCCTTAGGAGCCAGGGTCTTGACTGTCCCGCTTCTGTCTCTTAGGAGCCCAAGTCCTCATAGCTCCGCTTTTACCTTTCAGGAGCCCGTGTCTTCACGCCCCTTTCCATTCCGACCCTCTCCTCTTAAGAGTACGGGTCCTCACAATCCTGTTCCCCTCACATCGCTTTCCCTCAGGTGCCGGAGAACTCACATTCGTCCCGGTTCCCTAAGTCCCGTCTATAGCCCCGGTCCCCACAGCCGCGTCTTCTCCGAGCCCGGAGCCCCTTAGTCCCGTCCCAACAGCCTGATTCCTCGCACAACCCGGTATCCTCCACAACATAGTTCTTCAAACACTGACCCACTGTGGGTCTGGGTCCTGACTCCCTCCTCCCGCTCTTCTTCCTCAACTGCCAGGGCCCAAGACTCACAGGCAGCAGCGTCTATCTCCCCATGATATGCGGAGACTGCCCCAGTGAAGCGTTCGTCTCAGCAGCCGGTCCGACTGCTCGGCCCTCCCCGAGTACTTCCGGCACCGCTCCCCGCCTCCAACCCGGAAACGCGCGGCTCTTCCGGCCGGCGGGCGCGCGCCTCGCTTACGCATGCGCAGACTGCTCTCTGACACGTGGTCGCGGTCCTAGGCTGTTTCTCCGCTCCGGCGGTTGGGCTTTTTCTTGCTTGTGGTTGGGTGGCAGCGTGGGCGAACTCGTTGCCTTCTACCCCGGCGTTGCGATCCCTGCTCTTGCTGTTTCTTTCAGTCTCCGTGTATCGTATACGCTAGCACGGCCGATAATTGACGCCCTTAGATGTCTTACAGGTCGCCATTTTTAGTTGATTTAGTTGCCTTTATGGTCGTATCTAGACAGAGATACCACTTGGGACCGCAGCACCCCGTGGATAATCCCGTTGAACTCTAACAAGGGAATTGGCAGCACAAGAGCGTGGAGACGAGAGACGGGTTGTACCTATGGATTGGCAAATAGTATTAATTGAGCACTTACTGTCATCAAGGAACTTTGCTAAGCCTCTTAACTCCAATACATCATTTAATCTTTTTAAAAATTATTTATTTTGAAATGGAGGAGGAGCAGAGAGGGAGAGAGAGAATCCCAAGCAGACTCCACATGAAGCCTGACGCTGGGCTTGATCCCACCACCCCCAAATCAGGACTTGAACCAATATCAAGACTCAGATGCTCAATCAACTGAGCCACCCAGGTGCCCCTATATCACGTAATCATTTAAAGAAAACCCCTGAGAGGGGCGCCCGAGTGGCCTAGTGAGTTAAGTGTGGGACTCTGGATCTCAGGTTTTGATCTCGGTTTGGTGAGTTACAGACCCCACGTGGGGCTCCTCGCTACTGATAACATGGAGCCTGCTTGGGATTGTCTCTCCCTCTCTCTGCCCCTTTCTTGTTCTCTCTCCCTCTCTCTCTCAGAAAAAAAAAAACAAAACAAAACTTTAAAATAAAATCCCTGAGAGATTAAGTAAGGTTCTAATAAGTGCAGTCTCAACTTGAACTCTCACTTAAAGCCTAATCCTGTCCTGTGTGTAACCATTAAACTGATGGTTTTAGTTTTTACATCACTTTGGGATAACATTTTTTTTTTTTAATTTTTTTTTTCAAGTTTATTTTATTTTTGGGACAGAGAGAGACAGAGCATGAACAGGGGAGGGGCAGAGAGAGAGAGGGAGACACAGAATCGGAAACAGGCTCCAGGCTCCGAGCCATCAGGCCAGAGCCCGACGCGGGGCTCAAACTCACGGACCGCGAGATCGTGACCTGGCTGAAGTCGGACGCTTAACCGACTGCGCCACCCAGGCGCCCCTGGGATAACATTTTTTTACCTTATGCCAGGTGCTAGGCATGTAAGACCCAGTCCCAACCAATGTGATGTTCACACTAAAACAAAGAACCTGCAGACACAAACGAATATACAAAGGGCCATGACAGCCCAAAGTGAGCCGTAGTAACTGCCTGCAGAAATCAGGAAGAGGTGTCCCCCACCTATATTGGTGCAGTAACCTGACCTTTTTTTTTTTTTTTTTAAAGCTTATTTAATTTACTTTTTAAGTATTTTTTCGTAATCTCTACATCCAGCATGGGGCTCAAACTCAACCCCTAGATCAAGAGTCACAGGTTCTTTGACTGAGCCAGCCAGGTGCCCTCCTTATCTTTACATCTTCTCATCCTTGGCCCACCAAACTCCCAATCACCTGCATTGCCACCAGATGCAAATTCTTAGATTCAAGGCCCATTCACCATTAGGCTTCAAATGGCCTTCCTTAGCCTAATTTCCCTGCTACAGCTCTCTTCATTCTCCTAAGGATCTGGCACACTTTTTTCCCTCCCACTCCATCTTTTTAAGCCCAGTGTAAATGTACATTCACTCATTCAGCAAACAGTGCTCGTTGTGTGCCAAGCTTTTTGCTAGGACCTGGGTATATATGCTAGTAGATACGACAGATAATAAATATCCTTGTTCTGAGAGTTTACAATCTGGAGTGGGAAACAGACCATCAGAAAGTACACAAAAGTGTAAGAGAGAGTGGGGAAGTCTCCAAGCCCTGATCCCGTCCCCACAGATTTAACTAGCTGGGTGATCTAAAGCCCTGAGCTAAGGAAGCTTATTCAAGGACCAAGATGACCAAGGTGGCTGGAATTTAATAAGTGATAGAGTGGCGGGTAGAGTTGGGAGAGGGAAGCAGGGCTCAGCTCAGGCAGGACTTTGTAGGCTATGGTGAGGACATGAGGTTTTATTTATTGTGCAATGGGAAGCCATTGGAGTGTTGAAAGGGGGAGTGAAATAGTGATTTAATTTTTTAAATGTTTGTTTATTTTGGGGGCGCCTGGGTGGCTCAGTCACTTGAGCATCCAACTTCGGCTCAGGTCATGATCTCACGGTCCGTGGGTTCGAGCTAGGCATCGGGCTCTGTGCTGACAGCTCAGAGCCTGGAGCCTGCTTTGGATTCTGTGTCTCCCTCTCTCTGTACCTCCTCCGCTCACACTTTGTCTCTCTCTCTCTCTGTCTCTCAAAAATAAATAAACATTAAAAAATTTAAAAATTAAAAAATGAATGTTTATTTTTGAGAGGTGGGGGTTAGGGGCAGAGAGAGGGATACAGAAAATCCGAAGCGGGCCCTCGCTGTCAGTGCAAAGCCAGGTTTAGGGCTCGAACCCACAAACTGTGAGATGATGACCTGAGCTGAAGTCGGACGCTCAACTGACTGAGCCACCCAGGTGCCCCAAATAATGATTTTTTAAGAGAGGACTAGCAGATTGATTATAGGAGAAGCCCCCAACAAACACAACTGACAGTGCCCGTATCTAGGCTTCGACCAGTTTACACTACAGGTCTGCTTCCTATTAGGAGCTTTTTATGTGACTTCCTTCTCTTGCAGCTTCTAAATTGTAGAGGTCAGGTACCTCTATATATTATTAAAATATATTAAGGTGCTCACTTCAGCAGCACATATACTAAAATTGGAACGACACAGAGAAGATTAGCATGTCCTCTGCACAAGGATGATACGCAAATTTGTGAAGCATTGCATATTTTTCACTGAATTTGATCACTGAATTCTGCTTCTGAAACCAATATTGCACTGCATATTAACTTATTAAACTTTAAATTAAAAATAGAATATTTTAAGGAGAGTAAAATGCCTGACAGTCTACATTTTTGTTTTAAAATGTAGGGGAGCCTGGGTGGCTCAGTCAGTTAAGTATTGGACTCTTGATTTCGGCTCAGGTCATGACCCCAGGGTCGTGAGATTGAGCCCCTACAGGAGATTCTGATTCTCTCTCTCTCTCTTTCCCTCCCTGCACCCCACTCGAGCATTCACACACTCTCTCTGAAAAAAAGTTAAAAATTAAAAAAAAAAATCTGTGTAGAGGCGCCTGGGTGGCTCAGCCAGATGAGTATCCAACTTTGGCTCAGGTCGTGATCTCACATCTTGTGAGTTCGAGCCCCACATCGGGCTCTGTGCTGACAGCTCGGAGCCTGGAGCCTGCTTCGGATTCTGTGTCCTTCTCTCACTCTGCCCCTTTCTCACTCATGCTCTGTCTCTCTCTCTCAAGAATAAATAAAACACTAAAAAAAAAAAAGCTATGTATATGTACATAGGAAACAGTCTGGCAAGAGAAACACTAAACTGTTCATAGTAGTTTGGGGAAAACATTCTCACATTTCTGTACTGTTTCAGCATTTTTACAATTAGCACATACTGTTTTTATATTAAAACTGATGTGTGATTGATTCCATTTTTATGCCATTCTGGAAAAGGCAAAACTACAGGACCAGAGAAGAGCACTACTTACCAGGATTGGGATTACGGAAAGGTGACTACAAAAGGAGACAAAGGAGCTTTTGGGGGTGATAGAAATGTTTGATATTTGATTGACCTTGGTACCAGATACATGTCTATATGAGTTTGTTAAGCCATATGATAAAAAAAGGTATATTTATATATAAATTACATGTCAACAAACCTGACTTTAGAAAATGAAATATAGGGAGAAAATATAGAAAGCAAGGACAATTTTTTTTAATTTTTTTTTTAACGTTTATTTTTGAGACAGAGAGAGACAGAGCATGAACGGGGGAGGGTCAGAGAGAGAGGGAGACACAGAATCTGAAACAGGCTCCAGGATCTGAGCTGTTAGCACAGAGCCCGATGCGGGGCTCGAACTCACAAGACTTGAGATCACGACCCGAGTCAAAGTTGGGCGCTCAACCGCCTGAGCCACCCAGGTGCCCAAAGGACAATTTTTTATCTAAAAAAAAAAAAAAAAAAAAAATTTTTAACGTTTATTTATTTTTGGGACAGAGAGAGACAGAGTGTGAACGGGGGAGGGGCAGAGAGAGAGGGAGACACAGAATCGGAAACAGGCTCCAGGCTCCGAGCCATCAGCCCAGACCCTGACGCGGGGCTCGAACTCACAGACCGCGAGATCATGACCTGGGCCGAAGTCAGATGCTTAACTGACCGAGCCACCCAGGCGCCCCCCCAAGGACAATTTTTTAAATAATTTATTTATTTTGAGAGAGAGACAGAGACAGAACACGAGGTGGTGGTGGGGCACAGAGAGAAGGAAAGAGAATCCCAAGTAGGTTCCATGTTGTCAGCACAGAGCTGAGATTCCATCCCATGAACCATGAGACCATAACCTGAGCTGGAACCAAGAGTCAGATGTTTGACTGAGCCACCTAGGTGCCCTCAAAAGCAAGAACAATTTTAAAAATAATTTCAATTATACAAGTAATAAAATAGCTCATTATGCTTTTTAAAATAATTAGAATATTACAGGTAAATCTAAAGTCTTGTGTGTCATGAGTCTCATCCTTCCCTCCTTCCCAGAGGTAATCACTGATGTATGTTCTTGCAAATCTTTTTTAGAAAGTTAATAAAGTATGTGGCGTCAGAAAATATATAGCACTGGGTTTTTATGTGCACACGTGTATGCTCTTTGTTACACTGATCATTTAATGTGGTACCCTATTCAACACCTTCACTCATTTCTTTATATCTGTTGATAAAGATCTACTTCAATCAATCCAAATGTAGTATTGATTTTTTTTTTCCCCTTCACGTTAATGGTCGTCATGCTGTACCTTATTCTGCAACTCTTGTCACTCAATGCTTTTTGGTGTCTAATTCACTCCTGGCAGCGCAGCAGATGGCGTTCCACTTTACGAACACACAACGCTCTGCTAATCCGTTAGCAGAAGAGGAGGTTCCTCCCAATTTTTCTCTTAATGGGAAGCTCTGCCTCCAGTGCTCGCCTGGTGGGGCCCCATTCGGGTCGATGGCTAGGGGTGGCACAAGTTTGTGCGTTTTCAGTTTTAATAGGGTGGGATTCGTGTCTTCCGCAGACAGGTACCCAGAGCCGCCCAGAAGCGGATCTCCCGCGCAGCATACAACAGGTGCCACCCCATGCCTACTGCAGCTGGCGACAGCTTCTCCCGCCCTCTCCTACAAACGCTCTTCCCTGCCACTCCCTCTGCGCCTGCCGGCCCCTTCCCAGCAAGCACCGCTCATATTTGCATATCAATTTACCTCCTTGCCTTTACTTCTATATAAAAACCAAAAAGACAAATCATAAGTCTTTTTGTGAAGATTGCCCTCCGGGTCAGAATGTATTGCAGTTCCTCCCCTCACCCTGAGAAACAAGAAATAGGAAATTGCTTCAGCTTTGTTTTCACCTTTAGCAAAAGAGGGATTCGCCAACGCTGCCACCCTGCCTTAGTTCCTGTTAAGGCAAAAAGGGCTTCTGTCGTGAGTGGCACACGTAGGGCAGCTCCATTGCTCTTCGTGCGGAATCGACATCAAGAGATTTCGGAAGCATAATTTTTTGGTACCCGGGCAGCTGGTGATCGTTGGTCCCGGCGCCCCTGTTTGAAGTAGTGCGTTAAGAAAGAACTTTAAGTCCAGTTTTGCTTGTAAGGCAATGTCGTAATTACGATTACTGTTTATTGTCCTTTTTTGGGGGTTAGTTGCAAGTATATGAAATGGTGACTATGGAAAGAAATCTGTACGCAGGTCTTTTTCTAGGCAGTCAGTCAGTTACTGAAAAACGTCAGGGAGTTGTGATCGCCGGGGCGTATTCACAGCTGCGTTGGTTGTGGAAAAGCTGCTCAGGTGATTGCTGACGTAGGAAGAGCGGCTGTTTTCCGTATCACAGGTTAAGGAATTGAGGTTTAAGCCAAACAAGTTACAAGTTTACTTAAGAGTACTCTGGGGGCGCCTGGGTGGCGCAGTCGGTTAAGCGTCCGACTTCAGGCAGGTCACGATCTCGCGGTCCGTGAGTTCGAGCCCCGCGTCAGGCTCTGGGCTGATGGCTCAGAGCCTGGAGCCTGTTTCCGATTCTGTGTCTCCCTCTCTCTCTGCCCCTCCCCCGTTCATGCTCTGTCTCTCTCTGTCCCAAAAATAAATAAACGTTGAAAAAAAAAATTTAAGAGTACTCTGAATTACTCAGTGAGAATATCGGGCTTCCACCTAGGGACCTGTCTACAGGGGTGATTGAATCATCACACATAACTGATTTTGTAAAAAAATGTTCCCCCTTAACCAGGACTATATAATATGTATGCATATATATCTACGCCTTTCTAAAGCTGAGTTAGGGCTGCTGGGTGGCTCAGTCGGTTAAGCGTCCGGACTTCGGCTCAGGTCATGATCTTGCAGTACGTTTAGGCCCCGTGTCAGGTTCTGTGCTGACAGCTCAGAGCGTGGAGCCTGCTTTGATCCTGTGTCTCCCTCTCTCTCTGCCCCTCCCCTGTTCACACTCTCTCTGTCTCTGTCACTCAGAAATAAATAACATAAAAAAAAAAAAAGAAAAATGCAGTATATGATACATCTAATACAAAAGACATGTTAGTCAACTCTTTTATAGTAAAGCTTCTAGTCAACAGAAGGCAATTTGGGGGGAGTCAAAAGTTATACTGGGTGAGGAGTTATACTATTTTTTTTTTTACAGTGGGTAAATGGTGGGAGGGTGGCACCCTTAAGCTCTGCAATGTTCAAGGTCAACTGTAGTAGTGATAGATCCAGTGCCTGACTTGACAAGGCTTAGTGAGGGGAGAGAATAGCAAACTGAGTACTACTGTGCTGAATTTGGCTGGGAGGAGGAGATCTGGGAAAGCTTTCCCCAAGCCAAGACTTTGTAACTGAAACCTGAAGAAGCAATAGAAGACCCCCCACACAAAGTTGTTGGGGGGGTGGGGGGAAGGGCTGTTTAGGCAGAGGCAAAGTCTTGAGGGTGGAGCCAATGTGCCGCAGACAGACCAAGAGCTGAAAGACCAGAAAGGCCAGTATGAAACCAGCCGGGTGGCAGCCTGAAGAGGCCACTGACTTCTGGTCTCACAGGCCTTGGATGTTCCTTTGCAGTACTTTTTTTTTTTTTTTTTTATAAAGCATAAGGGATGAAGAGTTATCTCCACCATGTATCAGCACACTTTTTCTGTAAAGAGGCCAGATGGTGTATATTTTAGGGTTTGTGGTCATATGGTATCTACTAGCCACTCAACTCTGCTGTTGCAAAACAGTAAGAGACAATATACAAACAAGGGAGTGTAGCTGTGTTCCAATAAAGTTTTACCTACAGACACTGAAATTGGAATTTCATATAATTTTCGCATGTCCTGAAATAGTATTATTTTGATTATTTTTAAAATCCTGCGAGCCATTTAAAAATGTGAAAACCAGGGGTGCCTGGGTGGCTCAGTCGGTTGGTCATCCGACCTTGGCTCAGGTCATGATCTCATGGTTCATGAGTTCGAGCCCCACATCGGGCTCTGTGCTGACAGTTCAGAGCCTGGAACCTGCTTTGGATTCTCTCTCTGCCCCTCCCCTGCTTGTGCTCTGTCTCTCAAAAATAAATAAACGTTAAAAATAATGATTTAAAAAAATGTGAAAACCAGGGGTGCCTGGGTGGCTCAATTGGTTAAGCGTCTGACTTCTGCTCAGGTCATGATCTCAATGGTTGGTGAGTTTGAGCCCTGAATCGGGCTCGCTGCTGTCAGCACAGAGTCTGCTTCGGCTCCTCTGTCCCCTCTTTCTATGTTCCTCACCTGTATACGTTCTCTCAAAAATAAATAAACATTTAAAAAATAAATAGTGTGAAAACTATTCTTTTTTTCTTTAATGTTTATTTTTGAGAGAGAGAGAGAGGGAGAGTGTGAGTAGGGGAGGGGCAGAGAGAGAGGGAGAAACAGAATCCAAAGCAGGTTCCAGGCTCCAAGCTGTCAGCACAGAGCCAGACCTGGGGCTCAAACTCACGAACTGACCCAGGAGATCATAACCTGAGCCGAAGCTGGACGGCTTAACCAACTGAGCCACCCGGGTATCTCATGTGAAAACCATTCTTTGAGCTGTAGTTTACTGGCCCCTGGCCTACATATTCAAGAGCAGTAAGAACTCAAACCAACTAAGGGATAGCCACAAACTGAATACCATTTACTCATTAAAATGTTGCATAGAGGGGCACCTGACTAGCTTGTCAACAGAGCATGTGACCCTTGATCTTGGGGTCACAAGTTCAAGCCCCATGTTGGGTGTGGAGCTTACTTAAAAAATAATGAATAATAATAAAAATAAAATGTTGCATAGGAATATTTATGATAATGTTTCACCTCTATGGTGTCCTTATCGCATGCCAGTCCCTATATAAAGCACTTAGCATGCATTAGCTCCTATTACTCATCATAGAAGCCAATGATGTAGGTAGTATTATTTTGCTCACTTTACAGATTAGAAAACAGAAACTCCAAGAGTCCCAGATCACATAGCGAGAAAATAGCAGAGTCAAAAGGTGAGCCCAGGTCTTCTGACAGGAATCAGGTCTCTGACTGCCCAGAATGCCCCAGGAGAAAGTCAACTATAGTGGAATCTGTTAGGAAAGACTTATTGGGAAAGTGAAGCTTTTTCATTTTGCTCATCCATATTTCCCTCTTTTCTTTTCTTTTCTTTTTTTTAGTTTTATTTAAATAATCTCTACACCCAATGTGGGGCTCAAACTCATAACCCCAATATCAAGAGTAACACACTCTTCTGACTGGGCCAGCCAGGCACCCCCATTTTTTCCCTATTTTCTATGAAAATATGGGATATATGAAAAAGTTAGATAATGGAGACACATAGTCACTGGAATACAAATGATGACAAAATCAGTCCCAGAAGACCACATTTTATATGATTCCTTTTATGTAAAATGTCCAGACAAGGCAAATCTATAGAGACAGAAAGCAGAAGAAAGCAGGTTAGTGGCTGCCTGGAGCTGGAGGTGGGAGCACCTTTATTTATTTACATTTGCAATATGAAATAGAAGCTGGGTGCAAACACACACACTCACACCAGCCTGGGGAGGGGGAGCTGGGACAAGGTCACTTGGCAGCTGGGCTGGACCCCAAACCCTTGGGCATAGGAAGGGGACCCCAGCCAGACCCCTGCCATTCCCCCACCTTGGGGTCTGTGGGAGGTACAGGGGGGTCTCAGTGAGTGCATCAGGGCCCCAAGTGAATGTCACCAGAGAGACCCCCTGGGACAGGGACTGCCAGTTCCCACAGAGCCAGCAGGACCAGGTAGAGGGTCCTCTAGCTCCCAGCCTAGGTCAAAGTGCAGGGTCCAGGGCAAGAGTCTGGACAAAGGCATGGCCCCCACTTGGGCCCTCCCCCAAAGTGGACCTGAGCTCAGTGTGGGTGTGGGCATTTACACCAGTGGCTGGGCCATGGTGGGTGGGGAGCGTGGGCATGCCCTACAAATGGGCATGAGAGATCTTTTGGGGGTGAAGGAAATGTCCTAAAAATACATTATCATCACAGTCGTACACTTCTATAAATTTATTAAAAATCATTGAGTTGTACGTTTAAAATGGGTAAGTTTTGTGGTATGTAAATTATACTTGAATAAGGATGTTAAAAAAAAAAAAAATTCAAGGGCTAAAAGGAGAATATACACAGCTAGGAGCCTGAGCTGTAATCAGTTTATGGAATAAGTTCTCTAATTTAGAAACTTGACCTTAGTGGATTTCCTGCATGCTGAGTTTCTGTGTATTAGCTGATTATGTCACTACCCCCCTCATTTAAGACCCTTCCGTGGCGCCTAACTAGTTTGGTTTAACATCCTGTAAGTCTCTGTGACTCACCATCCTTTTCGTTCTCAGGGCTCCAGCCACACTGGTCTTCTCTGTGCATCTCTGAAGCCACTACTCTCTCCTTGCCTCAGGGCCTCCAGAAAGTTCTTCCTTCTAGCTGGAAATGTTCTTTCTCAACAGGTTCTCCCCCTTTCCCATCATGGCTGCTTCTTCTTCATTCTTTACATCTCATCTCTAATGTTACTTCCTCAGGGAGGCCTTCCTTGACCTCCCCACCCCTCACTAGGTTAGCTCCCTCACACTCTGTTACACTCTTTCATGGCACCATCTACGAAGCAGCAGGACATCATCATAGTTGTTATTAATGCATTTACACTTGATGTAAAGTTAGTTGCTCAATATTTATATTCCCCAGCCAGAATGTCACCTGGGTGAGGGCATGGAACCTGTGTCTTATATATCACTTGCATCCTTGGGTGTCTGATGTAGTACCTGGCACTTAGTAGGCATTCAATACATTTGTAGAGCTCTTCATATGTCATGAAGTACTTATGTACATACATTTGCTATTTTTTTTATTTAAAAAAATTTTTTTAACGTTTATTCATTTTTGACACAGAGAGAGACAGAGCATGAATGGGGGAAGGTCAGAGAGAGAGGGAGACACAGAATCTGAAACAGGCTCCAGGCCCTGAGCTGTCAGCACAGAGCCCGACGCGGGGCTCGAACTCACGGAACGCGAGATCATGACCTGAGCCGGAGTCGGACGCCCAACCGACTGAGCCACCCAGGCGCCCCATTGCTGGTATTTATTAAGTACCTGCTATGTCCAAGCATATGGAGGTAGCAAGACAGTGTGCTCCTGTCCATTCTCAGAAGTAGGACAACAGTCTTCCCATTTATAGGTAGTCTAAGTTTACATAACTTGTAAGGAAGTTGCCTTCTGTAACTAAAATGGAACTCCTACTCAGGCCATAGACTCCCAACAGGATGGGTTTACTCCAGGGGGTGGAGGGGGCAGGGGAGGTGGTTCAGGGAAATTGATTTCGAGGGGCCATGAAGCTTTGGCATTTTAAGGGTGGAGGGGAAGAGAGTGTCAATTTGTCAGAAGATAAGAGGAAGTTTCTAACCTTCAGGTAGGCAGATAGAAGTATGGCTCTTCTCTCAAAACTGACCAAATCTGGGGGCACCTGGCTGGCTCAGTTGGTAGAGCATGCCACTCTTGATCTCAGGGTCATGAGTTTAAGTCTCATGTTGGGCACAGAGCTTACTTAAAAAAACAAAACCAAAAACAGCCAAAAAGGTCCCTGAGCTCCCCTAGGTTGGGATAAGTGACCACTGAAAAGAAACGATGGTCACATAAAAATTGTGTTTCTATACACTACTAATCCAAAAAGGAAATTAAGAAAACAATTCAATTTATAATAACATCAAAAAATAAAATACTTAGGAATAACATTAACCAAGGAGGTAAAACTAAACCAAGGATGAGTGTAACTTGTACACTGAAAACTACAAAACACTGCTGAGAGAAATTAAAGAAGACATAAATAAATGGAAACACATCCCATGTTCATGGGCTGGAAGACTTAATATTATTGTTGAGATGTCAATACTAGCCAAACCGATCTGTGGATTCAATACAATCCCTATAAAAATCCTAACACGTTTTTTGCAGAAATAGAAAACCCATCCTAAAATTCAGATGGAATCTCGAGACCCCTAATAGCCAAAATGTTTTTGTATTTTGTATCTTTTGTATCTTTTACAAAATACTGTTTGTAAAAGAACAAAGTTGGAAGAATACACTTCCTGATTTCAAAACTTCCTACAAAGCTATAGTAAGTAAAACAGTGTGGTATTGCTATAAAGACAGACATATAGTCCAGTGGAAAAGAATAGAGAATCCTTGTATCAAATCCTGGTATTAAACAATTAAAAACATTTTTTTTAATGTTTATTTTAGTTTTGAGAGAGAGACAGACAGAGCATGAGCAGGGGAGGGGCAGAGAGAGAGAGAGAGAGGAAGACACAGAATCGGAAGCAGGCTCCAGGCTCTGAGCTGTCAGCACAGAGCCCAATGTGGGGCTCAAACTCACAGACCATGAGATCATGACCTGGCTGATGTCAGATGCTTAACCAACTGAGCCATCCAGGTGCCCCTGAAAGCAGAGTTTCGAAGATAATTTTGTGCACCCATATTCATAGCAACATTATTCACAATAGCCAAAAAGTAGAAACAATCCAAATGCCCATCGGAGGATAAAGGGAAGAACAAAATGAATAAATATCCATGTCATGGAACATTACTTGGCCATTAAAAAGAATGAAGTACTGATACATGTTAGAACGTGGATGAACCTTGAGGACATTCTGCTAAGGGAAACAAGGCAGACTCACAAGGACAAATACCATGTGTTGATACCTAGAATGGTCAGATTCATAAAATAGGAGAGTGGTTACTAGGCACTGAAGGGGGGTGGTATGGGAAGTTACTGTGTAGTGGGCATTGAGTTCCAGCTGAGGATGATGACAAAGTTCTGGAGATGGACAGTGGTGATGGTTGCACAACCATGTCAATGTAATTAGTGCCATTCAAGTGCACACTGAGAGTAGTTAAAATGCTACATTTTCTGTTATATCTACTTTGCCACAATTTATTTTTTAATGTAAATTTAATTTTATTATTATCTTAAATATTTTATTTTTAAGTAATCTCCACACCCAATGTTGGGCTTGAACTTACAACCCTGAGACCAAGAATCATGTGCTTTACCAACTGACCTAGCCAGGCGCCCCTACCATAATGTTAAAAATTAAAAATTAAAAAATTAAGATTAAAATTTTTAAAGAAAAGAGAAGATGGTGAAGAGCAAGGTTTTGGGTGTGCCTAAGATATCTCCAGCACTGGGACTGGAAGCTGGTCACCAGCTCAGGGAGTTTGCCCTAAGTCGGCAAAACTGTGTGTATGCCAAGTGCCTGGTATACAGCACGTGCTCATAAGTGTAGCTACTAATGGTCCCCATCACAAACGAGAAGACTGAGGCCCAGAGAGGTCCTGTAGCCAATGGAAGCAGCTGACAGGACTCTGAGTTCTGTAAGGCAGGGAGGTGGTGCCAGTTGGAATATTAATAGTAATACTAGCTGGTATTTCTTGAGTACTTACTACATTCCAGACGTTATTCTTAGTCTTTTTGTGAGTATGGATTCTTTATTTACTCTTCACAACTCCTCTGTGAGTGAGGTCCCATTACTATCTCCCTTTTTCAGATGAAGAATCTGACGCTGAGACAGAGACCGATCCAAGTTCACAGAGCCAGCATAACTTGAATCTTGTCCACTCTGACTCCAAAAACAGAAACCCAGCCTTTTGGTTTGGTACTGGTGGTGGACAGTGGCTGAAGGGGTTTCTGGGGTGGGGGAATAGGTGACTCACTTGACCAAATCTAGTTTCAACCCAGATTTTTTTTTCTGGTTTCTTTTTCTTTCTTTTTTGCACCCACTGGCAGGACTTCCTCCTTTTCTCTCTTTGCCTCTTTTTTCTGATTCACTCCCCATCTGTTAGTGGGTTCTGGCTTCTGCAAATGTGATGCAGAAGATAGGGTAAGCTGTGGGGGAGGGGAGGTAGATACAAAAGGGTAGGCAGTCCTTAATAAACAAATATTTAAAAAAATTTTTAATGTTTATTTATTTAAAAAAAAATTTTTTTTTCAACATTTATTTATTTTTGGGACAGAGAGAGACAGAGCATGAACGGGGGGGGGGGGGTGCAGAGAGAGAGGGAGACACAGAATCGGAAACAGGCTCCAGGCTCTGAGCCATCAGCCCAGAGCCTGACGCAGGGCTTGAACTCACAGACCGCGAGATCGTGACCTGGCCGAAGTCGGACGCCCAACCGACTGCGCCACCCAGGCGCCCCAAATGTTTATTTATTTTTGAGAGAGAGGAGAGAGAAACAGGCAGACAGACACAGATGCATGCTCCAGGTTCTGAGCTGTCAGCACAGATGTGGGGCTTGAACTCACAAACCTCCAGATCATGACCTGAGCCAAAGTTGGATGCTTAACCGACTGAGTCACCCAGGGGCCCCAACAAATATGTTTTGAGAGCTATCTGGTATCAGGCAATATTCTAGAGGCTGAATAAAACAGACTTTGTCTCCGCCCTCAAGGAGATTCCATTACAGGGTTTATATGCATTTGAGTGACAGGTTAGGGCTAGAGAGGGGGATAGGGTAGAAAAGGAAGTGAGAGAGGGGAAGGAGAGTGGATACAGACAAGGAAGATGTGCCTGGTGTCAGTAAGGGCTATAAAGGGGATGTGAGAGAGAGTGACTGGGAGCAGACACAACTGGAGACAGTGAGGACAGGGCAGGCCTGGCTCAGCTGAGATGAGACCTGGAGCACAGAAAGGAGCCAGCTGAAGATGTGGGAGAAGAGCGTTATAGGATTCTGTGGGGAAACAGCACGGGCAAAGGTTATGAAACCCATGTGTCAGAGGCACTTGAGGAAGGCCAATGAAGCTGGAGCAGGGTGACAGAGAGAAAAGGAGTCAAGTGGAGATCCCAGAGCCAGTTCATGAATGGTCTTGTAGACCATGATGAGGAGTTCAAGGTTAATTCTAAGGGGAAGAGAGGCCATTGGAGTAGTAAACAGTGAAGGCTGGGAGGCAGCATGGCAGGAAGTGGGGAGACCAATCAGGAGGTTCTGGCTGTAAGGCAGCAGAGGCAGGTGATGATGGTGGTGTGGACCAGGTGGGGTTCAGAGAGGAGGCGGTATCAGAGGGGTCTCTGGGAGGCGACTGAGTGATGGAAGTATCATTCTCTGAGGTGGAAGAGGTAAGAGGTGGGGGAAGGGAGGATCTAAGGTGAGATAGGGTAGAAATGAGTCAGGGTGGACATGCTGACTTTGCAGTCAGGCAGCTGGAGGCACTGTTCCAGGCTGGAAGCGGATGCCTGGGAGGCGAGACCAGACACTGCTATCTGGGACCCACAGGCCACACCTCTTTACAGATGGACAATGTAGAGCCCAGAAGAGGTCTGACATTTGGGTTTGTTTTCATTTTTTTTGAAATTGGTTATTGACACTTACATATCCAGAGACATCAAATAAAACTTAGGATTTCTACCTCCTCTTCCAAATTGGGCAAGCCACACTGGGCCCACATTCTGGTTCCACGGCAGACTGGTAGGGGAGCTGCTGCCCCTCCAGATCGGGCACAAACTCTCCAGCTGGTCCAACCCCAGCAGGCCTGCTCAACGTCTGGTCCTGGTGGCACTGATTTCAACCTCTGGTATGGGTAGGAGGTGACACCAGAGAAAGGGAAAAAGTTGTCCTGGCACAAAGCCTGGACTTTGGATGGATTCATTGGAAGTGGCAGCTTTCCTGTGTCTCAGCCTCGCAATGCCACCTAATTTCACTGAGCCTGTCTTGCCTCTTCCGAGACATGGGGCTAACACTTGCTAGCTAGAATTTCATCTCTGGGAAAGCTCCTAGCACATTGGCAGACACAGAGAAGGGGCTCAAGCAGTGTTTGCTCCTTTCAATCTGATGAGCAACTAGTCTCAGGAAATCAGAATGGCTGGGTCATAGCATAGGCTGAGGTAAAAAGTCCAGATTCTGGAGATGCTGAGTGGCTCAGTCCATTAAGCATCTGACTTTTGATTTCAGCTCAGATATGATCTTGCAGTTGGTGGATTCCAGACCCATGCTGGGCTCTGTGCTGACAGCGTGGAGTCTGCTTAGGATTCTCTCTCTCTCTCTGTCCTCCCCCAGCTCTCTCTCGAAAATAAATAAATAAACATTAAAGAAAAACAAAAGTCCAGATTCTGGCTCTACCACTTACCAACTATGCAACCTTAGTTGTCCTATTTGTAAGATGGGGACACTAAGACATGGCACTCAGCAAGGATTAGATTGGTTCTTACACCTGGATGGCCATTAGAGTCTTCTAGGGACATTTTAAAAAATATTTGGGGCACCTGGGTGGCTCAGTAGGTTGAGCATCTGTCCGACTTTGGCTCAGGTCATGACTTCATGGTTCATGGGTTCAAGCCCCACGTTGGGCTCTGTGATGACAGCTCGGAGCCTAGAGCCTGCTTGGGATTCTGTGTCTCCCTCTCCCTCTCTGCCCCTCCCCAGCTCGTGCTCTCTCTTTCTCTCAAAAATAATAAACTCAAAAAACATTTTTTTAACAAAAAATGTTCATATCTGGGCTCTATCCTCGGAGATCTCATCTGAATTCATGTGGGGTGGGGCCCTGGTATGGGTATTTTATAAAATCTCCACAAGTGATTCTACGTGCAGCCAAGAATAGGAGCTCTACAGTAGAGAGATAATTAAGAGCATGGGCTCTGCAGCACAATTGCCTATGTTCAAATCCAACCAAGCCATTAAATAGATGTATAAATGTGGGCAAGTTCTTAACCTCTCATGTTAAACTGGGTTAATAAAAGGACCTGGGAGGTTGTATAGACCTTAAGTGCTTAGAGCAGTGTGTGGCAGCTAGCAAGCCCTTGGCAGGCCTGGACATCAGCACTCCTCAGTTGCCCTGCTATTTCCAAAATGACTGCAAACACTGCAGGCCTATGTCCAGCTCACACTCATGGTCTCCCCACCCAGGCCTGGATACCTTGAACATCCCTCTCCTAACCCTGTTAGCTGTCCCTCCCCCTGCCAAATTATTTTTATTTTTGTCCCTTCTATTGTTCAGCCTTTTTTATTCCCCCCCCAAATTAACAGAATTATCCCCCAAACAAAATTGTCTGCTGAAAAATCAGAGAGACCCCCCAAGGATGCTAGAGGGGAGGGCAGAGCTGAGTGGCCATTCAAGTGTCTCATATTAAAAAATAAGAAGGAGAAGAAAAACCGCCATCAATGTTTAGGAAACAATGTTTAGTGGGGGACAAAAGCACAACACGGAACTGTACATTGAAGATAATTCATCCAGGTAAAGAAAAAAAAATACATAGAAAAAGATTGAAAGGAAATATGCTAGATGCTAAAGAAACACTTTTTTCTCTGCTTCTCCATCCTCTTATGCACGTTACAATTTTGTATAGTGAATGTGTAATTCATAGGAAAAACAACTAAGTGAAAAAATAAAAAAGGAAAGCCTTCACATGACTTTCTTTCCTCTTAAAAAAAAATTATTTATTTATTTTGAGAGAGAGAGAGACAGCATGAGTGTGGGTGGGGCAGAGAGAGAGAGAGGGAGAGACAGAATCCCAAGCAGGCTCCACACTGTCAGCACAGAGCCCAACGTAGCACTTGAACTCACGAACCATGGCTGAAACCAAGAGTTGGACACTTAACCAACTAAGCCACCCAGGCACCCTTTCTTTCCTCTTAATCTTCTAATTGCCTTATGTCTTAGTTCCTCCTATCACAAATTTTTAATTTTCTTAAATTTTACTTATTTTTAAAAGATTTTAAATTTAAATCTTTTTAAAAGTAATCTCTACATCCAATGTGGGGCTTGAACTCACAATTCCAAGATCAAGAGTCACACACTCTTACCAACTGAGCCAGCTAGGCACCCCCTCTATCGAAAAATTTTAAAGAATGGTCTCCACTGGCTGGTTCTTTCATTTCTCCCATTGACTACTTGATCCACTACAATCTGGCCTCCTCCTTAACTCTGGAGGTGACTCCACCCTGGAAGGATCAGCAATGAACTCTTAATTGCCAAATCCAGGGGCTTTTCCTTTTTCTTTGCCAGAGCTTTGTGCAGTATCAGACATGATTGGTGCTGTCTCCTTTCTGTAAGCTCCCTGCTTGCCATCTGGGCTTCCTTTCTCCCCTTTGTCCACGGACCTAATTTTCTGACCACTTCTGGTTGGTCTCTGCAGATTCCTTTCAGCTTAATGTTCCCTAGGTTTGGACATCTAGCCCCGTCCTCTCTGCACACTCTTCTTGGGTGGCCTCATCCACTCTTGGCCTATATGATTCCATTTACATGACAGCTCCTATATCCCAGCCCTCGCCTCTTGCCTCGGGTAAGTCAATCCAAATTCCTTCTGAATACCTTCATTTGGATGTCCCTCAAACAACTCACACTGAACAAGTCTAAACCGACTCATCATTTCTACTTTCCCTCAACCCCAACCAACTCTTCCTGCTTTATTCCTTCCCTGGAAGTCATCATTGTCTCATTCTTTCCCTCATTCTCCCCATGTCTAGTTGGTCACTAATACCTGTTGGTTCCAATTTGAAACTGTGTCTGGAACCCATCAGCTCCCTGCTGATATGTTTTCCTCTGCCCTGCAGGAGGCCCCCTCTTTCCTGCCTGGATCATAGTAGTCTCCCTGACATAGCTTCCATTTCCTGATCTTTCTCCTCCCCAGTCCATACCTTATAATTTTTCTGATTATTCATTCCTTCAGTCAGTCAACAAACATTTGCTATGCACAAACTCTGCTCCAAATACTATGAGGGGTAAATCATACAGATTGACCCAAAATAGGTAAATAATCTAGGGGATTTCTCTCTTTCTTCTTTAAAGATTTTATTTATTTTGTTATTTATTTATTTTTTGGAGAGAGAGAATGCAAGCAGAGGGAGGAGTGGAGGGAGACGGTGAGAGAGAATCCCAAGCAGTCTCCATGCCCAGCTTGAGCCCTACATGGGGCTTGATCCCACAACTGCAAGATCATGACCTGAGCTGAAATCAAGAGTTGGACACAACTTGGGGCGCCTGGGTGGCTCGGTCGGTTAAGCATCCGACTTCGACTCAGGTCATGATCTCGCGGTCCGTGAGTTCGAGCCCCGCGTCGGGCTCTGTGCTGACAGCTCAGAGCCTGGAGCCTGCTTCGGATTCTGTGTCTCCCTCTCTCTGAGCCCCTGTTCATGCTCTGTCTCTCTCTGTCTCAAAAATAAATAAACGTTAAAAAAAAAAAAAAAAAAGAGTTGGACGGAACTGACTGAGCCACCAAAGTACCTCAAAGTGCCTAAAATCACAAGCCACCAAAGTGCCTAAAACCACAAAAGATTTTATTTTTTTAAAGTAATCTCCATACCCAACATGGGGCTCAAACTTACAACCCCAAGATCAAGAGTCACGTGTTCTGCTGAATGAGCCAGCCAGGCACCCCTCCAGGGGATTTCAAATTATGGGACTGCTACAAAAGTAAGCAGGGGGATTGAAAGAAAGTAGGGCATGGGGAGAGGAGTTCTCTCAGAGGTGGTCTTTGCCCTGGAATAGTCCCCCCAGATCAACATGACAGTTGTCCTGATGGAACTGGGGCAGCGATGATAGAGAAGAATGTGGCTGGGACACAACATCAGGTTGGGAGCCAGGAAAGGCCTGTGAGGAATGAAGGATGAGAATGAGCTCTGGAGAGCTGAAAGAGGCACTTTCCAGGTAGAGGGAAGAGCTAGTGATAAGGCCTAGAGAGTTCCCAGCACACAAAGGAGCCCAGGATGTCTGGTCTGGGGCACAGTAAGGGGTGGAAGGAGGAGGGCAGGAAGATCATGCCTGGGGGCCCTGGTTAGGGGACTGGGTTTTATTCTAAGTGGAATGGGAGGCTATTAAAGGGTTTTTGGCAAGGAAGTCACATTTGACTTTGTCTCTTCAAAAGATTACTCCCTCTAGGTGCATAGGGTGGAGTGCATCTGGGGTTGAGGTGGACAGTGTGGCTGAGACTGCAGTGGCCTGGTCAAGCCCTGTGGGCTGGGTTGGGTGTTAGCAGTGCAGTCGGAGAGAACATAAGCCTTCTTTGGGTCCCGAATACCTGCAGGCTGGCTTTGTACTCCTTATGACAACATCTGGTTCTAGCCTCCCTCTTCAGCCCAGCTCCCATCATTTCTTGTCTTTGCACCTGCTGTACTTTTTGGAATGCTCTTCCTCACTTTCCCTTTGATGGACTAGTCATTCCTGAGGCCAGGCTCAAATACCCCCTCCTCTCTAAAGCTGTTCAGGAATTTTCCAGGGAGAGCTCTTTGAACTTTTTCAGTGCCTAGTTTGTATCTCTAGGATAACATCTAACACACTGTACTGTCTTGTATGTTTACAATTCTGTCTCTGAAGAAGGTGAACAAGAGTTTCTGGAAGGTAAGGACAGTTCAGTGAGTGTTCAGTGGGTGTTCAATGCATGATCAAAAGATACAGATGGTCCCACTATGGAATAGTTCACATAGGTCCAGACTCCAGTCATGACCAGCCCCTATTATATTCAAAATCATCTGATAATGTGTAAGTCCTTGATCATAAGAACAGGTACCAATGTGGGCACTAAGTCTCCTTATTTTGATACTGGAAACAGCCCTGAGAGGTTGGCACAGTGGGAAAATCATCTCTATTTTACAGAAGAGTAAACCAAGGCTTAAGAGAGGTGAGACTTGGGGCGCCTGGGTGGCTTAGTGGGTTGAGCATCTGACTCTTGATTTGGCTCAGGTCATGATCTCACCATTGGTGAGACTGAGCCCTGAGTGGGGCTCTGCATTGACAGATTCTCTCTCTCCCTCTCTGCCCCTCCCCCACTCAGGCTCTCTGTCTTTCTCTCTCTCTCAAAATAAATAAATAAACACTTTTTAAAAAAAGAGAGAGGTGAGACTTGGTCAACATCCCTGAGCCCCCAAATTCAGTTTTATCGTTGACCCCTGGGCATTCTTACCTGTCCTTGAATCAAGAACTTGTAAGACTTCCTGTCACCTCTTCCTGGTGGTGGAGGGGACATGACAGGAGGAGGCAAGACAGAGGAATCAATTCTCCTACCCCCTTAAAAAAAGTGCCCATACCACCACCTCATTTGTTCCTAATAAGAGGAACCATCTCAGCGGTTACAACCATGGACTCTGGAGAAGGAAGGGCCTGAATTGAGACCCTGCCTATGCCATTTAAGGTTATGTGACCTTGAGGAATTAACTAATTCTCTTACCCCCCTGTTTTGTTTTATCTGTAAAACGGGAGTGAAAAGAAGCTACTTAGTAGGGTCGCTGGGAATATTATAGGAGACAAAAGCATCTTCCCCAACGCTTGGCCATACAGAAAGGTTTTAATACTTGCTAATGACTGTTACTGGCTCCTAGAAATTTCCTAAGCACTTTTCAAGTATCACCTCTTAACACTCACGACAACCTTATACCTTACACGAAATGCAGGTTTGGAGCTGTTAATAATACCCCTAAAGAAGTTAAGACTTGAATCCATAACCTCACTACCAGGCAAGGCTTGGCAAATGCGTGGGTCAGAGAATGCAAGCAGCTTGCTCAAGGACTCGTGACCAGTTACTGACTCTATACTCAACCAGATCTTTGATTCCGAATTGATAGTGGGGCATTACTTCTGAAGGTCTGTAATAAAACTGGATTTGGGGAGGTGAAATGGGCAGTCCTCCAGAGGAGTCGAGAGACCTGCCTTTGCCCCTGATTGCGGATGAGATGAACCTTTAATTTAGACCTCCTTTTCCTCACCTTGAAGTTGGGGAAGAAGAGTTATTAGGGTCCCCAGAGCCCTTCCCAATACTGACTCTCCAGAGCAAAAGACCCCTTCTCAGGTAAAGGTTCATTCAAATTCCTCCGGCTGAGATTCATCCTCCGTGGGGCCTGCAATAAGGACGCGTCCCCTTTAAGGCGCCAGCTCGCCGGCGGCGGCGGCCGGAAGTGTTGAAGCTCGGCCTGGCGGCGGCGGTGGCAGTAGCGGCCGTGGCGGCCTCTGCGCATGCTCCGTCGCCCGCCCGCCCTGGCCGCTCGCCGCCCGCCCGCCCGACGGAGACGGTGAGGAGGGGGAGGGGTGGGCGCGCGGGCGCGGGCGCGGGGTGGGGTGGGGGCGGGGGGGCGGGCGCGGGGGCCGCGCGGCGGCCGGCGAGGGCGGGCGGGCGCGCAGGGGGCGGGGGGCTGCTGCCTCCGCGGGCGCCTCCCCACGCCCTGTGCGTGCCGCCGCCGCCGCCGGGGAGCGAGCGGACGTCGCGGCGCCGCGGGGGGGTGGGGGGACGCTGCCGCTGGGTCCGCCCGAGCAGCCGGGCCGCCCCCAGCGCGGCCGGCCGCGCCGCCCGGGCTCGGCCCCTGGCCGAGGGCGGCGGGCGCCGGCGAGCGGGGCGCTGGGGGGGCCCAGCGCCCCCGGACCGAGGGCCCCGGAAGTCCTAGGCTGAGGGGCCCAGAGGGGCCGGAGCGGCTCCGGACTGAGAGGCCCGGACGCCCAGGACCCCGACGAGGGGTCCGGGGATCCCGGGGTATCCCTAGAGGCGGGGCCCGGGGAGCAGCTGGCCCTTGGATACAGAGCTTGGGAGGGGCCTGGGTCGCGCTCGGCCGGGGGTGGGGTGGGGGAGGTGGAGGGAAGTAGGGGGTGGGTACGAAAGGTGAAGGAAGCCTGCACGCCCGCCCGAGAGGAGACCCTTGGAAGCTTGGCGGGAGAGAAAGAGCGGAGAGTGGGTTCTGCGGAGGGAAGGAGGCCCGAGTTTCACCCGAGGGGCGCATTAGAGGCCTCGGCCTTTCAGTCCAGGGGAAAAGAGGCAGGTGCTGTTCCGAAGGCGTGGTGACAGTATGGGTAGTGTGAGCAGGGGACGAGGAAGAAGAGCTCCAGGGGAAAGTGAACAGGCCTCTGCCTTCCCGGAGATGAGGGGGCGGTAGGAAGACGCCTCAGCCTCCTCAAGTAGGAAGGGGAAGGGTCCAAACCTGTGAGGGAATGAGAGACTGAGGATCTTCTGAAGTATATAGGTAGAGAACGGAACAGTCTGGTATGTCAGGGGGTGGGAAAACCCGTGTTTTGGAGGACCGGAGAGAAGACAATTGAGGGGAAGAAATGACATTTCTGCTTTCAGAAATGACAGGGGAATTGGCCAGCTGTCTCCTAATTGAGGGGCAGGAACGGTGAGAGCAGAATCTTACCTGAGAGTCCTGGAGAGTGATGCACCAGACCAGACTAAGGCGTGTCAAGCCTTGACCTAGTAGAGGTGGGGGGCGGGGGCGGTGCAGGGCTTGACCGTCCAAGGAACAGGAGGAGGTCTGAATTCTCTTAAGATGAGAGAAATCTCAAAAGTACTTCCTAACAGACACAGAAAGGGCCTTGTTTGGTGTCTATTTAGGAGAACCAAGAACTGGGTTTCCTCAACCTAGGGATTGGGGAAAGGGAGGATCAGATCGTTCTAGACTCTCAGAGGGATTCTTCTCCCTTGCCTCTGGTAATGCTACCAAAGTGCTTTTGGAGGACCTTTTCATTAAATGTTTGGACTGTCTTCCCTAATTCGTAAGCCTTTTATCAATTATGGATATTTAATATATACTTAGTATATACTGACTTGATGACTTTTTTCATTAGTCATGAGTCAACCATTCATATTTACCTCAACAAACATATATTAAGTAGCTAATTTGTACTCAACTTCATTGGGTTAGCTTGGGCCCTAAATTGCTCTTGTCCTAGGCAGAAGTCCCCTAGAGTCTAGTGTGATGACGCTTCAAAGAACCCTTTATCCCATCGCTTCCGCAAACACCTATATAGTAGTCTTCAATATGTGACCTGTCCCAAACTTCATTTGCTTTGGCTCTGTCCCTCACAGTGGTCCTGTGTAGCCTTCTTGTTGGCTTTATTACATTTGATAGCACCCTGGATCACCTACTGAATGCATGAGAAGGAATAAAGAAGGAAAAAATCAAGGAGTTTTGGCCTCAAGTAATAAAGTTTTAATTTTATTGATTATATTGATGATTATATAATTTATTATAACTTGGGAATTTCGTAATAGACTACACAATCTACAAAAATTATAATACAGTATGGAATAAATACATTCTGGGGTTAGAAAGTTTCAGGGTATCTATTTCTTTTACCTTTTCCACTATCAACTCCGATGTCCCTGCAATCATGTGACACTCATGATTTTGCCACGTTTTAAACGTTAGTTTTCAGGGGTGCCTGGCTGGCTTAGTCGATGGAGCGTGGAGCTCTTGGTCTCGGGGTCATGAGGTTGAGCCCTGTGTTGGGTATAGAGATTACTTTAAAAAAAAAAAAAAAAAGAAACCTTTGTTTTCAGAACACAAAAAATGAATTTAATCTCGAGTAGGTCAGATGTCATTTGTTTAGTTTTCCAATAGTTATGTCAATGGTCATGTGCTTACTCTTGATCAAGGTGTCTTTTTTGTCTTTGAAAAGAACTACAAAATAATTATTTTCACGTGGATGTGACATCTTTCCTTTATGTGTGTTCCCCTAGAATTACAGTGTTGTGTGATTACACAGTGAATACTCTAAGGCCCCTTCCATGAAATACCCAAAGGAGCAGCTCTGTCATCTTGCCTCAGGAGTTTTTGTTGCTATAAACAAGAGCCACTTTTCAGCTCATACTCACCTCAAAGAGATGACCTTTCAGTTAGCCAGTGTAGTCTGTAGAGTCTGGTTTCAGGTTACTTGTTAAGAATGTGGTATTTAGGGTAATGAGATATATTCAACCTAAACTTGCTTCTCTAAAGAATGTTAGAGTTGCCATGTTGGATCAGACCTGTGTCTCTTACTGACACTGAGAGACATATTGTGGATGATTGTAATTATCTTCTCGGATAAACTCAGAAGGTTAGAGAACATTCCTCTTGGGTTCTAAGGAGTAGGAGGGCTAAGGAGTAAAATATGAGTTCCTATTGAGGAAAGTATTAATAAAGTAGTTAGTTAACCACTTATTCAGAGTATTGTAGAGAGGACTCAACCTTAGGGTAGAAGGTTAAAACTAGAAGCATCCTTCTAATTCTCCTCCTCTAACCCATTTATTTACTTAAGCTACTTAAAAAATTTTAAACCGGGGCGCCTGGGTGGCGCAGTCGGTTAAGCATCCAACTTCAGCTAGGTCAAGATCTCCCGGTTCGGGAGTTCGAGCCCCGCGTCAGGCTCTGGCCTGATGGCTCAGAGCCTGGAGCCTGTTTCCTATTCTGTGTCTCCCTCTCTCTCTGCCCCTCCCCCGTTCATGCTCTGTCTCTCTCCGTCCCAAAAATAAATAAACGTTGAAAAAAAAAAATTAAAAAAAAAAAATTTTAAACCACTGTTTTAATTTTTTTTTTTTAACATTTATTTATTTTTGAGAGACAGAGAGAGGCAGAGCATGAGCAGGGGAGGAGGAGAGAGAGAGAGGGAGACACAGAATCCGAAACAGGCTCCAGTCTCTGAGCTGTTTGTTAGCACAGAGCCTGACGCGGGGCTTGAACCCACGAACTGCGAGACTATGACCTGAGCTGAAGTCGGACGGTCAACTGAATGAGCCACCCAGGCACCCCTAAAACACTGTTTTAGAATAATAATTTCACAAGTTTGTTACATGCTAAAGTATTATATGTTTTAAATTCATTAAATATGTAATAATAACAGAATAGTGCTTGACAATAAATGTCCAACAAATGTTAGCCGTGATTATTTTAATTCAAGCTTTATTTATTTATTTATTTATTTACTTACTTACTTATTTAGAGGGAGAAGCAGAGGGAGACAGAGAATCTTAAGGAGGCTCTGCGCTGTTGCAGATCAAGCTCCAAGCTTGATCCCAAGACCCTGGGATCATGACCTGAGTCAAAATCAAGAGTCGGATGTTCAACTGACTGAGCTACCCAGGCACTCCCAAGCTACATTTTAATGGTTCAAAATTTGAAGATACCTATTGGTTCAATTATTGTAGGATTTGATAGCATTTGTTATGCCTCATTGTATCCCTTTTTGTCTTTTTCTAGACTCTAAGATCCTAATTGTTTTGATTCTACTGTTGGCAGCCAGCTGAACCAGTCCATTGATTTTGTTTTAAAACAGTTTTTTTAATGTTTATTTATTTTTGAGACATAGAGAGACAGAGTGTGAGCAGGGGAGAGGCAGAGAGAGAGGGAGATACAGAATCTGAAACAGGCTCCAGGCTCTGAGCTGTCAGCACAGAACCTGATGTGGGACCCGAACCCACGAACTGCAAGATCATGACCTGAGCCGAAGTGGGGCGCCTAACCAACTGAGCCACCCAGGCGCCCCTCATTGATTCTGTTTTTTATCCCTAGTTTTAAACCTTTAAATTATAGAAGTACAGATAGTGTACTGTAATATCTTACAATTAATTTTTTTCTCTAGTATGCATCTCTTTCCCTTGTTTAGTTCCTGAAGAGCAGGTACTCTCCCTTTTCATATCCAAAGTAGACACAGTTTTGTAAATAGTAGTCTGATATTTGAAAACTGGTTATTGTACTCCTGTGTCATGGGTACTGAGCTAAGGGTAGGGGAGCCGTTGAAAAAGAAAGGCAATCCTTGCTCTCCCAGGATATATTCTGGTGGGGAGAGGCTGACAAAGTGGGATGATGGTTATGACAGGGGTGCTGTAGGTACTAAGAACACAATCTCACATCTAGTCAAGGAAGTCACAGGCCTCCCTAAGGAAGTTATTTATTTATTTAAAGTAAACTCAATGTGGGGCTTGAACTCATGATTCTGACATCCGGAGTCTCTTGTTCTAACAACTGAGCCAGCCGGGTGCCCCAGGAAGTAATGTTTTAAATAAGTTATAAAAGTTTAGCAGTGACTAGCCAAAAAGGAAGGAAAAGAGAATTCTAGGTAGAGGAAACAAGCGTGAAGGCTCAGGTGAGGAAATATGGCATGTTTGAGAAATTGAAAAAAAAATGTGGGGGGGGGCATCTGCTCAGTCAGTTGAGTGTTCAACTTCGGCTCAGGTCATGATCTTGCAGTTCATGGGTTCGAGCCCTGCGTCGGGCTCTGTGCTAGCAAACAGCTCAGAGCCTGGAGACTGCTTTGGATTCTGTGTCTTCCTCTCCCCCACTTGCACTCTGTCTCTCTCTCTCAAAAACAAATAAACATTAAAAAAAAAAAAAATTCAATGACAGGAGACCACAATGTGAGAGGAAGAACTATGAGAAATGAGGTTAGCAGCGTAGATGGGACAGATTTGGAGGATTCTATAAGCACTGTTAAGATGCTTGCACTTTAATAGCAAAGGGAATCCTCTGAAGGATTCTGAAATGGGGAAATGGCTTGTGGCCTTTAGTAAGATCACTTTGTCTGCTCTGTAGATGATGGAGTGGAGAGCAAGATCAGAGATAAGGATACTGATGCGAAGCAGCTGGAAAAATTCAAGTGGTAGTGTGTAGCTCAGAGTATGGTGGCAGCACAGATGGAGAATGGGGGATGGTTAAAAGAGAAATATAGATGATAGAATGGATAGGATTTGGTAGTTGATTAGATTTTATAAAGAGAAGAATGAAAAGTAACTCCTTAGTTTCTGGCTTGAGAAAATGGGTGGAGGATAGCGCCATTTACTGAGGAGGGAAACAAGAGCAGGTTTGTGAGAGAACGTGAGTTCAGTTTAAGGTGCTTACAAGATAAATTATAAGAGGCTTTTGGGTACAGGTGGTAGAGAATTCAGGAAAGAGGTTTGAATGTGAGAATCACAAAAGGCAGAAGCCTAAGTCTGCTACGAGCAATTTTAACTGGATTATATACAAACAAAAATTGATTGAACCAACATGTCAGTGCCATGATGATCAGGGCTGTGGAGACCAGCTTTTTTTTTTTTTTTAATTTTTTTTTTTCAACGTTTATTTATTTTTGGGACAGAGAGAGACAGAGCATGAACGGGGGAGGGGCAGAGAGAGAGAGGGAGACACAGAATCGGAAACAGGCTCCAGGCTCTGAGCCATCAGCCCAGAGCCTGACGCGGGGCTCGAACTCACGGACCGCGAGATCGTGACCTGGCTGAAGTCGGACGCTTAACCGACTGCGCCACCCAGGCGCCCCGAGACCAGCTTTTTAGAGAAGCAGCACCTGCCCTCATAGAGAGTATAGTGCAGTTATGGAGATAGAGGTCTGTTCAATTAACGACAATACAGGGCACAGTGTGATAACCACTAGAGGAAAGCTACATGTGAAGTGTTGGGGGACTGTAGAAAAGAAAATGGCTTGGCAGAGCCTCTGTGGAGGAGTGGGCTTTGAACTGGGCCTTGAAGGGAGACTGAGATGAGGGAGAAGAGAGTTGGGGCTTAAGGAATAACAAAGGTCTAAAAACCTGAAGGTACATATTGTCTGTTCAGAGCACGGGCAGAGGCTGGGTTGGCTGGCACTTCAGATTCTCAGGGAATTACAGTTGCAGATAAAACGGGAAAAATATTTTGGGGCCAAATGAGGGAGACTTTGCTTGCTGTGCTTAAGTATGCATATTATAGGCAAATATGAGCCACGATGTGGATTCGGTTGTCTGATTATCAGTCACATATTCAAATGTGTGTCCACCGTGTCCCTACACGTGAAAGTAAACACAGTGCTCTTACCTGTACTCTTTTTAGTGACTCCCTTCTTTGCAACTGTGAGGACTAACTACTGCAGAATATTCTGGGGCCCTCTGAGTTTTCGTTAAAATTGGGATGATGCTGGGACACCTGGGTGGCTCGGTCGGTTAAGCGGCTGTCCCTTGATTTTTGGCTCAGGTCATGGTCTGCACAGGTCATGATCTCACAGTTTGTGAGATTGAGCTCCACATCGTGCTGACATTGAGGAGCCTGTTTAAGATTCTTTCTCTCTTCCTCTCTGCCCCTCCCCTACTTTCTCTATCTCAAAAATAAATAAACTTAAAAAAAATGGGGATGATGCTTTGAGTTGTGTTAGAGTCGGGGAGCACATGGTGTTGGACACTGGTTTCCCCAACAAGTCTGCAAGGGAGATGTCAGGCAAGATCATCTCTCCATTCAGTCTGAGGCGAAGAGGTAGTAAGAAACTTCTAGAGGTCATACAGTTGGATTCAGTATTTATTAAACAACCACACAATGCAAATCATTTTTCTTCCTGTACAGTTTCAGTTAGCAGATACTTATGAAGTGCTCACAAAGTACAGAGTGCTTGGTGAAGCATAATGGCTGGTTGCAAAGAAAAGAGGTGATTCTTACTTTCTAGGAGTTTACTGATGGGGTTGGAACTAGTGGTGTGCTATAAATCAGTTCTCCAGAAAAAAAAAAAAAAAAAAAAACACCCTGATTTGTAGTGCTTGCCAATTTCTGTGGTGTATGTACTCCCAGCATCATTGATTTCAAGCTACCAACTTGCTGTCACTAAACTCAGATTTGGGAAGAGATGTGCACAATTGGTTCTCAGGAGCAGGCTCCAGCACAGCACTGGGTGAATCACATATACTAAGAAAACCTAAATCAGGAAGTGAGTACGAAAGCATGTCTGGAAAGATCAGAGCCTGTCAGCCCCTTCTCACAGTTCCCATCCTTTTCAGAGGACCATGATCTTAGAATGAGTAGTCTTAATTATCCTGATGTTCCTTTCCTAGGGTTGCTATCTTTTCAAAACCAGACAGTCACTGATGCTTCTTGTTTCTGACAACAGCCCAGCTATCTGACTTCATGTGAAAGATGGCTAATGCAGAAGTAAGTGTTCCAGTGGGGGATGTGGTTGTGGTTCCCACTGAAGGAAATGAAGGGGAGAACCCTGAAGACACTAAAACCCAAGTGATCTTGCAGTTACAGCCTGTGCAGCAAGGGTAAGTAACCAAAGATTTGGGTAGTCTGAAAAATTTGGGAGGTTTAAAGAGTGGGGAAATTTTAACTTTATGGTTGCTTAGCACAATGGAACATTTAGCATCAGTCTTTCAGAACGTATTTATAATGTATCATGTGCTCTATTTGTTATTTTAATACTTATTACAACAGTAAACTGTGTCTTTGTCTCTCTCCCTCTTCTCCACTGTAAGCTCTTTGAGGGTAAGTTACATAGCTCCCTCTTCTTATTTATCCACACAGTTTAGCATAGGGACTTGATACATGTTTACCAAAAGACAGTGTAGTTAGAGTCAGAGGAGATTAGGCAAGGCAACTGCAAAACTTTTCGTACCAGAAGGGATCTGGACCCTAAAGGATGGACAAATTAATCAAGCTTAGTTAATCAAATAATACTTATCGACCACCTACTATTATACGATATATTACAAAGTGTTGGAAGAAATATAGCACATGGTTCCCACCATCATGGAGCTTGCAGTCTAGTTGTACAAACCAAAAATACATATATGTAAATAAAGAGGTCACTTACATGGCAAAATCTAAGAAGTGTTGAGTGTCATGGTTAGAAAGTAGCTTGAATTCAGAGGATCACTATGAATTTGAAAGAAGAGATAAGATTTTTAAATGGTCCTGAAGGTTAAATAAGAATTAGATCTACAGAGAGAAGGGAGAGAGAGTTATTTTATCTTGAGGAATGTATAAAACATTCTTCATAGGATTGGAAATGTTCTTGGGGTGCCTAGCCAGCTCTGTCAGTGGCGTGTGCCACTCTTGATCTCAGGGTCTTGAGTTCAAGCCCAATGTTGGGTGTAGAGATTACTTACAAAAAGAAAAAGAAATGTTCTTGGGCAAACACATAATCCAATCCCAACCTACTAAGTAATGTACCTTGTCTTAAACACTTCTGGAGAAAGATAGTTAACCTCTCTCTTGGTAACATAAAAAACTTTTTAGTGTAAGAAATTTCATCAGGTGCCTGGGTGACTCAGTCAGTTAAGCGTCTGGCTTAGGCTCAGGTCATAGTCTTGAGGTTCATGAGTTCTAGTCCTGCATTGGGCTTTCTGCTGTCAGCAAACAGCCTGCTTTGGATTCTCTGTTTCCCTCTCTCTCTGCCCCTCCCCCACTAGCATGCACTCTCTCTCTTTCCCTCTTTCTCTCTCTTTCAAAAATAAACATTTAAATATATATATATATATATATATATATCTCCATAGTTTGCTGACATTTCTGCATATTGAAGGAAATATTCTAAGATCTGTAAGGGAAAGTTGATATAAATAATTACTGACAGGGGCACCTGGCTGGCTTAGTAAGGGGAGCATGTGACTCTTTATGTCAGGGTTGTGAGTCCAAGCCCCACTTTGGGTGTAGAGCTTACTTAAAAAAATAAAATCTTTAAATAATAATAATAAGTATTGACATATAATGGATAAAGTGATTAAAAATTTTAATCAATTAAGTGGCACCAAAAGATTATGCATACTTATTCAAAATCACTTGTTTGGGATTTCATTTGTTACATACACACACATACTTGTAGTTGTTACCCTTTGAGGAAGGGTAACATGAGGAAGATTCTTTTGTGCATGGCAGCTTTATTTTCTCCTGGAATCATTGTTTCTTCTATCTTTTCTAAAGTGCTCCAGTTGTCGCTTTCCTATCCCTTCTGGAGACAGAAAACGCTTCTCAACTACTTAGAGACTTAATTATTTTGAAGATTAGTTCCACTTATTTTGTGTGTGTATATGTCTTTTTTAATTTTCCAAATGGCATTGTCTTTTCGGGAAAATTCTCGTTGCCTGATTAGACATCTTTGTACTACATATGGACTCCCCAACCTACTGGTTTTTTTGTTTTGTTTTGTTTTAATTTTTTAAAAATGTTTATTTTTTTTTTGAGACAGACGGAGACAGAATGCGAGTGGGTTGGGGCAGAGAGAGAGGGAGGCACAGAATCTGAAGCAGGCTCCAGGCTCCGAGCTGTCAACACAGAGCCTGACGTGGGGCTCGAACTCAGAAGCTGCGAGATCATGAACTGAGCTGAAGTTGGTCGGATGCTCAACCAACTGAGCCACCCAGGCGCCCCCCCCAACCTACTGTTTACACTGAATTTACCATATAAGCTAGTGATACATTTTCAGGTTCTGCATTTTGAGATGCCTGCCAATCAATGTTTAATTGATTTCTCTAGTTATATATATTTTTTTTTAAATTTTTTTTTCAACGTTTATTTATTTTTTTGGGGACAGAGAGAGACAGAGCATGAACAGGGGAGGGGCAGAGAGAGAGGGAGACACAGAATCGGAAACAGGCTCCAGGCTCTGAGCCATCAGCCCAGAGCCCGACGCGGGGCTCGAACTCACGGACCGCGAGATCGCAACCTGGCTGAAGTCGGACGCTTAACCGACTGCGCCACCCAGGCGCCCCATCTAGTTATATTTTTTAAAATTAATTTATTTTTAAGTAATCTCTGAGCCCAATGTGGGGCTTGAACTCACAACCCCAAGATTGAGAGTCCTAGGTTCTACTGATTGAGTCAGCCAGGGGCCCTGTATTTTTTAATTATTTGGATATTTTGTTGCATTTTAGCAGAGAACAGAAATATTGATACTAGTGATAAGAAGTGCAGGTGTGAAATAGAGGTTTCCACTATGGAATGAATAAGTCACATCATGAAAGGGACCGCATTAAGGAATATAGTCAGTGATAATTGTAATAGGGATGTATAAGGACAGATGGTAGCTACATTTGTGGCAGGCAGCATAATGTATAAATTTGTCGAATCCATTTTGTTGTACGCAGTGAAACTAATGTAATACTATATGTCAACTATACTCCCCACCCAAAAAAAAGGTATAGGCCTCATCAATTTAATACTGTTGAGACAAAGATAGAAATCATGAGGTCTTTAGCCTCAGTCACACGTAGCCTGAATGGCTACAGATTCAAGCATGAGGGAAAGAAACGATCAAAGAACATGTATGAATTGCTGGGAATAAATTGGAAAAGATATTCAAAAGGCAAAAAATAGAGATTTTCTATAAATGTTTTTTACTGTTTATTTTTGAGAGAGAGAGGCAGAGCGCAAGCTGGGGAAGGGTAGAGAGAGAGGGAGACACAGAATCTCAGACAGGCTCTGAGCTCTGAGCTGTCAGCACAGAGCCCAATGCAGGGCTCGAACTTTCGAACTGCAAGATCATGACCTGAGCCAAAGTTGGTTACCTAATTGACTGAGCCACCCAGGCACCCCTCTTATAAATATTTTTAGATTTCAATATATAGAACTCCTCTTGTATGTCTTTTTTAACTTTTACATATATGATATTTTATACTTTTTCAAGTATGCATTATATACATGTTTCCAGGAATACATTATCAAGCAAAAGTAGAGTGTCTGGTAATGTTCTCTTGATATAAATACATAGAATCTGACGTACTGAATAAGATGACACTTTTTTTTTTATGACACTTTCATAATAACACTAGATTGGCTTTAAAATATGTCCACATTTAACTCTATTATTATTTTTTTAATATAGATACTAAAGTATCTAGAAGGCTTTTAATCCTAGGAGATTTTCAGCATAGAAGATTTGTTCAGCATATGCTTTCTCTAAAAAAAATAAAATGGCTATTAACTTTTTCAAATATAATTTCTTATACTCAAAAAGTTGTGGGAGCAGGGGGTACCTGGCTGGCACAGTTGGTAGAGCACATAATTCTTGGTCTCAGGGTTGTGAGTTCAAGCCCCACATTGGGCATAGAGCTTAGTTTAAAAAAAAAAGTTATCAAGGGGAGTGAAGGTACTATGATTCCTTCATTGTTCTTGGCTGCCCAATTCATTTTGGATTCATAATAGTTTTTTTTTTAATTTAATTTAATTTTTTAATTTACATCCAAGTTAGCATATAGTGCAACAATGATTTCAGGAGTAGAGTCCTTAGTGCCCCTTACCCATTCAGCCCATCCCCCCTCCCACAACCCCTCCAGTAACCCTCAGTTTGTTCTCCATATTTAAGAGTCTTTTATGTTTTGTCCCCCTCCCTGTTTTTATATTATTTTTGCTTCCCTTCCCTTATGTTCATCTGTTTTGTATGGATTCATAATAGTTTTTAACATCACCAGGGACTGGTGATTTTAGTGTACTACGTAAATTTACTGAGCGTCCTGACTAGCTTTTTTTTTCTCCTGTAGAGGACATTCAATCCAAATGTATTGCAATAGTTCAGTTTGAAGAGTATTGGCCCTACTTTCCCTTTCATGCTCAGATCCCTCTCTCCCTCTCTAGCAGAAAGTTTAAAGCCTATATTATAAGCTCTTTCAAATCAGTAAGGTACCACTTAGTTTATGTAATAATCTTTTTTTTTTTTTTTTTTTCAACGTTTATTTATTTTTGGGACAGAGAGAGACAGAGCATGAACGGGGGAGGGGCAGAGAGAGAGGGAGACACAGAATCGGAAACAGGCTCCAGGCTCTGAGCCATCAGCCCAGAGCCCGACGCGGGGCTCGAACTCACGGACCGTGAGATCGTGACCTGGCTGAAGTCGGACGCTTAACTGACTGCGCCACCCAGGCGCCCCAGTTTATGTAATAATCTTAATCTAACGTTCAGTTAATCAGAATTTCTTCCCTTAACATTCTGAATAAAAAGAACTTAACTATAGGGGCGCCTGCATGGCTCAATTGGTTAAGCATCTGACTTTGGCACAGGTCATGATTTCACAGTTTGTGGATTCGAGTTCCGCATTGTGCTCTGTGCTTATAGCTCGGAGCCTGGAGCCTGCTTTGGATTCTGTGTCTCCCTCTCTCTCTCTCTCTGCCCCTCCCCCGCCTGTGCTCTGTCTCTGTCTCTCAAAAATAAATAAACATTTAAAAAATTAAAAAAAAAAAAAAGAACTTAACTATATGTGGGTTTTCAGAGAATTAGAATACAATGATGCAGACTTAATTTTAAAGCTCTAGTAAACATAATTTTACCTTCCTTTGGTGATTCACAAGGCATGTCACTATCTTACAGTCCCTTAACATTTCAACATATTTTATGATTTTTTACTATAGTTGTAGTAGATATAGAGAATTAAGCTAAATCCATTACTATTCTGAGTTGCTTTAGGAAATTTTTTCTTTTTCTTTTTTTTTTTAAGTTTATTTTGAGAGAGAGAGCGTGTATGCACGCGAGCAAGATGGGGAGGGACAGAGAGAGAGAGAATCCCAAGCAGGCTCCATGCTGTCAGCACAAAGCCTGATGTGGGGCTCAATCTCACACACTGTGAGATCGTGACCTGAGCCAAAATCAAGAGTTAGACATTTAACCAACTGAGCCACTCAGGTGCCCTAGAAATTTTTTCTCGATAACACCTCGTTTACTCATAAAAATATAGACTGTGCCCCTACTTCCCACTACAAGTGCAATTCACTGGTTGTTGAAATTATGTATAAATAAGAATTTCTTTTTTTTTTTTTTAAGTTTATTTATTTTGAGGGAGAGAGAGAGAGCATGGCAGGGAAGAGGCAGAGAGAGGGAGAGAGTGACAAGCCCAAGCAGGCTCCATGCCATCAGTGCAGAGCCTGATGTGGGTGTCCAAATCATGAACCATGAAATCATGACCTGAGCCGAAATCAAGAGTCAGCCACTTAACTGACTGAGCTACTCAGGCGCCCCAAGAATTTCACCCTAAGGAAAAAAAAAAAAGGATTTTTGCACATATTGGTCAATTTAGAGTGAGTTTACTGAACTTATTTGAAGCAGTGATTATTCATGTTTATCATAATCCTCATTCACCAACCAACCACTTATTGGGTGCTTTGTCGTGTTCCAGTTAGTATTTGACACAGTAGACATACAAAATTGAATAAGTAAATAAGACATAATCTCTGCTCTCAGGGACCTCTTAGACCATGCCCAAGGGAAGGCAGACAGGTAAACAAACATATAATATGAAGTGTTATATGTGTTGTAACAAAGGCGTAAAGTACAGTTGGGTCAAAAGAAGGAAGTAGGTGATTATACTGGAGAGACTGATATGGAAGGAAAAGCATCATAGAGGCTACTGACTACAGAGCAAATAGATGGGCACCTTGCAGGTTCAGTGAGTAGAACATGCAATTCTTAATCTTAGGGTTGTAAGTTCAAGCCCCATGTTGGGTGTAGAGATTACTTAAAAATAAAATCTTGGGGCACCTAGGTGGCTCAGTCAGTTGAGCTTCTGACTCTTGATTTCGGCTCAAGTCATGATCTCACAGCTCACGGGTTTGAGCTCTGTGTCAGCTCTGTGGTGACAGCATGTAGCCTACTTGGGATTTTCTCTACCCCTTTCCCCACTCATGTGTGCTCTCCTTATCTCTCACAGTAAATAAAATTTAAAATAATAAATAAATAAATAAAATCTTTTTTAAAACCCCACAAATACACAAATAGATGGGGAGGCATGTTCTGGGGAAAGCGGGAAATAAGAACAAAGATAGAAGGTATAAAAGAACATGACAGTTCTGAAAACCACAAATAATTTGGTATGAGTGGGGCTTGGATTATAAGGTGAGGTTTAGGGAGAGCTGAAACCAGGGGCCAGATCTTAGAGCAACTTAAATATCCTATTAAGGATTTGGGGCTTTATTATAACAGCAAGTAGAGGGTTCTTGAAGGGTTTTCCGAAGGGATTTCTGTGATCACTCTGGTAGGAATATAGAATATCAGGTAGATGCAAGGAGACTAGTTCAGACTAGAGATGATGCAGCCTAAATTAAGGCAGTAGCAGTGGAAAAAGAGACAGGGAGGCTGGCTGGTGTTAAGGAGATACATCTGGTAGGATTTGGTGGCTGAGTATGTGGGAGGTGAGGAGGAGGAGGAGGGAGAAATCTGATGAAATTCCCAGGCTTCTGTCTTAGGCTATAGAATGCTAGGAGGTGCCATTAAGAAAGATAGAGAATAGAAGAGTGGTTTGGGAGAGGGAAGAGAACTTGGTTATTTTAGACATAATGAATTCCACAAAGTCCTGCAGTACATCCAAATGTATTTATTCATTTAGCAGTTAATTGTATCCTGGTGTGAAATTTAGAG
This sequence comes from Leopardus geoffroyi, assembly GCF_018350155.1. Taxonomy (NCBI): domain Eukaryota; kingdom Metazoa; phylum Chordata; class Mammalia; order Carnivora; family Felidae; genus Leopardus; species Leopardus geoffroyi. The sequence continues at coordinate 21,583,870 of NC_059328.1, forward strand.
GAGAGGTTTGTGCTAAAGGTGTCACCATGGGGGTGGGTGATCACTGATACAAGGGATATTATTCAGGCAGTGCTTTCAAACAAGATGCAATAGTGAACGCATTAAGTTTATTATAAAAATTAAACAGAGGTCATCAGCGTATTTTATTAGGTTATTTGAGCACATTTCTTAGAAGGTAGAGACATTTAGAGACTTTCCCTGAGGTGGTATCTCTAATTAATGCTAGTTACTTTGGGCATAGTTTTTAACTAGGCTCTGCTCATGTCAATAGTTTGGTTATGAGTCTTTGAAAAATGCAGAAGTGCTAAAAAAGACTGAAGTGTCTAGATTCCAACAAAGGACATCAACTTGTGTGGTCAATGGGTTCTTCCTGTCTTGAACTGTCCAACAGTATTACTTTTTAATCTTGCTAGGATAATTCTATAATATGACTTAATCTTATAGTTGAAGCAACATTTTATGTCAGAAGTGTTTAAATTTAGGAAGGGAAAAGTCTGGTGTAAGGACAGTAGCAAGAGGAACTTGGCTTTGAGGTGAGGAAAGTTGTTGATTCTTATGCATGGTAGTGGCTGCTAAGCTGTCCTCGGCAGCTTGGAATGTAAATACAGTGGGGAACTAGTCAAAGCACTAACATAGTGTTGTAAAGTGTATTTATTTTATTCCTTTTGAGATAGATTATAAGAAATTTCTTAACTCCATGCTGTGAATATTAATTTTTTCATGATTTATGTAGTTTGTTTATCGATGGACACTTTTACAACAGGATTTATGAACCTGGGTCCGAGAACAACACGGCAGTCGTGGCAGTAGAAACTCACACGATTCACAAAATTGAAGAAGGGATTGGTAAGTCTTTTGTTATTTTCTCGCCTTTGACCCTAGCTTTCTTGGTTGAAATTTGTTGCCTTTTATGCCTTATGTCCCCCCTCCCATACCCAGTATGCCCCACCAATGCCGTAGCCATCGATTTGATGGCGCATCTAGAGACACCACTAAGATGCTACAGCTGTCAGTTGATTGTTTAACATCAATTTGCTAGGATGCTGAAAAGATTTTTTATCTACAAAAATTCCACAAAGAAATTGGAGCCTCAAGGTTGATCCTGTCATTAGAGAAGTTGCTGATGAGGACTTATCAGGTGTTGATTGGAAGGCAATCAGTGGAAAGAAACTGAAAAACAAACAAACAAAGAAACTTTGAAATTAGGCAAACCAGATTTTAAATCCTGTTTTCTCACTTCTTAGCTGTGTGTCCTTGGGAAAGTCACTTCACCTTTCCAAGTCCCATATGCCTACATAGGAAACAATCACTGCCTCACAGGATTGTTGTAAGAACTAAATAAGATTAAGCATGTAGAAGCACATAGGACAGTGTCTGACACATAGTGTGAGCTTGGTAAGAAAGCTGGTATGCCAAACTTCTTGCAGAAGATTCCTAAACAATACCAGCCAATGTGAACTGTTAGCTCCTTAGAGGAACCAGGAAACTAGAGATTTTGAATTAAGCTTTTGGGGGAAAAGTGTTCAATAAATAATTGATATTTTTTTCCGTTTTCAGATGCAAGCACTATAGAAGCAAATGAGGATATGGAAATTGCTTACCCCATAACTTGTGGGGAGAGCAAAGCCATTCTCCTCTGGAAGAAGTTTGTATGTCCAGGAATAAATGTGAAATGTGTCAAGGTAATTGTCTTTTCTCCTTGCTGGGGCCTGTTTTGGGGCCCCTTGTTTTCAAAGAGTATAGTTTCAGTACCTCTTCTCTCTCGTCTACCATATCAGTGTTTTCAGTTTTGTGGCTGTAGTCCGTGCTGTCACGGTAGAAAAAATTAAGGACTTTGGAGGGAAATTGACCTGGATTCAAGTTCCATGCAGAATACAAGATCTATAAGAGCTGAGAACTTGTTTGTCTTGTTTATCAGTATATCCCCAGCACCTAGAATGATGTTTGGTATATTTATCAATAAATATTTGTTGAATGAATGAATGAATGAAGTCCCATATCTATGACTGACTAGCTAGGTGACCTTGAATAAGTTATTTAATATTTCAGAGGCTCGTATGTTTTTGTTTTTTTTTTTATTTAAAAAAAAAATTTTTTTTTTTTTTAACGTTTATTTATTTTTGAGACAGAGAGAGACAGAGCATGAATGGGGGAGGGTCAGAGAGAGGGAGACACAGAATCCGAAACAGGCTCCAGGCTCTGAGCTGTCAGCACAGAGCCCGACGTGGGGCTCGAACTCACAGACCGTGAGATCATGACCTGAGCCGAAGTCGGCCGCCTAACCGACTGAGCCACCCAGGCGCCCCATAGAGGCTCGTATGTTAAAATACGAATAATCATATGCACAACACACACACATACTATAAGGTTGCTAGCACATGAAATGAGATAATGTGTGTAAAATGCCTTACACAAGTGTGCATTATGGTAGAGGTTATTGAAATTTATCACTGATAAAAATAAATTTTCAGGAGAGCACAATGTGGAAATAATTGCTTATTCTGTCTCCAGTGGTAGTCAGGACGGTACCCGTAGATAGTAGTCACCACCTTTGGTATCATCCTAGAATCGTGAAGGATTGCAGAATTTTGAAGCTCTGCAGTGATAATGGTTTCTATGCTAGTCTTTCCACCATATCTTGAATCTTGTCATTAGGGCTAGGTAGGTTATTTCAGTTTATTTAAACAGCCTTTGCAACATTGAACCCAAGTACCTGATTTAGGGCATAAATGGATTTCAGATGTTAATCGGTATATTAATCTCTGATCATCCTCGTGTCTTCTGTAGCTTTGTACCAAGACAGGGCACTATGCCCAGGGAAGGGTCATCTTCTCTGGCACAACAGGGCAGAAGGCTGGAAGATACAAGGCTATGACTTAAGATGCCATCTGGGCACTTTTCGTATGTAACAAGTAGAGTTACCTTTCTTTCCCTCTTGGCCTGCGTCAGTTGACCTTGATTTATTTTGGATTTTTTCCTTTTCCTTTAGTTCAATGATCAGTTGATCAGCCCCAAGCATTTTGTTCATCTGGCTGGCAAGTCTACCCTAAAGGACTGGAAGAGAGCCATTCGTCTGGGTGGAATCATGCTCAGGTGAGCTTTTAACAAGCACATACCAGGGTGCCTGGCAGGCTCAGTCAGAAGAGTGTGCACCTCTTGATCTCAGAGCTTCACGTTGAGTACAGAGATTACTTTTTGTTTGTTTGTTTGTTTGTTTGTTTGTTTGTTTTTTCAATTTACTAGATTACTTTAAAAAATTAAAAAATTAAAAAATTAAAAAAAATAAGCACATACCTTTCAACTGACTTTGGGGCACTTAATTATGGTAGAATATAGATAATTCCATATTTTCTCTTCAGTTTGAAATTTTTATTCCCTCTGAAGAATTGGCTTGAGCAACCCATGTATTGACTTTCATCAGTTTGTTCTTCATTTTTTTTTAAGTTTATTTATGTATTTTGAAACAGAGTACAAGCAGGGGAGGGGCAGAGAGCAAAAGAGAGAGAGAGAGAATCCTAAGCAGGTTTCGCACTGTCAGCACAAAGCCTGATATGGGGCTTGAACCCATGAACCATGAGATAATGACCTGAACTGAAACCAACAGTTGGATGCTCAATCGACTAAGCCACCCAGGCACCCCAGCTTGTTCTTAAAATCCCTGTAAGAAAAGGAAGATTGAATTAAATTAATTCTTCCCAGCATTTAAGGCAAATTTTTTCTAATGTCAGGATGTTAGGATCCTTTCTGGACAGAGAAGTTTGGGAGTAGATGACAGTCCTACTTGAGATCACCAAGGGCAGGCAGAGCTAAGCCTGGTGCTGAGGAAGCATGATGACCATGGAAAAGTATAGGCTGACAAGTTCTGGGATAATATGGTAAAATGGAGGGTGCTGTTGATAAGTAACAGTCATGCTTAGTGAATGCAATCTTTGCCATCATTGAACCACAGAAATAAACTTTAGACTGTGTAATGCCCTTGAGATGCCGGGGTGGCCCAGTCAGTTAAGCGTCCGATTCTTGATCTCTGCTCAGGTCTTGATCTTAGTGTGTGAGTTCACTCCCCATGTTGGGCTCCATGCTGGACATGAAGCCTTATTTTTAAAAAATGGGGCACCTGTGCGGCTGAGTCACTTGAGTGTCTGACTCTTGATTTGAGCTCAGATCAGGATCTCATGGTTGGTGAGCTCAAGCCCCACATTGGGCTCTGCACTGACAGCACAGAGCCTGCTTGAGATTTCTGAAATCTCTCTCTATCTCTCTCTACCTCTCCCCCATTCAGGCTCTTTTTCTCTCTCAAAATAAATAAATAAACATGAAAATAAAATTAGGAGCACCTGGGTGGCTCAGTCAGTTAAGCATCGGACTCTTGATCTTGGCTCAGGTCATGATCTCACAGTTCATGAGTTTGAGCCCCTCGTTGGGCTCTGTGCTGACAGCATGGAGCCTGCTTGGGATTCTCTCCTTTACTCTCTACCCCTCCCCCGTGTGTGTGCTGTCTCTGTCTCTCCTCCCTCTCTCTCAAAATAAATAAGTAAACATTTAAAAAAAGTAAAAAACAAAAAAAGGATGTGTAATACCATCACCCCTATCTCTTTATACAGCAAATTTATTATTGTAATCCCCCCGCCCCCCGTGAAGATTAACATTATTTGGTAATTCTTGAGCACTCACTTACTGATAGAAAATTTTAAATTGTGGTCAAGAATGGAAAGTGCCCCACATAACATGTATCAACAGCTTTGAGAACATCTTACTCTTTATCTTTAATTTTTTTTTTAACTAATGTTTATTTATTTTTGAGAGAGAGAGCTTGAGTGGAGGAGGGGCAGATAGTGTGACAGACAGAGAATCCAAAGCAAAGTGGGGTGGGCTCTATGCTGACAAGCAGAGAGCCCAATGCGGAGCTTGAACTCATGAACCATGAGATCATGACCTGAGCTGAAGTTGGTCACTCAACTGACTGAGCCATCCAGGTGCCCGTGTCTTTATTTATTTTTAAGGAATCTGTCCTAAGAAAAATCTATAGTGCTTGTAGAGATTCAGGCATAAAAATGTTCATTGTAGGGGCCCATGGGTAACTCAGTCGGTTGAGCATCCGACTTCAGCTCAGGTCATATCTCACACTTTGTGGGTTTGAGCCCTGCATTGGGCTCTGTGCTGACAGCTCAGAGCCTGGAGCCTGCTTTGGATTCTGTGTCTCCTTCTGTCTGCCCCTCTCCTGCTCATGCTCTGTCTCTCTCTGTCACTAAAAATAAATAAAGGTCAAAAATAGTTAAAAAAAAATGTTCATTGCAACATTATTTATTATGTTGAAAATTATAGTCTGCTTTAATATATATTCAAGGTATATCTAAAGTAAACTTGTGGCTCATCTAAATATACATGAGTATATACTATGAGATATTATGATGTCATTAAAAAATGAGGTAATTAGGGGCGCCTGGGTGGCGCAGTCGGTTGGGCGTCCGACTTCGGCCAGGTCACGATCTCGCGGTCCGTGAGTTCGAGCCCCGCGTCGGGCTCTGGGCTGATGGCTCGGAGCCTGGAGCCTGTTTCCGATTCTGTGTCTCCCTCTCTCTCTGCACCTCCCCCGTTCATGCTCTGTCTCTCTCTGTCCCAAAAATAAATAAACATTGAAAAAAAATTAAAAAAAAAACAAAAAATGAGGTAATTAAAAAAAATTTTTTTTAATGTTCATTTCTGAGAACACGAGTGGGGGAGGGGCAGAGAGAGAGAGAAGGAGACGCAGAATCTGAAGCAGGTTCCAGGCTCTGATTTGTCAGCACAGAGCCCGATGCAGGGCTCGAACCCACGAACTGCGAGATCATGACTTGAGCTGAAGTCAGTCGCTTAACCAACTGAGCCACCCAGGCACCCTGAGGTCATTTTTTAAAAGATTTTACTTTATTTATTTGTTTATTTTTAAGTTTATTATTTATTTGGAGAGAGTGAGTGGGGGAGGGGCAGAGGGAAAGGGAGAAAGAGAATCCCAAGCAGGCTTTGCACTGTCGGCGTAGAGCCCAATGTGGGACTTGAACTCACGAAGCATGAAATCATGGCCTGAGCTGAAGTCAGGCACTTAACCAACTGAGCCATCCAGGTGCCCCAAAATGTTATTTATTTTTTAATTTAATTTAATTAAAAAAATTTTTTTAACCTTTATTTTTGAGAGAGAGACAGAGTTCAAGCAGGGGAGGGGCAGAGAGAGAGAGGGAGACACAGAATCCAAAGCAGGCTCCAGGTTCTGAGCTGTCAGCCCAGAGCCTGATGTGCGGCTTGAACTCATGAACTGTGAGATCATGACCTGAGCCAAAGTTGGACGCTTAACCAACTGAGCCACCCAGGTGCCCCTAATTTTTTTTTTTTTTTTTTTTTTTTTGAGAGCGAGTGAGCAACAGGGGGGGGGGGGAGGGGGAGGGGCAGAGGTAGAGAGAATCCCAAGTAGGCTCTGCGCTCAGTGCAGAACCCAGTGCGGGGCTCCATCCCCATGAGCCAAAATCAAGAGTCCGCCACTCAACCAACTGAGCCACCCAGGCACCTCTTAATTTTTTTTTTTTTTTTAATATTTATTTATTTTTGAGAGAGAGAGAGAGCATTAGTGGGGGAGGAGCAGAGAGAGAGAGGGAGACACAGACTCCAAAGCAGGCTCCAGGCTCCAGGCTCCAAGCTGTCAACACAGAGCCTGACGTGGGGCTTGAACCCACAAACTGTGAGATCATGACCTGAGCCAAAGTCAGATGTTTAACCGACTGAGCCACCCAGGCGCCCCCCAGGCACCTCTTAATTAAGATTTTACTTTTAAGTAATCTCCTCACCCAACCTGGGGCTCCAACTCACAACCCCCAAGATCAAGAGTTGCATGCTCCACTGACCCAGGTGCCCCTGGGTCATTAAAATATTTCTGAAGAGTTTTTACATGGAAAACTGCTTATGATGTAATGAAAGAAAGAAAACAAAACGTAACATTGGGGGCACCTGGCTGGCTCAGTCAGTGGAACCTGTGACTCTTGATCTCAGGGTTGTGAGTTCAAGCCCCACACTGGGTGTAGAGATTACTTAAAAAAGTGTGTGTGTGTGTGTGTGTGTATGTGTGTGTGTGTGTGTGTGTATGTGTGTGTCTACACACACACGCAATTGATTAAACAATGTGATGACACATATGTGTGTTTAATCACAATTAATGTGATTTTAGTTGTGTTAAAAAACACATGTATGGGGACGCTCAGTCGGTCAAACGTCTGACTCTTGATTTCGGCTCAGGTCATGATCTCAGTTCATGGGATCAAGCCCCAGGTGGAGCTCCCCGCTGACAGCATGGAGACTGCTTGAGGTTCTCTCTCTCCCTCTCTACCCTTTCCCTGCTCACATGCATGCTTACTCTCTCTCTCAATAAAAACGAAAACAAAAAAACCTAGACACCTATGTATGTAAACTTGAGTAGAAGAAAATATGCCAAAATGTTAGTTATCTCTGTGTTGTCGGATTCTTTAAATGGCAGTTGTTTTCTTTATAGTTTTCTGTATTTTCCACAGAAAATGTTAATTTTTTTCTTCAAATATTATTTTAATAGAGACACATTAAAAATTTTTCATTACAGATGATTTGTATGCAGAGATCAGTGGTTGAAGGAAATTGGGAAGGAATACTTTTAACTTTTATTTTTGTTGTTCTTGGCCGTTTCTTTTTTGCCCAAAAAAACAAGCACATGCCAACTTTCCCCAAATGTAAAAAGGAATTAGAATGCTTGAAAGATCTTTAGTGAAAGCCAAGTCATGTTATAACATAGAGTATACTATAATTAAAATACCCCATGGGTTTGTTCATAGCCTATGATAACAATTTCTTGTGAATCCAGTTATAAGGGCGATTTATAGTAGGGTTTAGTATAATCAACTTTGCTCTGTATTTATAGGAGAGTTGCTATCCATCTTTGCTCTGTGTTTATAGGAGAGTTGCTACCTTTTTTTTAAGGAAAGAAATTGCTGAAGTTTTATGTCTCCAAAAGTGGCAACAGATTTTGCTGGTCTAGGAATACTAATACATCAGAATCTCATCACAAAATTCTTATTCCCCTGTAGCATTTCTCAGTTGTGCTGGGATATGAACTAGTCTTTTCCCTTTTGGGTTTGGTTTCAATGAGATTCTATGGGGAAACTCAGCTGTTGTCAGGAGTGTGGACCTAAAGCTTGGTGATAACGGGAAATGAGAGAATACTCATAATGAGCAGACTAGGAATGTGGGTGGGACCAATGAAAATTATAATCCCAATTAGAATTTTTGCAACCTAATGACTTAATGCTAATCTATAGAGTAGACTCAGCAACTTTGTCTCTCTTTGTCCCAGAGGCCTAGTTCCATCTAGATGAAGTGCAGGCTGAACTGATACTTCTTGTCTCCCTTTGCACAGGAAAATGATGGACTCCGGACAGATTGATTTTTACCAACATGACAAGGTTTGCTCCAATACCTGCAGAAGCACCAAATTTGATCTTCTTATCAGCAGTGCAAGAGCTCCGGTGCCAGGACAGCAGACAAGTGTGGTGCAGACACCCACTTCGGCCGATGGTAGGGGGTAGGAAACCACCTGAAAACCCACTGTGTTTTTTAGTAACACTTTCCCCTTATTTCTCTTTTGTGTTTCCTAATTTCAATTCTCATGAGCATTGTTGTCCCTGTAAAGTATGCTAATCTTGGGTACACTTCCATGCTTTAGAAATAGATGTTTTCTCCTAGATGATTCCTGTTGGCCAGACCTCCTTCCGTGTTTCTTTCCTATAATGCATGGTGAACATTAGAAAGATGGTTCAGTGGTTATTATGCTTATTCAGTGGTTTCACTTTGGTGCCACTTAGCAGATCTTTGAAATTAGATTGTTTTGAAAATCCTTTGCTCTACTAGTGGTCAAGGCAGGAAGGTGGATTAAGATAGTGAATGGTTTTCAACTGTTGAGCTGAGATGTATCAAAGATAATGTATGGTTGGCTGGACTGGACTCTAAAGACTCTGATATACGGATCAAAGAGCTCTGCCTGGAAGGGATCCAGATAATCATGTTGAGGCTTCCTCACAAATGAGGCAGGATGGGCATACACTTAACTTTGGTATCACTGACCTTGGGATTAGAGCTCTCTATCTCCAGAGAAGATGGACTCATGTGAGATAATTATTAGGGATTCAGTTAGTCCCAGGGCACCTGGCTGGCTCAGTTGGAAGAGTGCGCAACTCTTAATCTCAGGGTCATGAGTTCGAGCCCCACGCTGGGTGTAGAGATTACTTAAACAAACAAACAAATTTAGGGGAAAAAAAAGGATTCAGTTAGTCCATCTGAAGATTTAGCACAGCTAAGATTCTTGGACTGTCTCAGCTGCTTCCAGAAGACTTACATATGTGTTTCACAGAGTCACAAGGACACTAATGGATATAAGGGAAGTACATTTTTAAAAAATGACCTCTCAAGGTTTCTTGTGGTCAGCTCTAATATTCTGTGAGTAACCACTGGGTGAGTAGAAGCCAAATCTTTTGGAACTTAAGTTCCCTTTAGGAAAGTATAAAATGTCTAGCTGTTTGAATTTTTGGTCATGTGATTCTTCCACTTGGAAAGTAAAAACGATGAAATTATTTACTTCCTTTTTATTTGGCAAAAATTCCTTTAGTTTTGATTGTCCATATCAATATTACTTTTTTGCTTCATTATTGATATCCTCTAGCATGGGGAGTCCATACTTGTCCATATATCTACCTGGATCAGTTTGATTTTTCTCAATTGTCTTTGTTTAAAATCCTAATATATGAGGGGTGCCTGGCTGGCTCAGTTGGTAGAGCATGCAACTCCTGATCTTGGGGTTGTGAGTTTGAGCCCCATGTTGGGTGGAGAGATTGCTTAAAAAAATAAAAAATAAAAAAATAAGGGGCACCTGGATGGCTCAGTTGGTTAAGTGTCCGACTTCGGCTCAGGTCATGATCTCGCGGTTTGTGAGTTCGAGTCCCACGCTGGGCTCTGTGTGACAGCTCAGAGCCTGGAGCCTGCTTCAGATTCTGTGTCTCCCCCTCTCTTTGCCCCTCCCCTGCTCCCCTCCCCTGCTCATGCTGTCTCTCTCTGTCTCTCAAAAATAAGTAAATGTTAAATAAATAAATAATAGGGGCACCTGGGTGGCTCAGTCGGTTAACTCAGCCTCTGACTTAGGCTCAGGTCATGATTTCACAGTTCATGAGTTCAAGCCCCACGTTGGGTTCTCTGCTGTCAGCACAGAGCCTGCTTCGAATTCTTTGTCTCTCTCTCTGTCTCTCTCCCCCTCCCCCACTCTCTCTCGAAAATAAACATTAAAAAATAAAATGTTATTATACAATATTAATAGCAAAATTTATTTTTATCTGTGAATCTGGTATTCATGGATCTCTTCTTCTCTGATTTGTTTTGGTCTCATTTCTCTTGCTTTCTCTTATATAGCCTGATAAATAAACGACAGCAACTTTTGATATTCTAGATGGTTAGTATCAAACATGCTTGTAGTAGGGCTCTTGGCTAAGCACCATACTTTTCTCTTAAATCATTTTAGATTCTTCTTATCCTCACTAAGTCTGGGGGAGACAGCCTGGCAATCGTGTCTTTCAGTCTTTCAAAAACATACCTGCTCAGGGAGCAAATTGCTCTTTTGTGATTTTGTAAGTTATCTTTCACTTTCTATTCAGAGTAAGAAGAAAGCATTCTCTTTTGCAAGGCAGGTTTTCTTTAGAAAATTCAGCATTTGGGGCGCCTGGATGGCTCAGTTGTTTTAAGTGTCTGACTTTGGCTCAGGTTATTGTCTCACGGGTTCATGAGTTTGAGCCCCGCATCAGACTCTCTGCTCTTAGCACAGAGCCTGCTTCAGATACTCTGTCTTTCTGTCTCTCAGCCCCTCCCCTGCTTGCACATGTGCACGCATTCTCTCCCTCTCTCTCAAAAATAAATAAACATTAAAGAAAAATATCCAATATTCATCCTTGCTTACAATTCTAGTTTTTAATATATGGACCTACAGGCAAAAGGCCAGAATTTTAAAATAACAGGGTTTTTTTTTTTTTTTTTTTTAGCTATATGAGATAAAAGATAGCTATGACTTTTTCATGAAATTCACTGACTTTACCTCTAATGGACTGCTTTTAGGTAGCATCACACAGATTGCCATCTCGGAAGAGAGCATGGAAGAGGCAGGGCTGGAATGGAACTCAGCTCTCACTGCTGCTGTCACCATGGCTACAGAGGAGGGTGTGAAGAAAGACTCAGAGGAAATTTCAGGTACTTTACTACGAGGCTGAGATATCTTGCAGGGTTTTGTGCCCCTTCTCACCATTATGATTATGGACACAGAAGGCCTCTTAATTACTTTTGCTGGTTTTTCTCATGCATATTAATACTAATTATAGCTGCAAACATTGTATTTTAATGCATGCAACAACAGCCCTGCACAGTCACATTTTACATAGGAAGAAATTGAGATTCAGAAGGGTTCAGCAGCTTGCCTAAGACCTGTCACACCACCAGTAGTGTCAGAGCTGAATTCAGCTGTTTGACTCTGTAGTCCAATGCTTTTCATCCTGTCAGCCTCCAACTTTGGAACGTTTCTTAGATAAACCAAGTAGCAAGATGTTAGAAGAAAAAATTAGGTAGCAGGTGGTATAGAGGATGATGATTAATGGTGATTCACTTACAGGGGACCAGGAGATGTTTCACATCATCCTCCATTCGTTAATTCACTTAAACAGTATTTATTGCTGCCTATTTTCAGTTGACACTGTTGCCAACATAGATGAAAAGGCATAGCCTCTGCCCTCAGGGAGCTTATAATCCCCCCTATTCAGCTGTCTCATTTTATTTTTGCAAGTATAGTACTAGAGGGAGTATAGTTGACCTTTGAGCAACGTGGCAGTTAGGGGCACCAACCCCCTGTGCAGTTGAAAATCTGTGTGTAAATTTTGACCCCTCCCCCGAAAACTTTACAAGCCTTACTGAAAACATAGTCAATTAGCATATGTTATATGTATTATATACTATAGTCTTACAATAAAGTAAGATAGAGAAAAGAAAATGTTATTAAGAAAATCATAAGAAAAAATAAATTTACATCACTTGTACTGTATTATTAAAAAAAATCCATATATGAGTGAACGCTCACAGTTCAGACCGACTTGTACAAGGCTTAACTGTATATCTTTAATATCTTTATTGTTTCACTTTTAAGATATTAAATACTATTTAATTTTAAATTATTTAAGTAAATAATATTTAATATTTGTTTAATGTAATATCTTTATTAGAGAAAGATACCTGCCCCCTATAGCCAGAGCCATGACAAATTGAGACAATTATCTCAAGTCCCTATGTTGCCAAAGAGGCCAAATAACTGGGTGCCAACTCAAGGAGGCAGCCGGTACCCTAAAAGCTTCTTCCCTTTTCCGAGAAATGGCCCAACAAGAAATTATTTCAAATTGAAGTAATTTCGAGTTTAACTTGAAGACATGTGCCTAGGTGTATGTAGCATCCCTTGTTTACCCTCTGTCTTATCCCTCTTGTGTCAGAGGACACTTTGATGTTCTGGAAAGGAATAGCTGATGTAGGACTGATGGAAGAGGTTGTCTGCAATATACAGAAGGAAATAGAGGAGCTACTCAGGGGAGTTCAGCAGCGGCTCATTCAGGCTCCCTTCCAGGTAACAGGTAAGTACACCAATTCTAGCAGTAGTGATCATTTTATTAAATGTTAACAACTGTAGACAGATCTTGTTAGCCTCATGAAAACACTGGCATATAGGCATTATGATCCTAATTTTACAGATTAGGAAACTAAGGCTCATAAAGGTTGTTTGTCCATAGTTCATAATGAGGTTTTGAACTCAAGTCTGGTCATGCTTTTTCCATAGGTAATTTTTGCCTTTATAAATGGTGCCAGAAAGCATGCTCTCTATTACATATATATGGAGAGAGAGAGAGAAGGAGAGTGTGAGTCAGTCTAAAAATTAGGAAAAATCTATCTGGTTTTAGACAAGTCTCATCTTCTATTAGTTTAAGGTTTCCAGAACTATTGTGTTCACTTAATAGCTGTTTCTGAATACCCATAGAGTTCTTGCTGCTGTGCATAATGTAAAAGGATGTTCTAATCATCTGATACAAAAGGGTCATGATGATGGGGCACCTGGCTGGCTCAGTCAGTGGAGCATGTGACTCTTAATCTCGGGGTATTGGGTTTGAGCCCTACATTGGGGGTAGAGTTTACTTAAAAGAGAGGGGGGTCATAATGATATCTCATAACCTTGTGTGTCCGTGAGATCTTAAAGTTGTTAGTTGTGTCTTATTATTATCTTATTGTGTCTTTATAATTCATACATTATATAAAACTTTATGTGCTTGGAGTGTAAAAAAAAAGGCAAGTAATATAGAAAGCAGGGATGACTCTTTTAGATAGGGTGGTCAAGGAAGGTCTCATGTGACGAGCTGGGAGAAGGAACATTCTAGGCAGAAGGAACAAAGACTTTGAAGTTGCAATAGGCCTGATACATTTAAAGCATTATAGAAGCACTGATTCCACCACAGTGGAATAAGATACAAAAGTGATAGGTGATGAGGCTGGAGAGGAATAGGGAGCAAAGTTTAGATAAGCTTTGTTAGAACTTTGGTTTTATTTTAAGGTGATGCTAAGCCATCATACTGATTTTGAGCAGGAGAGTGATGTAATAAGATTTATATTCTTAAATTTTTATTAGTATTTTTTAATGTTTAATTATTTTGAGAGAGAGGGAGAGAGAATGGGAGTAGGGGAGGGACAGAGAGAGGAAGAGAGACCCAAGTAGGCTCCACAATGTCAGCACAGAGCTCTACCCAGGACTGGATTCCACAAACTGTGAGATCATAACCTAAGTTGAGATCAAAAGCTGGACACTCAACCGACTGAGCCACCCAGGCGCCCCTATTTTTTATTTTTTAAGTAGGCTTCATGCCCAGTGCAGAGCCCAACATGGGGCTTGACTCACAACCTTGAGATCAAGACCTGAAGTAAGATCAAAAGTCACACACTTGGGGCACCTTGGTGGCTCAGTCGGTTAAGCATCCGAGTTTGGCTCAGGTCATGATCTCATGCTTCGTGGGTTGAAGCCCCGTGTTGCGCTCTGTGCTGACAGCTCGGAGCCTGGAGCCTGCTTTGGATTCTGTGTCTCCCTCGCTTTGTGCCCCTCCCCTGCTCACACTCTGCCTTTCTCTCTCTGTCTCTCTCTCTCTCAAAAATAAATAGGGGCGCCTGGGTGGCCGGTCAGTTAAGCGTCTGACTTCGGCTCAGGTCATGATCTCACGGTCCGTGGGTTCGAGCCCCGCGTCGGGCTCTGCTGACAGCTCAGAGCCTGGAGCCTGTTTCGGATTCTGTGTCTCAGAGCCTGGAGCCTGTTTCGGATTCTGTGTCTCCCTCTCTCTGTGACCCTCCCCTGTTCATGCTCTGTCTCTCTCTGTCTCAAAAATAAATAAATGTTAAAAATAAATAAATAAATAAATAAATAAACGTTAAAAAAAAGAGTCACACACTTAACTGACTGAGCCACCCAGGTGCACCAGATTTATTTATTTATTTACATATAAATTTACAAATATACAATTTACAAATATAAATTTTTTTAATGTTTATTTTTGAGAGAGAGAGAGCGCGCGCGCGCGCAAGCGGGGGAGGGGCAAAAAGAGGGAGACACAGAATCTGAAGCAGGCTCCAGGCTTTGAGCTGTCAGCCCAGAGCTTGATGCAGGGCTTGAACCTACAAACTGTGAGGTCATGACCTGAGCTGAAGACAGATGCTTAACTGCCTGAGCCACCCAGGTGCCCCTATTTATAATTTTTTATGTATTTATATATTTTAGATTTTTAAAAGATCACTTTGGTTGCTATATGGAGAACAGACTGTATGGAGCAAGAAATCATTTGGGAGACTTCTGAAGGAATTGATCTAGACAAGAGATTATGGTGGCATGGATTAGGGTGAATAGTGGTAGATCTGGCAAGAAGTAATCATATCGGGGATATATTTTGAATGTGGAACTGACAGGTCTTGCTGATGGATTGGATATAGGGTAAAAGAGAAAGAAAGAAATCCAGGAGGACTCATACATTTTTGGCCTGAGCCATGAATGATGATACCATTTCCTGAGATGAAGATCAGTGGGAGAGGACATCAAGTTTTTGTTTTTGTTTTTAAATGTTTATTTTGAGAGAGAGAGAGAGAGAGAGAGAGAGAGCAAGTGAGTGTGGGGGAGGGACAGAGAGAAAAGGGAACAGAGTCTGTGGCAGGCTCCAGGCTCTGAGCTGTCAGCACAGAGCCTGATACAGGGCTTGAACTCACGAACTGTGAGATTATGACCTGAGTCAAAGTCAGATGCTTAACCAACTGAGTCACTCAGGCACCCCTGCTTTTTTTTTTTTTTTTTTTTCTTTTTCCCCAGTTAGGCTCCATGCCCATTGTGGGGCTTGAGCTCGTGACCCTAAGATCGGGAGTTACATTCTTTTCCAACTGAGCCAGCCGGGTGCCCCTCAAAATTTGTTTGTTTGTTTTTAAAACTTTTTAAGTTTATTTATTTTGAGAGAGACAGAGAGATGGGCAGAGAGAGAGAGGGAGAGAAAGAATCCCAAGCAGTCTCTGCACTGTCAGTGTGGTACCCAACGCAGGGCTTGATCCCACGAACTGTGAGATGATGTCCTGAACTGAAATCAAGAGTCGGACACTTAACCAACTGAGCCACCCAGGTGCCCCTCAAAATTAGTTTTGAGTTGAGACATCTGGCTGGCTCAGTCAGAGCATGTGACTTGTGTCTCAGGGTCATGAGTTCAAGCCCCATGTTAAGCATAGAACTTACTTAAAAAGAAAGAAAGAAAAAAATGAATTTTGACTTGCTAAATGCTTATGAGGCCTTCAAATGGAGATGTCACTGAGCTAGATGGAATTATGAATCTGGTATGCAGGAAAGAAGTCAGGGCTGGAGACCTGCATGTGGGAGTTCTCAGCATGCATGTGTTATTTAAAAGCATGGAACTGGATGAGATGACTGTGGAAAAGAGTTGTAGGTGGAGAAGTGATCTGAGTTAAGGAAGTAATGACCACAACTAGTGACAACTGTTTCAAGAAGTTTTGTATAAAAAGGAACAGAGATAATACTATGAATAACCTTGCATACTAGTTCCCATTCCACACTTAAAATATGATATTTCTAATCTTCGTATCTGTCTTGCCAGGTAAGTATTATTAATCCCCTTTGTTTCTGATGAGAAAACTAAGGACTGAAATGACTTATCCAAGTTCATACAGATAGGAAGAAATTGTAAACCCAAGATTCAAACTTAGTTCTGTCTAGCACAGTCACCGTGTTTTCTAAACCAAAAGTCATAACTTACAGCCAGATACAGGATTTTTTCTTATCTTTGTATTTATTTATATGGAAATATGTATAAATTTGTAACAATTAAATCAAAGTTAATTATACATGTGATAAATCTTGGCTAATTTTTTTTAGAAATGTAATTAGAATAGTCCCATCATTTCTGGGTTGTTTCATATTTATAAGCAGAACAACAGAAAGCTGGGGGAACACTTCTGTTTTAACTTGACAGGCATGTCTTTGTTTTAAATAGATGCTGCTGTTCTCAACAATGTAGCACATACATTTGGCCTGATGGACACAGTAAAGAAGGTTTTGGACAACAGGAGGAACCAAGTAGAGCAGGGAGAAGAGCAGTTTCTCTACACTCTGACAGGTGTGTATAACTTCTGTCTCTTCTTAGATGATATTATACTAATATCCTTGAGTCTTGCCATTTCTTTTTGGACTTCTGTTGGGACTGGCTTCTTTTCTTTCTTCCTCCTTCTGTATCTTTTGGAGGATTAAGATGTCTGCTCAATTGCTCCATTAATCCAATAACATTAGTGGCAGAAGAAACAAATTGGCCTTTGTCTTTGTTACATTATTGATACTGCATCTTTTGATAAATATAAATTTAGCACCTTCTCCATTATTTGCAGTAATCATAACTTATGAACACATAAATAATTTAACTCTTTTTATCAAGTACTTAATTTGTGCTAGTGCCAGACTAGGTTTTAGAAATATCATGTTGACTGAGACAGCCCCACTCTCCACATGGTCTTTAAGTAATTCAAGGAATTATCAGTAGTAACTGAGGCATATAGTGGGTATGGTAGAAGAAGAAAGGGAGCTGTCACTTATACCTGGAGAGAATTAAAAAAAAGGTTTTGGGGAGGTAAGGCAGGTGAAAAATATAAAACAAGTCAGAGGTATGGATTATCACCCTTTGAATGATGTAAGATATATTACAGTCATGAAGCCAAAAGGCAAAAGATTATTCAGCAAGAGAAGAACAATTTATGTTGTCTTAAATTTATTTTTATATTATAAAATATACGTTAAATATTTTAAAGTTCATTTATTTTGAGAGAGGGAGAGAGAGAACGAGCGTGTGCATGCGCATGCATAGGGAAGGGGCAGCGAAGGAGGGGTGGAGAGAGAGAATCCCAAGCAGGCTCCACAGGCTTAGTGTGGAGCTAGATGTGGGGCTTGAACCCATGAACCATGAGATCATCACCTAATCCGAAATCAAGATTTGGACGCTTAATGGACTGAGCCACCCAGGTGCCTCTTTTTTATGCTCTTTTAAACTACTTCCCAGGATTGGGGTGCCTGTGTGGCTTGGTTAAGCGACTGACTTTGACTCAGGTCAGGATCTCATGGTTCATGGGTTCCAGCTCTGTGCTGGCAGCCTGGAGCCTGGAACCTGCTTTGGATTCTGTGTCTCCCTTTCTCTCTGCCCCTCCCCCACCTCTCAAAAATGAATAAACATAAAAAAAATTTTTTTAGGGGCACCTGGGTGGCTCAGTCGGTTAAGCTTCCGACTTCGGCTCAGGTCATGGTCTCACGGTTCTTGGGTTCAAGCCCCATGTCGGGCTCTGTGCTGACAGTTCAGAGCCTGGAGCCTGCTTCATATTCTGTGTCTCTCTGTCTCTCTGCCCTTCCCCCTGCTCACACTCTGTCTCTCTCTCTCTCAAAAATAAATAAACATTAAAAAAATTAAAAAAAATTTTTTTAAACTACTTCCCAGGACTAAGCTTCAGGTTAAATGGTATTAACTGTCTCTCTCTCTCTCTCTTTCTCTCTCTCTCTCAAAAATAAATAAACATTAAAAAAAAAGTTAAGGGGCGCCTGGGTGGCGCAGTCGGTTAAGCGTCCGACTTCAACCAGGTCACGATCTCGCGGTCCGTGAGTTCGAGCCCCGCGTCGGGCTCTGGGCTGATGGCTCAGAGCCTGGAGCCTGTTTCCGATTCTGTGTCTCCCTCTCTCTCTGCCCCTCCCCCGTTCATGCTCTGTCTCTCTCTGTCCCAAAAATAAAATAAACGTTGAAAAAAAAAAAATTAAATAAATAAATAAATAAATAAATAAATAAATAAATAAATAAATAAAAAGTTAAAAAAAAAATCGGGTACCTGGGTGGGTCAGTCAGCTAAGTGTCCAACTTGGGCTCAGGTAATGATCTCACGGTCTGTGAGTTTGAGCCCCGTGTCGGGCTCTGTGCTGACAGCTCAGAGCCTGGAGCCTGCTTTGGAGTCTGTGTTTCCCTCTCTCTCTGCCCTTCCCCCACTCGTGCCCTGTCTCTCTCTCTCTCTCAAAAATAGATAAACATTAAAAAAAATTTTTTTTAAATGGTATTAAAATTTTTTTTATGCATTTTTGTGACCTGTTGCCAAATTTCCAAGATTATACCAACTTATGTCACCATTTTGAGCACACAAACGTTGGATGCTGTTACTTAAAATATTCTCTGATTTAACTTTTTAAAAAATTATAGATGTAGTTGTTATCTTCTTGAGGTTCGCATTTCTTTGCTTACTACTGACAATGGAAAAAATGCAATATTTTGTAACTTATAAGGCAGTATTTAAAATTTTTTGAATGTTCTTGATTCCTACTTACTCCTTTTATTCCAAGCAAGGAATTAACTTGCTCTTGGTGTTCCAAAGGGAACAAAGTGCCCTACAGTTGTAACTGATTATTTGTTGAATGCTTCTCAGGTACTAAGCAATAGAGGAAGTTTTGGTATAGAACCAGACTCACCAGTGGTGGTCACCAGGTTGGATTGTACATTGGGAGAGGGATAGTGATAGACATATTGTGGTGGGAAAGCACACCCACCACTTCTGTGGTTGGTCATCAGAAGACTTTTGCCTTGGCCCAAGTTCTGTGACCTTAAGTCACTTTACCCCTTTGGATCCCTGTTAAAATTAATGTGTTAGAGGGGTGCCTGGTTGGCTCAGTTGATTAAGTGTCCAACTTAAGCTCAGGTCATGATTTCATGGCTCATGAGTTCAAGCCCTGTATTGGACTCACTGCTGTCAGCACAGAGCCCATTTCTGATCCTCTGTCCCTGTCTCTCTCTGTGCCCCATCGCCCGCTTTCTCTCTCTCTCTCTCTCAAATAAACATTAAAAAAATAAACTCTAAGACCTCTTTTAGTTCTGTAATTCCTAGAGACTTCTGTAACTTTCTGTATACTTCTCTGGGTGCTAATGGTAGACTAAGACCATTGGTAGACTAAGGTTACCAGCAAGATGATCCTGTCTTGAAAAACAGTTTAGGAATCATTTGTTTTGTTTTGTTTTGTTTTGTTTTGTTTTTTGGGTAGGTGGGGAGCAGCCATTGTAGCTCCTCTGTAGGCCCATGTTAGTTCCAAAGGGATTGTGCAGATATTCCTTATTTTCACCTGTAGACCCGAGGTGGGTATCTATAAGCTGTAAAATCAACTGGAGGCTTGTTTTGCATTTTGGTGACAGGTGACAAAATGCCACAGGTGCTTCTAGGGTTGAGCTATAGTAGGATCACAGCCCGAGAAAGATTCTGAATCGTTGCCCTGCCTATAATCAAGCAATGAAATGCAATGGCTGCAAGGATTTTTTAAATCATCCAGTTTGGTTTCTTCTTTTGAGAACAATGAAGCTACACAGTGGCAAAACCAGAATAAGACCTCAGGTTTCCTGACTCCGTTTACTCTCTTCAAGGCTATACTTCTCTCCATACAAAGTCTGTCTTTTTTTCCACAGAGTTGGAACGCCAGTTGGAAGAGCAGAAGAAGCAAGCTCAGGATCACAGGCTGAAATCCCAGACCGTTCAAAATGTGGTACTGATGCCTGTGAGCACTCCTAAGCCTCCAAAAAGGCCCCGGCTCCAGCGGCCAGCTTCTACCACAGTCCTGAGCCCTTCTCCTCCGGTCCAGCAGCCTCAGTTCACAGTCATCTCACCCATCACCATCACCCCAGTGGGCCAGTCATTTTCCATGGGCAATATTCCAGTGGCCACCCTCAGCCAGGGCTCCAGTCCTGTGACTGTTCACACACTGCCTTCTGGCCCTCAGCTCTTCCGCTATGCCACAGTGGTCTCCTCTGCCAAGAGCAGCTCACCAGACACAGTGACCATCCATCCTTCATCTAGCTTAGCACTGCTAAGCTCCACTGCCATGCAGGATGGGAGTACCCTGGGCAACATGACCACCATGGTGAGCCCCGTGGAGCTGGTGGCCATGGAGTCCGGCTTGACCTCGGCAATCCAGGCTGTTGAAAGCACCTCGGAAGATGGGCAGACCATCATTGAGATTGACCCAGCCCCAGACCCAGAGGCTGAGGATACTGAGGGCAAAGCAGTTATTTTGGAGACAGAGCTGAGGACTGAGGAGAAAGTTGTGGCTGAGATGGAAGACCACCAGCATCAAGTCCACAATGTGGAGATTGTGGTCTTAGAGGATTAACTGGGGATCTCAGGGCCAGGAGATATGCTTTGGTTTGGAATTTTAATTATTTGTTTATTTTTATCATTGTCCCACTCATTTCCACATAGGATCCTTTTTTTAAAACAAAATCTCATTGTTCTAACTGAAAATGTTGGGTCCCTCCCTCCCCCTCATTGAAAAACGGACAAAAACAAGCTGTCCTTCCGGAAGTTGAGAGTAGGTCACTCAATGTCTAAATCCTTTTACGCAAAGAAAGTTAGTTCTTTTAGGGGAGGCATCAAGACAACCAGAAACCCTGTCCGGAAAGCCCTTTCCAGGCTAGTCTGTCTGTGTACACGTGCGGTTTTATTTTTGTAAAGATGCATTGGCCAAACTCTGGGACGCAGATCTGACACTGGAAGGCAACCCACCTGCACATGGATGCAGAGGATACTTTATTTTGTATGCTGGAAAGGGCCCTCAGAGGCTAGTGCAAAACTCCGAAACAAAAGCAAGTTGAACTGTGCTGGGAGGGGAAGGTGGCATACCAGCAGCAGCTTGAAAAGGGAAGTGCTTTGGTCAGGATGGGGCAAGGAAATTATCTTACTTCCAGAAGTGCAACTGATGCCTTTTGATATCTCTAAGGGGTTACTACCATGGGTGCCATTTTGAGGAGAGGCCAGTAATAAGTGGAAGGGTACATCTCTGTGGAGCAAGTGGCATCAGGGGCCTGGGGCCTGTGACTTTGCAGAAATAGAAATCTGGGTTTCAAGCTCACTTTCCCCTCCTTCCCCAATTTTGTCAAAGCACTTAACCCCCCTAAACTAGGATCAATCCATTCATTTGCAAACTATGTGATGTGGTGTAAATTTCTCTGGTTCCTGGACTGTGGCTGTCATGGAGGTGGGGCTCCAAGGCCATAGTTTTTATTGCATGACTCCGGGTGCAGGGTAGTTCCTCATCCAGACCAGCTGCCCTTTTTGGTGGGGCCCTTTTTTGGCTTTGGAACCAAAAGCAGCCACTCATTTGGTGCTTCCTCTTGTTCTCCCTTCCATCCCTCAACTGTTAATGGCATCTGTCTCCTGGATCCCACGCTCTTCAGCTTTTTGGCTGATTTGGAGAACAGTGACAGGTGTCTGCCTGCCTTCATCCTCTTTTAGATTCATTTATACCACAGATGTTTCTGTGAGATATTGAGCTCTTAAAAAACAAAAAAACAAAAAACAAAACAAAACAAAACAAAACACCTTAGGCTTGGCAGAGAAGACTCAACAGCCCCAGCTTATCTTGAGGCAACAAGTAGATGTCTCCTCCTGAGCGAGCTGGACTCCCTGGGAAAGAAGCATTGTCTGCAACATTATATTATAGGAAATGTACCAGGAATGTCAATAATAATATCTTTGGGGGGTGTTGTTATTATTATTTTTTTTATGTTGTTTGTATGTTTAGAGCTGGGCCATTTTCTGTGCTGTGATTCCTGCTCTTTGACCATTTTCAGTGTTTGGGGCAAGAGTGGACCCTGGTTTTTATTTCTTTGATTGCATTGTTTACTGCACTAGATAAAATATAGGGAAACTGCAGACAATTTAAAGGAAAAAGAGGTCAAAAAGAAAGCACACACCTTAGGAGTGGGAGGATTTTTTGTTTTTGTTTTTGTTTTTTTTTAATTAAAAGCAAAACTTTGGCTTATAGTTTCCTTTTTTTTTTTTTTTTTTTTTTTTAAGAGGGCACCCACTTGAAGCCATGTTTCTTCCAACAGATGTTGGAAACCTTGTTGTCAAGCAAGTGAAGACTGCATTCTGCCGTCTTTCAGATGGCTTTAATAGCTAAAGAAGCCCTCTAACTTGGGAGGGCAATCTTAAAAGCCTTAAGGGTGAGATTTCTTAACCCCATATAATTGTGGCTTTCAGCTTTAAAATTGTCTGGGGTTTTACTTTTCTCTTCAAAATGTTCAATAGATGTAGCAATCAGCTTAGAACAAACCTTTGGCCCTTTAGCGAGGGAAATGGCTTTTATTATTGCTTCTTTAGGTTTTCTGATGGTACATAAACAAAACCAAAATTTCAGTTTAAGCCTAAAACTGCTACTTGACCCTAGGAAGGCACATGTCACCCCTATCGTGGTTTTTAGGGACACTTTTCTCTTTCCCAGAGATGCAAGGTCCGATTCAGGACAGAGGGGGAGCCCTGGAGAACACCCACACACTAGCTCAGGTTCCTTTCTTTCTTCTGTCAGCTGTTGTTGGTAGTGTTTTAAAGCAGTATGAGCATCATGCTTCCAAAGTCAAGAGATCTTTTCCTCCTAAAGACAGAGCCTGTTTACTTGCACTATCTGAATATTCCGGCTGGTGGAAATACACAAGCTTTGTTGTTTTCCTGGTCTTCCAATAGCCTGTCATTATTGCTAGCTGCTGTGGCACCTGTTGTGTGGGGGTTTCCTCAGAGCCCTGGTCTAAATGATCTCAGACAGCGTGAGAAATATGCAAGCCATTGGTATGTGCACAAGCAGTTGCAATGAATCATTCCTCAGGCTGACTTGGCAGTAGCCATCTATATTTCTGTTCATTCATTAAATAAACATTTATAAGTACCATCTACGTGCCAGGCTTTGTGCTAGGCACTGGCAGTACAGAGATGAAGACAGAGTTCCTGCACTCAAGGACTTCATACTTCAGAGGTTGTCTGGAGTTAAGAACTATATTTCAATTTAATTGGTTTCTTTTGTAATCCTATGTATTTTATTCCATGCACTGAAAAACATAATTCTGCAAATTAGCCCATAGGTTTCGGCAGATACGAGAGGCACAACAAAGTTAAGCCTTTTCTAGTGAGATACTGAAACATCATCATATTGGGGTAAGTGCAGCGATAGAGCTACTGGCTGGGAGCTGAGAAGAAAGGATCAGGGATCTGACCCAGCTTAGGGATAGGGGTCAGCAAATATGGGAGTACTTCCTGGAGAAGGTGTATACCTAAACTAATTTAGCAGAGACCATTTTTGGCTAGGTGTTTTTTTCTTTTTTTGTACTCTATTTCAAGTAGTTGGTCTTATTTATACAAGAGGGGGAAAAAATCCTTAGTCTTTTGCTGCCTCTGCCTCCAGAGCTAGGCAGAATCAGCAGCATGGGCTGTCTCCTGAGAGCATTCCACTGGGAAAAGCCGAGTCATGTGTCAGCTTCTCAGAATTTCCATCAGAGGAATCCAGTGCCGGACTGGAGGTTAGCTGGTAGAAGGTGAATGTCCCAAACCTTCCTGCCATGTGGTTTCCACAAAGGCCTTGGAGTCAACTGTACAACGGTCATACCTTAGTTATGTCCCTCCCTCATTCTTCTCCTTTCAATTGCTAGGCTCCTTCCCTATTCCCACCCCCAAAACAAAACAACTCCCAGTTATTCTGAAGTAAAAAAATGGACAATATACTTGAATAATCAAGATTCAAAGCCACTTCACATGAAGTTTCTTGCACGCTTCTGTCCACATTAGGGAAGGAAGACTAATGTTAATACAATTATCTTGGAAATTGATACTCAGTTCAGGTGGTCTGCCACTGTGGTGGTGGCATTTTATCCCGTTTCATGAAAGGCCCTATGGTAAGTCTGTGTGGTGGGAAATACTAGTATTGGTAACATCTGATTATAAAGATAGTATAATCAAGCATGAGATACAGAATTACAAGTTCACTGAATTATAACTGGTCCAGGTTTTAGCACTATTTTTTTTTTAATTTTTTTTTTCAACGTTTATTTATTTTTGGGACAGAGAGAGACAGAGCATGAACAGGGGAGGGGCAGAGAGAGAGGGAGACACAGAATCGGAAACAGGCTCCAGGCTCTGAGCCATCAGCCCAGAGCCCGACGCGGGGCTCGAACTCACGGACCGCGAGATCGTGACCTGGCTGAAGTCGGACGCTTAACCGACTGCGCCACCCAGGCGCCCCAAGGTTTTAGCACTATTAAGGAGGTGGAAAGGATAAAGAAAAGGCTGAATTCTGAAAATAGGCATGAGGTTGTGATTCACTTTGGGCAATACTCCTGAGGAAATAGTCCTCTCTGAGAAGAAAGTCGGATGCTAGGCTAGCCTGCATTTTCAGACAATTTCCCTAGTATAGTTGATTACGGATTCCCTCACCCCTAGGATACCTCTTGGGGAAATTCTTACCTAGTTTGTAATGTATTACAATAACAACCAAGGTTGTTACCCGAGACAATCAATTCTGCTAGATTTGGACTCTTTGCCCCTGGAATTTCTCTCCAGCAGCCCTAATTGAGACCTTTCTAGGATTCCCTCCCAATCCCGGAACAACTTTCTTAGTCCTGATGTATACAATTTAACTTCCTCTAGAAGGTTCTGTTTTCCTCTAACTTCCATTCCCATACTACTACTTCCCTGGCCCTTGCTTTTGGGAGCCAAAGGTGATTTAGTTCCTAAATTCTGCCATGTCAGTAATTCAACTTGAGACCATCGTTTTTGTCAAGGTACCTCCAAGAGCCAAACCTCAGTATACACCAATCATAGTCTGGGTCTTCTGTACTTAAAACAGCTTCCCTGACTCAATCAGCCACCTGAATTGAAGCACCTTTGGGATGTTCTTATGCAGTGACTATAGGTAAGTTCTCCAGAACACATAGATTCTAAAACCTGTGTTTATTTTTTTAAAAGGTTTTATTTCTTAGTAATCTCTATACCCAACATGGGTCTTGAACCCACAACCTCAACATCAGGAGTCACATGCTCCACCCATTCAGCCAGCCAGGTGCCCCTAAAACCTATCTTTTATACCCAATTGATTCTGTATCTATGGCTCATGGTCCAGGCTAAGACATGCCTGTTTCCTGGATAGATTATTTCAGCCAAGTATGATTCCTACTGCCTCTTCACAACTGCTTGAAATTTCTGTTATGTTTTATGAGCCTCTCAGCCTAAAAGTAGACTACAACCTGCTTTGAAATTGCCTCTGGGTTCTCCTCTTGCATCTGTGGTTTCCAATTCTGTATTCTTTACTGATAGTTATGGCTTATAATATGGTATATATGGATTTATTTTTCTAGTTTTGAGAACAAAAATGAACAATAGTATTGAATCACATCTAAGGATAAACATGAAGCTGGGTAATGACCCAGAGGAAAGACAAATTCCTTAATGGGCTTTGTAGGAGCTTCTAAAAAAAGCGTACAGAGAGGGTTACTTGCATTTTGAAGTATAAGTTTGTTTTTTAAAAATTTCTCTGCTGTTTTCTTTAAAGAAATCTGTGTATTATAGAGCAGACTGGAAGCCCAGAGCCCTGATTCAGCCTGAGACTTTGTTTGGTCCACATTTTTGTTTTAACTTTTTGTGAAATATAAATGCATATAGGAAAGTGCACAAATGACTGTACAATTTGAAAAGGTTAAACTACACACACCCATGAAATCAGCTACTAAATCAAGAAGGAAAAAAAAAAAAAGTTACCAGCATCTTACCCAGCCAGGATAACCAACATCTAGCTCTCAACACCATAGCTCAGTTTTACCTGTTTTTGAATTGTTTTGTGACTGGTATTTTCTCACTCAGCATGATGTTGTAAGATTCACCCTTGATGTTCTGTGAAGTTGTAATTGGTTCCTTCTCATTGCTCTGTAGAAACTAACTGTGCCATAGCTGATCCATTCTAATGATGGGTGCTTGGGTAGTTTCCAGTTTGGGGGTATTATAGATAATGCCTCTGAACATTCTTGTACATGAGTTTTGATGAACATATATATGCATTTATGCCTACATAGTCTTTCAAACATTAGGCCAGTTCACATGTAAAATTCAAAATTCAAGATACACCTCTTTAAAAAACAAAAACAAAAAATATAATAAAAAAAAAAAAAAACCCAGAAGAACTGACAACACTGGGTCCATATTTCCTCACAGCAACACTTGACTGGAACTGATTCCTGTCTCTGGTGGGGCATGGTTTCTTCACCATGTGACCCTGTTCCTATTATGGACCTAGACTTTCTTATTTGGTAGCCTGTTTTTTTGATTCAGTAATCTCTTAGGACACTCTTCCCCCAGATAATTGCAAAGCTTATTTCCTCACTTCCTTCAAGTCTCTGGTCACATGTTACCTTATCAGAGAGGACTTCCTTGACCACCCACCCTATTAAAAAATGGCAACTTCCCCTGCACTATGCTTTCTAGTTTTCTTTACCCTATTTTATTTTCCTCCATTTTACTTATCTGACATACTTTTTTTTTTTTTTTTTTTTTTTTTTCCCTCCCCAAACTAGAATGGAAGCTCCATGAGAGCAGGGGATCTTTCCGGTCTCTTACTCACTGCTGTTTCTACAGTCCCTGGAACAGTGCCTGGCATGTGGTAGAAGCTGAATAGATATTTGATGCATGAATACTAAATAGCCAATACTCATTGAAGGGGAACTGTGTACCAAGCATTGTTCTAAGCACTTTACATTTGTTAACCCATTTGGTCCTCACAACAATCCTATGTGGTGGATAACATTATTTACTTCATTTTACAATGAAGAAACATTTACATTCTACTCTAAACAATAGATACATTGGAAGCATTGTAACTCATGAAATTTATTAAACAGAGTCTTTAAATGTCCTACAGAACTTAATACCTAAAAGGAGCCCTTCAATGAATCATTTTATAATAATGGTGTTTTATTTGAAGACATGTTTAGTTACTACCGAAGTTAAAATTTTCAGTTGTAGGACTGAGTCTTGATCAGGCTGCAGCTTGGCTAGGATTGCAGAGATCTGGGGCAGTGGTAGCTGATAAGATTTTGTGATCTGCGCTAGGCAGCAAGTCCCCTGTGCCGTCTCTCCAGAGTTCCAGGGAGGAAGTACTGGTGGGAGGGAAAGTTCACTTAATGAAGGATTTTAGAACCCAAATCACCCGTCAGTCACAGGAAGTACTGACTTATCACACTTCTATTTCTATGTATCTGTGTAATCTCTATGCCCAATATGGGGCTCAAACTCATGACCTGAAGATGTAGTTGCACACTCTATTGACTGAGCCAACCAGGTGCCTCTGACTTATCACTTTGTTAATGGCCCTGTTTGAGATGTTGCCAGTGTCAGGGTCCCTGCTTTAACTCCTTTCTTTCTTTGTTAAGGTCCTCTTCTGTGGAGCCCAACCCCTTGTGCCAGTTGTTACATAGGATCCGTACTCCATAGAACATCGATAGCACTGTAAAGCCTTTGCTAACTGAGCAAAAAGCAAATATTCCCTTGGTCCAGGAACAAAATGGAACTTTTATGCCACAGAAATGCTAGGTTCACACTGCTTTTGTTTTGTTTTTGCTTTTTTTTAAAATTTTTTTTTCAACGTTTATTTTTATTTTTGGGACAGAGAGAGACAGAGCATGAATGGGGGAGGGGCAGAGAGAGAGGGAGACACAGAATCGGAAACAGGCTCCAGGCTCTGAGCCATCAGCCCAGAGCCTGATGTGGGGCTCGAACTCACAGACCGCGAGATCATGACCTGAGCTGAAGTCGGACGCTTAACCGACTGCGCCACCCACGCGCCCCCACACTGCTTTTGACTAAGACACTCCGGTTAGCCTTTCTGAGCAAACTGGACTCATATTCTTGCCTTGTTTAAATTCTCTGTAGTTCCTGCCCAAGGACCAAGGAAGGATCTATCTGTAAAACATTGTCACAAATAGTTCAGACACAGTCATTGGTTTAATTATTTTTTCTTGGCACAAACTTAAAATTGAACCAGCCCTCCCTGGCTTCATTTCCCCTTGGCATTATCTCCAGAAATCTCATTTGCCCTCCATTTTTCTCTCTGATTATCAGATTGAGACTGTAGCTGTTCCCTGGTACACTGCTACTCAGACTTTTAGGTCTTATGTATCAATAAAAGAGGGGAAAAAATGCGCCTGGGTGGCTCAGTTGGCTAAGCGACTGACTCTTGATTTCTGCTCAGGTCATGATCTCACAGTCATGAGATCAAGCTCTGCATTGGGCTCTTTGCTGAGAGCGGAACCTTTGGATTCTCTCTCTCTCTCGCTCGCTCTCAAAATAAATAAACTTAAAAAGAGAGAGAGAAAAAAGTCTTAGGAACCAACCTAGAGTTCACGACATTACATTTTACCAAATAAAGATTTTTTTAAATTTTTTTAATGTTTTATTTATTTTTGACAGAGAGAGAGAGAGACAGAGCATGAGCAGGGGAGGGTCAGAGAGGGAGGGAGACACAGAATCTGAAGCAGGCTCCAGGCTCTGAGCCGTCAGCACAGAGCCCGATGCGGGGCCCGAACTCACAGACCGCGAGATCATGACCTGAGCCGAAGTCGGACACTCAACCGACTGAGCCACCCAGGCGCCCCTAAAGATTTTTTTTTAAGTTTATTTATTTATTTTGAGAGAGAGAGAGAGAGAGTGAGCAGGGGAGGGGAAGAGGGAGGAGAATGAGAATCCCAAGCAGGCTTTGCACCCTCAGCACAGAGCCTGATGTGGGGCTTAAACTCACAAACCCTGAGATCATGACCTGAGCCTATATCAAGAGTCAGATGTTTAGCCAATCAAGCCTCCCAGGAGCCCCTTTAAAAAATCCTTATTTTAGGGATTTAATAAAATAAAAAACTTAAAAAAAATATATCCTTTCTGTGTCCACATTTTATTTATTTAAAAACATTTTTTAATGTGTATTTTTCAGAGAGAGACACACATACAGAGTACGAGCAGGAGAGGGGCAGAAAGAGAGGGAGACACCGAATCTGAAGCAGGCTCCAGACTCCACACTGTCCGCACAGAGCCCATTGCAGGGCTTGAAATCGCAAATAGTGAGATCATGACCTGAGCTGAAGTCTGACACTTAACTGGATGAGCCACCCAGGTGCTCCTTATTTTATTTTTTAATACATGCTTTTTTTTTTAATTTTAAAAAATATTTTTATTTGTTTTTTGAGGGGAGGAAGGACCAGAGAGAGGGAGGCAGAGGATCCAAAGCAGGTTCTGCACTGATAGCAGAGAGCCCCATGCAGGGCTCAGACTCATGAACCATGAGATCATGACCTAAACTGATGTCAGATGCTTAACCCATTGAGCCACCCAAGCGCTCCTTGTCTCCACATTTTATTTTTTATTTTTTTTAATGTTGTTATTTTTATTTTTGAGACAGAGACAGAGCATGAGCAGGGGAGGGGCAGGGAGAGAGAGGAAGACACAGAATCTGAAGCAGGCTCCAGGCTCTGAGCTGTCAGCACAGAGCACGATGTGGGCCTCGAACCCACAGAATGTGAGATCGTGACCTGTGAGATCACGAGCTAAAGTCGGACGCTTAACTGACTGAGCCACCCAGGTGCCCCCCTCCCCCCCGCCGAACATTTCAAAAGGTATACTGACTCAGCATATTTCAACTTAGAATTACAAAAAGAAAGAAAGAAAGAAAAGAAAGAAAGAAAGAAAGAAGGAAGGAAGGAAGGAAGGAAGGAAGGAAGGAAGGAAGGAAGGAAGGAAGGAAGGAAGGAAGGAAGGAAGGAAAAGAAAGAAAGAAGAAAGAAAGAAAGAAAGAGAAAAAGAAAGAAATGTAGATGGTCAACTTATTGGCATAATTTGAAAAGAAAGGGCATTTTTACATCAAAAAGAGAAATAATCTCAGAATAAGGAACAGTCCTCTGCATTGAATACATTTAGCTTTATGAAAAACTCATCACATGATCATTACTTTTCTTTCTGGAGGACTGGTGAAAATTTCCTCTAGACTCTGAATTGAATTTTCAAGGCGTTTTTACTGCTGGCTCTTTCTTGGTGCTTGTTCTTTTCTGCCCTTGATGTCTCTAACAGCTTCCTTTGGATATACACAGCTGTGAATAGTGTCCGAAGGCCACCTGGCCCAGCTGCAGGTCTTTTCTTCCTTTAGCCACGTTCTCACATTGCCCTTTCCATGCTTCCAGCCAGCCAGTCATAACACACACCTGTACATAACAAAGCCAATCATCCACTTACCTTGGGATTTCCAAAGTGCCTTTCTTTTAACATTCAATTGAGCTAGTTAAGTCTGTACATTTAACTTATTTTTTAAGTTTATTAGTATTTTTTTTTTAGTAATCTCTACACCCAATGTGGGGCTCAAACTCACAACCCAGAGATCAAGAGTCATATGCTCTTCTGACTGAGCCAGCCAGGCACCCCTGCACATTTCACTTTTTAACATATGTTGGTCCCACCAGATTTTCATTGATAAAATGGGGATTAACATTACTAGGGAGAATTTTGAAAATAACAAATTAATTCAACAAATATTTACTTAGCTTTGGAATATAAAGATCAATAATAAAAATACTCTTTGTCCTGTAAGAAGTCATAGGTTTATTGAAGAAACAATATGTAAGCTAGGGGGTTGGTTCTCTTAACCTGGGGTCCATGGGATAGATGGCTTGGGGATGGGACTGCTTAATGAGATTGTTGGCAAAAATTTGGGTGCATGTACCTTTTCCTAAGGAGAAAATTCATTATTCCCATTAGAGTCTCAACTGAATCCAAGACTTCCAAAAGAAAAATAAATTTTAGGGGCGCCTGGGTGGCGCAGTCGGTTAAGCGTCCGACTTCAGCCAGGTCACGATCTCGCGGTCCGTGAGTTCGAGCCCCGCGTCGGGCTCTGGGCTGATGGCTCAGAGCCTGGAGCCTGTTTCCAATTCTGTGTCTCCCTCTCTCTCTGCCCCTCCCCCGTTCATGCTCTGTCTCTCTCTGTCCCCAAAATAAATAAACGTTGAAAAAAAAAAAAATTTAAAAAAAAAAGAAAAATAAATTTTGAAGTAAGCAGTTTTAATACACTAAAATGTTACAGTAAGGAAATATGACTAATATTATGGGTGAACAAAGAATAGAGCACCCTTCTCCTTGGGGGAAGAAATAAGGCATCATTTGATGAGGGTCTTGGAAGACAGGAGCTGGGTAGGGGAGATGACAAGGGTATTTGAGGCAGAAAAAACTGCATGTGCAGAATTGTGGGTTCCAGGAAAAAAAAAAAGTGTATTTGAGAAAAAGTTCAGTGTGGCTGGGGCATAAGTACACAGTGAGAAATACACAGAGCCAGAGAGCGGCAAGCTTTGTACACGTTGAGTAGACTATAGAAAACCAGCAGAAATCTTCAAAAATAAGCTCTTACACTGTCAGTTGTGTGTAAACATTTCTCTATTCCTGCCTTACTAAGGGGGTGACTTGGGCAGTGAGGTCTACCGCTCCTGAAGGCTAGAAAGTTTTGAGAATTAGAGCTCTAGGACCCAGCCCCAGCCCATGGCAAAATTCTGGAGTATGTACAATCTGTCCTCTTTTTCACTTTTTTTTTCTGTCTTATCCCCACTCCTCACTTCAAATATGAGGAAGGATTGCTTAGGTTTCTACCTTCTAGACATCTAAAGTGGTGGAACCAGAAGGGACCTTAGAATTTATTTTGATCCAACTTCCTTATTTTATAGTCTTGGAAGGAGATTCCAAGTGAGGGAATGATTTACTCTCCTCGTCTCCCCTTCTGTCTCTCTGGTGGGGTACTGGGCCATTTGCTCTTCTCTCTCTCTTCTGAGGAAATTGCATGGATTCCTTTGACTTCCACTAACATCTCTACACCAAAGATTCCAAGATTTGTATTCCCAGCTATGTTTCTCTATGTCCTCTGCCCTTTGTTTACAGAACATCTCTATCTGATGTTTTATGTTCTCCTGAAAACTATGTCCAAAGATAAACTTATGATCTTTCTCCACTCCCACAAATGTCCCCACATTAAAAAATGCCACCTCTGGGTGCCTGGGTGGCTTAGTCGGTTAAGCATCTGACTCTTGATTTCAGCTTGGGTCATGATCTCATGGTTCGTAGGATCAAACCGCGAGGTGGGCTCTGCACTGACTGCACATGGAGCCTGCTTGAGATTCTCACCCTCTCTCTCTGCCCCTCCCCTGCTCACACACACACTCTCTCTGTCAAAATAAATAAATAAATAGGCTTAAAAAATGCCACCTCATCCATCCAACTACTCAAACAAAATCAGGTATCATCTTTGATAACTCCTTCACCTTTAGTGCCCTTCCCCCAATCTAATCCATCACCAAGACCTCTCATTTTACCTCCTAAAATGTTCATTTAGTCCATTTCTGTCTTCATTGCCACTATGTTAGACCATTATCTTTTGCCCGGACTTACTACAATCTTCTTCTAACTCCTAATTTACTCTCTTCTCCCTAGGTTTATTTTCCACACTGCAACCAGAAGGAACTTCTTAAAACACAAAACTCACACTGATCATTATTTGCAGCTAATGACTAAAGTCCCTGTTTTTCTCCTTTCTCCAGTCTCATCTGGTGCCACCCTCGCTCTCATTATGTGCCAGGCATGTTGGCCTTCTTTCAGTTCCTCACCAGTGCTAAGCTCCTTCCCCACATAGGGCCTTTGCACATACTGTTCCCAACTTCCCTTCCCTCCTTGTGTGGTCAATTTCTGGTCACCCTTCAGGTTTTAGCTGAAGCTTATGAGCTCAGGGAAAAATTCCTTAGCTCCTTGACTAGGCTAGATCCATCTGTGCCTTCTCATTGCACTTTGCACAACTGTAACTGAATAACTATTTGCTCCCTGTCATCTCCCCTGATGTATAAGCTCCAGAGGTAAGTGAACTCTTAAGACTCTCTCTCCAGCACATTGTCTGGACCTCAATAAATACTTGCTAGAAGAGGGATTGAGGGGCGCCTGGGTGGCTCAGTCAGTTAAGCATCCAACTCTTCAAAAAAAAATTTTTTTTTACATTTATTTATTTTTGATAGAGAGAGACAGAGCACAAGTGAGGGAGGGGCAGAGAGAGAAGGAGACACAGAATCCGAAGCAGGCTCCAGGCTCTGAGCTGTCAGTACAGAGCCTGACACGGGGCTCACAC
This sequence comes from Leopardus geoffroyi, assembly GCF_018350155.1. Taxonomy (NCBI): domain Eukaryota; kingdom Metazoa; phylum Chordata; class Mammalia; order Carnivora; family Felidae; genus Leopardus; species Leopardus geoffroyi. The sequence goes on from NC_059328.1 coordinate 21,617,504, forward strand.
TCATAAACTGCGAGATCATGACCTAAGCCGAAGTCAGACCGACCTAACCGACTGAGTCAGACCGGCTTAACCGACTGAAACACCCAGGTGCCCCAAGCATCCAACTCTTGATTTCAGCTCATTGTTTGTTAGATTGAGTCCTGCGCTGGGCTCTGTGCAGGGCAGGGAGCCTGCTTAAGATTCTCTCTCTCCCTCTCCCCCTGCCCCTCCACCCCAATGGCAGAACTGGAATTAGAGCCTAAATCCATTTCCAGTACAGTATTCTTTTCTCAAACCATGAAGGGTCTGTCCCTGTAAGATGATACCCCACTCTCCAGACTTCCTCTTCCTTTCCCAGTGATTAAATTATCCCTCTTCTGTTCAGGGGCCAGTTATAGCCAATTTGGTGAACTAATCCAGGTTTAGAGTTTACCCTTCTTTCAAGGATATTTGCATTTTAACTGGGAAATCCTGGAGGACAGAAAATAACCCCAAAGGAACTACAGAAGTCCCCTTTTATCCACAGGGGATATGTTCCAAGACCTCCCTATGGGTGTCTGAAACTGCAGATAGTATTGAATCCTATATATACTGTTTTTTTTCTATATATACATACCTATGATAAAGTTTAATTTACAAATTACGCACAAGAGATTAACGATAATAATAAAACAATTGTAACAATATACTGTAATAAAAGTTATGTGGATGTGGTCTCTTAAGAATATCTTGTTGTAGCTGGAGGTGCCTCGGTGGCTCAGTCAGTTAAGTGTCTGACTCTGGATTTTGCCTCAGGTCATGATCTTATGGTTTGCGAGATCAAGCCCTGTGGCAGGCTCTGTGCTGAGAGTGCAAACCCTGCTTGCGATTCTCTTTTCCTCTCTCTCCACCCCTCCCCCACTCAAAACGAGTAACTAAACACTAACAAAAACCAAAAAATATCTTATTGTAGCTTTTTGCATTCGTGCTTGTGGCAGTGGCAGCAAGGGTGCCCTTGACATGTATAACAATGCTGGCAAGTTCATAGACCTGTATGTGCAGCAGAAATGCTCTGCCAGCAACCACATCATCAGTGCCAAGGACCACAGGTCCATCCAGATGAACATAGCCAAGACTGACAAGGTGACAGGTAAGTTCAATGGTGTGTTTATTTTTTTTAAGTTTATTTATTTAGTTTGAGAGAGAGAGCGTGCACGAGTGCAAGCAGGGGTGGGGAAGAGAGTGAGGGGAGGAGAGAATCCCAAGCAGACTCTGCATTGTCAGCACAGAGCCTGAAGTGGGGCTCGATCCCCCGTACTGTGAAATCATGACCTGAGCTGAGGTCGAGTTGGATGCTTAACTGAGCCACACAGGCATCCCCTCAATGGTCCGTTTGAAACCTTTGCTATCTGTGGGGCCATTTGCAGGATGGGTAAGTCAGATGACTCCATCCTCTGACTGGCCAAGATCCACAGCATCATTTCAAAGACTTTCTGACTGGAGAGGATGAAGGACGTGGGATATTTGTCATAAATAAGTAGCACCTCCCCCCCCCCCCACCATTCTTATTACAATATACTCACCCTTCTTGTGATGATGTGAGATGATAAAATGCCTGCATGATGAGATGATGTGAGGTAAAAGATGTAGGCATTGTGACCTAGCATTAGCCTATTATTGATCTTCTGACACATGTCAAAAGAATCATCTGGTCTGGACCACAGTGGACCGTGGGTAACTGAAACCATGGAAAGTGAAACCTCAGATAAGGGAGAACTACTGTAAGAAAAATTTCAGGCACCACAAAAGTCATTGGAAGGAGGGAATTTTCACTATTATCCCTTAATCGGATTATAGGAAAGGAATCTTCAATGTACCAGATTTGCTTCTGTGTATGTGTGTGTGTTTTAAACTTTATCTTCACAACAAACCTGTTAGGTAGATGTTATTATCCCCTTTATCAAATGAGGGAATCTCTGAAAGTTCTAGTAATTTACCTAATATTGCAAATCTGGTGGTGAAGCCTCCCCTTCCCAGGACGTGACTTTTGGTCAATCCTCTATTGATCATATCGTGCTGCTTTCAAGTATAGGCAACTGCTTACAATTTATACAAAAGTCTGGGCTATGAGGTTAACTGGCTGAATATCTTAAAAAAGAAAAAAAAAGGATTACTAGGTTTCTCTTATTTCCTTGGTGGGATCTATGCTCTGAGACTTGACATTTTATGGTTTCTGTCAGAAGTCCATCACATATTGATGCCTGGCCTTATTCATTCCAACCATAAATGTGATGATGTGCAGAAAAAATGCTTTGAGCACTTTGAGCAAAATTATAATGCAAAATCCAAGGTGCTGTGTTATCATTTATTTTACTACTGAGTCCACCAAAGCCTCCTATTTCCAGAGAGTGGATGGTATCAAGTTGACACGGAATAGTGCATTATTTATCTGTTTACTACTATTTGCAATAACAAAAGCTATTAGGAGATGGGTGCCCTAGGATCAAATATCCCTACATGAATTAGGTTTGCTGCTGATTAAAAATGTCTTTGCCCATATTTTGGATCTCCTCTGGATTATGATTCCTGAAAACAGTTTTTCTTTTGAGGGTGGAAGTACACTACTGTGTTTCTCTTAGTGTCAGATACACATGATTATTTAATAGCTTTGTGACCTTGGGCACATTACTTAACCTCTCTGTTTCTCCAGTTGTAAAACAGACTGACAACTATTTTGAAGCTGCTGCTAGCCTTTAAATGTTTTAAAGAACCTATCAACAATACCTAACCTACAGCAGGTATTCAGTTAGAATTAATCTCCCTCCTTTCCCAGAGTAAGGACATTCTCTCTTGGAAGTCCATAGTTTTATAGATTCTCTGGACTTGTTGAACATACATGGAAAATTTTGTGTAGATGAGTGAGGTCTGCTTTTCCTGAAAATAAAGCCACTCTTTAACAGAGTATCCTGGCGGGCCAATGACTTCCCTAAAAAAGAGCTAGATGATCTAGCAATGTAGATGATCTCTGCAATGCCAAATATCCTTTGCAGGGGACCAGATTTTTTTTGTGGATGTTTTAGTCTTTGGGCACTCTTTTTGAAGTCCAACAGAGGAGGATAATCAGGTTCCTGGTGGTAGTGGTGGCGGCGTGTCTTTCTCTGGGCAGGGCCCCCATTAAGTTTCCCTGGGGGCTGTGACCCCTCTCAGGGTTCCCTCCCACATGGGGGTGGGGTGCCATTTGCAGCTGGGAGGCTGGTTTATTTTGAGGTCTCTGGCGCTCCGGGGGTCGCTTTTTGAGAAAACAGGCTTTTGTGGGTTTTCTCAAGCTAAAAACTACTCTATCCAGGTGTTAGTCAAAACCTCGCGGCACGACCCTGGCCGCCCCCACCTTCCTACAGGCCCCAATCCTGAGGCGGTGGGGGCGGGGAGGCCGCACTCGCCGCTTCCGCTCCTCCAGACCACCAGGGGGAGCTGCACCCCCGCCTCTTCCTTCCCGGGGTGCTTCGCGCCGGGCCCCTTCCGCGTGGGTGAGTGAATGTGAGAGTCAGCGTCGCGCCGCGCGCGCCGTTCGCCTCCGCCGCTCGGCGCTCTTATTTCGGCTGCGAGGGGCGGGCGCGCGCGTAAAGGCATAGAGACGGGCGTTGAGTTCTCGGGCTAGAGCGTCGCCGAGTCGGAGCCGGAGCCCGAGCCGCGCGCTGTGTCTCCGCTGCGTCCGCCGAGGCCCCCGAGTGTCAGGGACAAAAGCCGCCGCCGCGCCGCCTGCTCCCGCCGCCAGGGTTCATCCGCCGCCGCCGCCGCCCTGACGAGAGTCCACAGCTGTCGCCACCCGTGAGGATCCGAGAGCCATGTCGGCCAGCAGCCTCTTGGAGCAGGTACAGGCCCGGCCCGCATGCCTCGGCCATTGTGTGAGGCGAGAGGTAGTCCGACTAGGCCCGGGCCCGCCGCCCCCGGTCGGGCCGAGCAGAGGCGGCGCCTCTCGCGGGCCAGTTTTCGGGCCTCTCAGGCCGGCCGCACCCAGCGCCTCGCCCTCAGCCGGTACTCCCCGCTTCTCCCGCTTCTCCCTGGGCCTCGGAGCCCACCGGCCGCGCCGCCTTCCCTCTTCTCAGTAGGCCTCTTTTCTTCCTTGTTTCCTTCCCCTTCCTTGAAGCCTAGTCTGCTCGCGTTGTTTCTGGCGCGTACCCCGCTTTCTCTCAGCGGGCCCCGCCGGCCTGCGCTTTTCCCCGCCTCCCATTTTCAGCCTCCCCCTCACCACCATTCTTGACGCCTCCCCTCAGGCCTGCTCCTTTATTCCCTTCTCGGGCCCGGCTTTAATTTGTCTTTTCTTTTCCATTTCTTCCTCGGACGACTTGCTGCTCGGCGACGTTTCCTTCGCCCGCAGAGACCAAAAGGTCAAGGAAACAAAGGTGAGCTCAGCTCTGCCGGTAGCCCTGGGCTGGGGGGTGGGGGTGGGGGGTAGGGGGGGGGGGGACGCTGAGCAGTGGGGGCGGGGTCTCCGGGAGGCGCCCTAGGGAGAGGACCTTTCGGAAGCCGCTTAGTTCGCAGGTGCCTCACACTTAAGTATTTGACCCTTTCGGTGTGTTCTTGCAGCTGGCGAACAGCTTCTCAGTGAACAAGGAGTAATTCATTAAGGGTGGGGGTGGATTCGGTTTTGAAATGTCCCAGGTCCTTAGTTTCCTGTAGGTCTTAGAAGGCCTTTGTTTTTCATCCTCGTGGATCACACTCTGGAAGTACTCACATGTGGTGGGGGAGGGGAAGCGGGAGGGAATTGAAATCTAGAGGAGCCAATAAAATGACCTTTTTAGATCAACTTGCTCTGGGTGGAGGGAGACATTTTCATTGATTATTATTGCTCAGCAGTCACTCTCGTCTTTATCCGTTTGAAATTCACACTTACTTGCTTTGTTTAGTAAGGTTTTTCTCTGGTTAGAATATATTTGACTAATTTGGGAGGTAGGTGGTACGACTAAGACATTCCTGTAATTTATTTGAATTTTTTTCCCTTTAGTACAAAATGGATCTGTACATCAAAAGGATGGATTAAATGATGATGATTTTGAACCTTACTTGAGTCCACAGGCAAGGCCCGTGAGTAGTTAACCATTTACATGCCTGATCAAAGGGTGTAGTAAACCATATTCTTTCTCTGCCCTATCAGTAAGTCTGATTTTCAGAGGTTGGCTTTCTTAATACTACTTAATGTGTTGTAAGAAGAGTTATTACAAATGTTGCAGACAGTGTTAAGATTCTCATTTCTGTTGCCAGCAAACATTCTGAGATGAGACTGACTGATAACACTTCATGGTATACTGACAGCACTGTTAGTAGTTCTCCTTACCAAAAATGTAACAGTGGAAAACTGAAGAATACTTTCCAGTTTAAATATTCTGACTTTTTACCCCCAAAACCTTTTTCTTTTAGGAAAACTGGATTCATATGTGATGGGAAAAACTAATGTAAAATCACCTGAACTTTATTCAGTGCTGCAGAACTGGTCTCTTCCCTTTCATCTGGTCACTAGTTAGTGGGCTCTTAGATTATCCTAACTTTTAGACTTAGGTATTCGTTTTTCAAGTTGAAATGTATCTGCAGAGATCAACTTTGTACACCGCTGGTTTCTCGCTTATGGGAGCTATAGGATTTCTAAAATGGAGTTAAAGGAAGATAAAACACTTTGGCACACACAAATGAAGATCGAGAATGATTAAGGTTTTTGACATGTTCTCTGTCTTCTGATGTTTTAGATGTAATCTGTTTTTATGTCTTCTAGCTCCATGTAAGTTCATACATTGACAAGAGTTGTGCATATAGAAACTGCTTTGATTTGTCAGTTCTTTTAAATTAATATTTTGGGTTGTAGCTAATGTCTATAAATCCACAGATTAATAAGCCAAAAGGAAAACTGACAGTAACCCATCTAAAATACCCTAAAAGATGAAAAAGGTTATGGGGCATTTAACAGATGCTGTACGATAGATACAAGTCTTGAGTAACTTGAAATATTGGTGCATGCCCGTATTTGGGCCTAATTCTTACATAAAACTTTTAGATCTCTTATGTAAAATTTTCTGCATTGAGAGTAGAAACCACTTAAGCAAGGGATTGGGAAAAGTTTTCAGAAATCAACCAGTTAATCAGGAAAAATGGGAAAGGAAGTAGAGGAATGAACTATTAATAGATTCCTGCTATTGAAGTAGTTTCCTTACATAATCATTATAACAGGGAGAGTGGGAGCATTTGGAAACATAATTCTAGGTAGTTCTTGTGAAATAATGTGTAGTTCAGATTTTTGAGCTCAGGGACATGTGGGAACCTGCCAGTTCAGGTGTAGGCATTCAGCTATATAATGGCAGAACCTGTGATATTAAGTGCATGCTTTTTATTTCTCAAGTAAGCTAAAGCTTAAATGTCTTAAAACAATTTTGGGGGGGAGGGGAATAGAAATCATAGTTAAATAGATGGATAACCTGAGAATCTTTGTCCTTTGTAGTTAATCGTCAAGAGTAATTCATCTGCTTTTTAACCATTATTCATCGCCTTAGTGTTGGAATAATCCTTCAGGCTTAATCCATTGGTTATAGACTGAATTTCTTACTCATAATGGATTTGAGTCTGTTAAATTTTAATACTGTCTTTGAGAAAAATAGACTTCTCCTAAACTTGAGGGTATGTGTGAAAAGGCTTAGCTTCCTTTCCTTTTTTTTTTTAAGGAAAATTTTGGCAGAGAAAAGCACCATTTTATCAGGCCACATTAGTCGAAACATTTAATTTTAAAGAGATACGTTTGGCTAGAAGTACTTTTGGCTTTGGGAATAGAAACTTAAGGCCTAGCATAGTTATGGTCATTCAAGTCTCTTGAGAGTAAAATTCTCTATTCACTAGTTAATGGATTCTTATGTACCAGAGCTATTATTTTAATTCTAGTGTAGTTAACATACAGTGTTATATTAGTATCAGGTATATAATACAGTGGTTCGACAATTTTATAAATTTCTCCGTGCTCATCAAGATAAGTGTACTCTTGTACCAGAGTTATTTTCAAGTTAGGGTAAAGTACTCTATTTTGAATTGAGCTGTATCTATATTTACAGAGACCAATTTTTTGTATCTCCAGCTTCTCACAGGACTAGTCTGTGAATTCTAGCATTTATAGAAAAGTTAAGATACTGTTCATAAACTAAAGTAAGAACAAGAATGATGTTTTTACAGTGTAATCTGTCTTCCAGTGTGGAGACTAGTTGAATATAAGTTTATATTTCTGGGAAATTCTTTAGGATAATTCTTTTTTTTAAAGAGTCGAACTTTACCATGTTTTTGGAATTCTGTTTTTAATGGAAAAGTTAGGTGTGCATTTGAGCTTACAGCCAATAATTTTATAGGTGAAGTACAACAGGTAGCAAGGTTTTTCTAGTTTTAAACTCTGGAATCCATTGTACATTTTCTTTCCAGGTTATAATTAAATAGTGGCATTTGTTGATGTTCCCAAATGGTTTGCCAAGAGGCTGGCAATGTAAACTAGGTGTGATGAACCTTGTATTATGGTTGAGGAATGGCAACACAGATTTTTGGGATAGAACTTGTAATTTCCAGGTCTTTTTGTGTTGTTTTATCTATTGTATGGTTTTTATAGAAAACTCTTAGGAACACTCCTAATGTGTCAAAATTCCCACTCCTGAAATCCAGAGATAACGGTTTTTAGTAGAAGCATCATCTCAACAGTTCTGTAGAACTGTTATTAATACTGTCATTAATACTGTTGATGAGATGCTGGGTTTTCCCTTCACTGAACGATAGTGCTTAAGTTAAGGTCCACATCACTGTATGTCACTTTAACTTGAAGTGTTTAAACATTTCACTTGTTAAACCAAAATCTCTTACAGTGTAAAAATTCCAGCAAGTTTGTTGGAAGAGACCACCTGAGGTGGTCATTTGCTTTTTTAGTTGAATTTGAGTTGTGTGAATAATTGGGAGAGGAAATGTTTTGATTGTTGTTTTATTAATTTTTGTGTTTAGTTGTGATTTGCGTGTTTGTTTTGTTTTTTTCCTTCCACAGAATAATGCATATACTGCCATGTCAGATTCCTACTTACCCAGTTACTACAGTCCCTCCATTGGCTTCTCCTATTCATTGGGTGAAGCTGCTTGGTCTACTGGGGGTGATACAGCCATGCCCTATCTAACTTCTTATGGACAGCTGAGCAACGGAGAGCCTCACTTCCTACCAGATGCAATGTTTGGACAACCAGGAGCCCTAGGTAGCACTCCATTTCTTGGTCAACATGGTTTTAATTTCTTTCCCAGTGGGATTGACTTCTCAGCTTGGGGAAATAACAGTTCTCAGGGACAGTCTACTCAAAGCTCTGGATATAGTAGCAATTATGCTTATGCACCTAGCTCCTTAGGTGGAGCCATGATTGATGGACAGTCAGCTTTTGCCAGTGAGACCCTCAATAAGGCTCCTGGCATGAATACTATAGACCAAGGGATGGCAGCGCTGAAGTTGGGTAGCACAGAAGTTGCAAGCAATGTTCCAAAAGTTGTAGGCTCTGCAGTTGGTAGTGGGTCCATTACTGGTAACATCGTGGCTTCCAATAGTTTGCCTCCAGCTACTATTGCTCCTCCAAAACCAGCGTCTTGGGCTGATATTGCTAGCAAGCCTGCGAAACAGCAGCCTAAGTTGAAGACCAAGAATGGCATTGCAGGGTCAAGTCTTCCACCACCCCCAATAAAGCATAACATGGATATTGGAACTTGGGATAACAAGGGTCCTGTGGCAAAAGCCCCCTCACAGGCTTTGGTTCAGAATTTAGGTCAACAGCCAACCCAGGGGTCTCCCCAGCCTGTAGGTCAGCAGGCTAACAATAGCCCACCAGTGGCTCAGGCATCAGTTGGGCAACAGACACAGCCATTGCCCCCACCTCCACCTCAGCCTGCCCAGCTCTCAGTCCAGCAACAAGCAACTCAGCCAACCCGCTGGGTAGCACCTCGGAACCGTGGCAGTGGGTTCGGTCATAATGGGGTGGATGGTAATGGAGTAGGACCGTCTCAGGCCGGATCTGGATCTACTCCTTCAGAACCTCACCCAGTGTTGGAGAAGCTGCGGTCTATTAATAACTATAACCCCAAGGATTTTGACTGGAATCTGAAACATGGCCGGGTTTTCATCATTAAGAGCTACTCTGAGGACGATATCCACCGTTCCATTAAGTATAATATCTGGTGCAGCACAGAGCACGGTAACAAGAGACTGGATGCTGCTTATCGCTCCATGAACGGGAAAGGCCCCGTTTACTTACTTTTCAGTGTCAACGGCAGTGGACACTTCTGTGGCGTTGCAGAAATGAAATCTGCTGTGGACTACAACACATGTGCAGGTGTGTGGTCCCAGGACAAATGGAAGGGTCGTTTTGACGTCAGGTGGATTTTTGTGAAGGACGTTCCCAATAGCCAACTGCGACACATTCGCCTAGAGAACAACGAGAATAAACCAGTGACCAACTCCAGGGACACTCAGGAAGTGCCTCTGGAAAAGGCTAAGCAGGTGTTGAAAATCATAGCCAGCTACAAGCACACCACTTCGATTTTTGATGACTTCTCACACTATGAGAAACGCCAAGAGGAAGAAGAAAGTGTTAAAAAGGTAACCGGTTTACCATTATTAAGACTTTTAGAGAAGGAAAAATGTACAAGAGGGAACAGGAGAGTTATTATACTGAATGGTTAATAAAAGCTCTGTAAGTAACAAGCGTATCACTTAACAGTTCAAGCCTTTGTGGAAGTGTAATTGGTGTTACTGTTTGACTTAGTGTATAGAAATGTGGGCTTAAATTAACGGAAAGCAGAAACTGTAGAGAAACTGAATTTAAATGATGCAAAAGAGGGGCGCCTGGGTGGCGCAGTCGGTTAAGCGTCCGACTTCAGCCAGGTCACGATCTCGCGGTCCGTGAGTTCGAGCCCCACGTCGGGCTCTGGGCTGATGGCTCAGAGCCTGGAGCCTGTTTCCGATTCTGTGTCTCCCTCTCTCTCTGCCCCTCCCCCGTTCATGCTCTGTCTCTGTCCCAAAAATAAATAAACGTTGAAAAAAAAATAAATAAATAAATGATGCAAAAGAGGTGAATAAGGCCAAAAGAAATGCAGACAGCATAATTGAAGTGATAGAACCATGGAAATGAAAGTACGAAAAGATTGAGGCTGTAATATGGCAGAGAAAAGGTAAAAGTTATGTTGTAATTAACTTTTGGCCTAACTTGGGTACAGTGGTTAAATCAGAGTTAGTGTGTCACCAGCCCTGACATCACTTTCTGCTTGCCTTTAACAATTGGCAGCATTATTGTATTTTTCAGAACTTTCTTCCTTATTCCTATCCTTAGTGTTCTACTTAATTGTTTTTTCCCAAACCTTTTTCCCATTGAAAAAGTAATGTTTATTATATAAAACTTAGAAAACATGATTAGAAAAAGCTGGTCTTCTGCTCTTAAAATTCTCCTGTATTCCTGAGGGGTAATCTTCTCTTGTTCCTCTGTAACAAGTGAGTCTTGGGCAGAATCATGGAGAATAGGTCCAAACTAAAATGTTGGAATTTACTGGAAAGTGTTGGTAATGCTTGGTCTGTGTGTTTTGAGTGAATGTAAACTTTAAGACGGTAGAGAATGATAAAGTACTGGTTGGGGCAGAACATACGTTATCTAGGATTTAGACATATTTAAATGTTGGAAGTAGGTGAAAAGATTATTGTGGGTAAAGAGAAGTTTCTTTTTCAAGATTATTAACGATTGGGAGAATTCTAAGTGGTCAGGTTCAAATGTAAAATAAAACCTAATAAACTTATGTAAATATATTTTTCTTATGTTTGTGATGAATTCCTAGGGATTTTATATATTTGATCTAGGATCTGAGGTACTTGTTATATCTCTGTAAAAACTTTTGAGCACTGGGAGGATGGCTCTTTGGTTAGATTCTCCTTCTCCATAACACCTAAGAATTAGGGGCATGGTTGTTCAACTGAAGTAGGATGGTTGCCATTCTAGTGTGTGCAGTTGAATAAAAAATGGAGATATGCTTGTCAGTGATGCTAAAAGTATTGGGGATACAGAGCCACATTACTGAAAAGTTACCTGTCAGAAAAAAAAACACTCCTTTTTTTGTCCTTTAAATTCTCTTCCCTTCCCCAAACTTGAACAGTGTAACTTAAAACCTGCCCTCATCTTGTAGAAAGATAGTTTACTGATTAGTTTTGCTAGACATGTGAAAGGCTCAAAAGATGTTTTGACTTCTGAATCTAGAGGAACAAGGAAGGGAGACCTTTTAAGCATCATGTATTGACACAGCAGATTATTATTGTATGTGAGGGCCATTCAGGTGCTTAGTTTAATCACTCAAAACATGCATAATATCAATCCCGTATTATAAATCTGCTTGCATATATCTGCACGTTCTGTCTACATCTTGTGATTAAAAATAGGAAGGCAGGGGCACCTACGTGGCTCAGTCAGTTAAGTGTCCAACTTCAGGTCAGGATATCTCACGGTTTGTGAGATAGCCCCACATCAGGCTCTCCACTGTCAGCAGAGAGCCCGCTTCAGATCCTCTGTCCCCCTTGCGCTCTGCCCCTCCCCCACTCATGTGTATGCTCTCAAAAATATTTTAAAAAGTAGGAAAGCAAAGATTTCAATGTTTTCAGGAATGTACAGCATAGATAATAAGATCAACCTGTAGGTGTTAGAACTAGCGGAGAAGCTTGGGTTTAAAAATGAAGTAGCAGGGGTGCCTGGGTGATCCCAGTCAGTTGAGCATCTGACTCAAGTCATGATCTTGAGGTTTGTGGGGGTGGTATTGAGCCCCAGGTCAGGCTCTGCACTGATCGTGTGGAGCCTGCTTGGCATTCTTTCTCCCTCTCTTTGCCCCTCTCCTTGCTTGCACATGCTTTTTCTTTCTTAAAATAAACATTAAAAAAAATAAAAATGAAGTAGCAAATTTAAGGGCTGTTAATTTATGTAAACTTTCAATCAGGTTTGTATTTGTATTAAATTCACTTGAGTGGTTCAGTGAATAATAATTGAACTTCATAAGGAGGTGTAAGATTCACAAATTGGAATTGACCAGTGTTGGGATGTTTTCACAGTGAGTAATAATAATCAAGGTTTAGCGTCTTTGTTTAGCCGATTAATGGATCAGTCTTAAAGCTATTCCATAAAGACTTTTGATGAATGAGTATAGTAATTGTTCTCAGGCTAGCGAACAAACCACCAAAAGTAAAAACAAACAAAAAAAAGCTTCGATTATACTTGCGTGAGATTACTTTTTAGTTTACCTTTTGTGAGAAGAGATTGCTGGGGTTTCAGGAAGGTCCCTATGATTGCTTCTAAACCCAGTTACCATTTCAGTCAGTATTGCCTTCTCTTGCCCGCTGTTATCCTTAACATCCTTACATAACTGACTCTAAAGCCAGTCTTTATTAGGCTTCCAATACAAAACAAGTTTCATGAGAGTGAAACTGATAGCTCATTGAGGCAGTAGACTCCTTTAGTTAGGGTGTTTGTATGTGCACCTTTGTGTTATTTACAAGATTGCAAAAAATCGTGCCAGATGGGCATGGTAACTCAATAAGTAGAGAAATACTTAAGCTTCATCCTGAAGATGATGTCACAGCTATTCTAAAGTTCCATGATTGGGCATGTATCTTGGCAGAACACACTGAAGCAGAACTATAGCCATTTTTGCCTAGTATTACTGACTTGTTCTGTTCCATGATCTACTTCAGTAGTATCATAGAAACTTCAAGCACTGGATCTATGGCTTGAAACTTGAGCAGCTTTTAGTGACATTTTCCATGTGTTGTTTATTTTGTATACTTCAGATACTGTTTTGTAACTTTTCTGCAATTATTTAGAACTTTTCCTTAATTGTTAAATATTCTTTGACATCACTTTTGATGGCTTCATAATATTCTAACATAGATTTATTATAATTTTCCAATCCTTAATTGTTAGATTTGTCAGCGTCTTTATATTTTTTTCCAGCTGAAATAACACTGCAGTGAACATCCATGATATAAATACTGATTTACACCTGTCCTTTAGTGTTATTGTTGGGTCAAAGGGTGTATGCTCTTTGAAGGTCTTGGCTGTGCTGTATATTGCCATATGGGGCTTTTTCTTTTTGAAAATTTTGAAAGAATCACTGTCAAAAGAAGACAACAGTGAGTTAACTTATTTCAACTTTAGAATAGTCTGGCATAAAGGGAGAGTTACTCCTTGCATAAGCGATAATGTTTTTTTATAAGCTTCATAATAGTTTAATATTTGTCTTGTATGTCTAGTCTTTCAACTGTAGGTAAAAGTAGGAAGAGTAGAGGGAAACAAGGACTGCATAATTTTCTTAAAGCCTAGCCCCTGGGGTGCCTAGGTGGCTCAGTCTGTTAAGCGTCTGACTCTTGACTTCAGCTCAGGTCATAATCTCACAGTTCTTGAGTTCAAGCCCAGTATCAAGCTCTGTGCTGATAGCACGGAGCCTGCTTGGGATTCTCTGTCTTCGTTTTGTCTCAAAAATAAATAAACTTAAAAAAAAAAAAAGTTTTAAAGCCTGGCCTCGTGTTAGATTTAATCAGGCACTTGGGTAAATGATTTTTCTGAATAATTGGAAAGCTAATGGGAGAGAAATAGATCTAGAGAAGATGTGATTATAGTGACAATGGCTCAAGGTATGTATTTTTAAAAATTTCATTGTTATTAAATAAAAATAGCAGGATTTCTTAAATACCTCTAGAGTTATTCCTATTTTCAAGCAGAAGACCTAAAAATAGTGACTTGGAATGTGTTTGGATATATTTAAGATTCATTATGCTGCTTAAGAATTGAGATGAAGCTATTTGCCTTTTCTTTGAACAATTTTTTACTCTGTGCTAGATATTACTGAGAAAGCAGGAGTGTGTTGTCAGGGAGCCTTATACTCATGACAGGTAACTGTACAAAACAGTATTTTTCTCAAGATATGCGCAGAATGCCAATTTGGAAGCTTGACGATTGTCTAACCCAGCCTGGGGTATATAGGTGGATTGGTCCCAGAAGAATCCTGGAAGAGGTGACTTTTGAGCTGAGCCTTCAAAGATGTATAGAAGGTTGCCAGAGATGTTTGGGGAAGAATGAACACAGATTCAGGACAGCTCACGTCTGTGACACTGTATAGATAATAACTTGGAACAAGAAGTCCTGTACAGTCCAAGAGCTAGTCTAATTGGTATTTGTGGAGTGGGTTTCCCTACAATGGAAGTTTGTTGGAGATGAGGAAAAGGAAGTTGAATGAAATGTTTATGCAGTTAGTTTGATATAGGAGGAACTTACTGAGTCAGGTACAAAGTTGGCTTAAATTCTAGAGTTTAAAAGAAAGGATAAGACCTAATTTCAATCAGAAACTCATTGATGTTACTTTTTTCTTAAGTTTTTATTTTAATTCCAGTTCATGTACAGTGTTGTATTAGTTTCAGGTGTACAACATAGTGATGCAACAATTCCATATACCAGCCCATGCTCTCCTTGATGTTAGCTTTGCATGGAAGGCAATGGGGAGCTTGTAGAAGTAAAGGTGAACGAGTATATGGTAATAGATGCCATTACTAAATACTAGCAGCTTTTTCCAGTGATGTGTTTCATACACATTATCGTATTTCTCATCAGATGCCTTAGTGTGCTTAGAAGAGATGATTTGGAAGGGGAATATGATAAGTGTAATCAAATACTTTTAAGACCAGTAGGTTTAGGGGTGCCTGGCTCAGTTGGTAGAGCATGTGACTCCTCATCTCAGGGTCATGAGTTCAAGCTTTATGTTGCTTACTTAAACAGACAAACAGACAGACAAAATCCCACAACAACTTTGTAGGTTTATTCTCCAAGCCAGAAAACAGCACCAGAACCAATGGATAGAGGTTATAGGAAGAGTTGTAAATAAAAGGGAGAACTTTCTAAAAATGGAGTTCTTAGTCACAAGAGGGTTTCAAGAAGAGACCAAAAGAACTTTAATTAGATTCATTGTAAAGAAAGTTTACATGTGGAATAGTCTAACCAGATAAACCCAGGGTAAGGTTAGCCAGCCCAAGATAATGTGTGAAATTCACGGAGAGGAATTGATGCTCTTAAACAGGTCTTTTTAGGAAGGTTATTTCTGTTCTATAATTTTTGACCTAAATACTTATTACTTATAAAAAGAATAAAGGTCTTAAGGCTAGAAGGACATGAATGACAGAAAAGATTGGTAGATTTCCAGTAAATCTTAGCACAGATAAGGTATGTGGGTGGTTACCTTTTAATACAGTTACTGTATTAGTATTAATGAAAAAGTTATCTAAAACAATACTAAAGGTTTATTTTTTATAAACTTTTTTTAATGTTTATTTTTTTTTATTAAAAAATTTTTTTTATGTTTAATTTTGAGAGAGAGAGAGAGACCGCACGAGCAGGGGAGGGGCAGGGAGAGGGGGGGGGAGACAGAATCTGAAGCAGGCTCCAGGCTCTGAGCTGTTAGCACAGAGCCCAGCGCAGGGCGAGAACTCATGAACCACGAGATCATGACCTGAGCTGAGGTTTGACACTTAACTTACTGACCTATCCAGGCACCCCTAATGTTTGTTTTTTAGAGAGAGTGAGGGAGGGGCAGAGAGAAAGAGGGAGGCAGCATCAGAAGCATGCTGTGCACTGTCAGCAGAGCCTGATGCGGGCCTTAAACCCATGAACCACGGTGAGATGACTTGAGCCTAACGCAGACACTTAATCGATTGAACCGCCCAGGCACTCCAGGACTTTTTTTTTTTTTTTTTTTAAGTTTTTGGGTTTTTTTTAGAGTGTTCATACGTGTGTGTGAGGGGGAGGGGCAGTCAGAGAGGGAGAGGGAATCTTAAAGAGGCTCCACGCCCAGAATGGAAACATGGGGCTTGATCTCACCACCAGGAACCGAAATCAAGAGTGGGACACTTAACCGACAGAGCCACCCAGGTGCCCCTAAAACATACTAAAGCCTTTTTTTTTTTTTTTTGAATTTTAAGTTTATTTTTACTTTTTTTTTATTTTTTCAACGTTTATTTATTTATTTATTTTTTTTGGGGGACAGAGAGAGACAGAGCATGAACGGGGGAGGGGCAGAGAGAGAGGGAGACACAGAATCGGAAACAGGCTCCAGGCTCTGAGCCATCAGCCCAGAGCCCGACGCGGGGCTCGAACTCCCGGACCGCGAGATCGTGACCTGGCTGAAGTCGGACGCTTAACCGACTGCGCCACCCAGGCGCCCCTATTTTTACTTTTTTGAGAGAGAGAGTGTGTATGTGCTGGGGAGGAGCAGAGAGAAAGGGAGTGAGAGAATCCTAATCAGGCCTCACACACAGTGTAGAGCCCCAAGTGGGGCTCGAACCCACAACTGTGAAATCATGACCTAAGCTGAAATCAAGAATCAGACGCTTAGCCTACTGAGTCACCCAGGCGCCCACATACTGAAGACTTACTAAAAAAATATAGAAGTGATTATTTAAGAGACATGTTTCTGGGGCGCCTGGGTGGCGCAGTCAGTTAAGCGTCCGACTTCAGCCAGGTCACGATCTCGCGGTCCGTGAGTTCGAGCCCCGCGTCGGGCTCTGGGCTGATGGCTCAGAGCCTGGAGCCTGTTTCCGATTCTGTGTCTCCCTCTCTCTCTGCCCCTCCCCCGTTCATGCTCTGTCTCTCTCTGTCCCAAAAATAAATAAACGTTGAAAAAAAAAAAAATTAAAAAAAAAAAAAAAAAGAGACATGTTTCTTTCTTTTTTTTTTTTTAATATTATTTTTTGAAGGGTGCAAGCAGGGGAGGGGCAGAGAGAGGGAGACAGAAGTGGGTTCTGTGCTGACAGGCCTACAGCAGCGAGCCTGATGTGGGGCTCAAACCCGTGAACCATGAGATCATGACCTGAGCCGAAGTTGGTCGCTCAACCAACTGAGCCACCCAGATGGCTCTGTTTCCTTTTTCTTAAAAGTAGTTTTCCTGTGGTGTTGGTGCAAATAATGCTTGTCTTTATAAGGAAGTTTTTTTTTTTTTTTTTTCTTTGTGGCCATCTTTTTCCTCCCTAATTCTTTGATTTGGGCATTTAATCCCTTGGGAAATATTTGAAGCAAGCAACCTTGGCTCCATACTCTTTTCTTTTTATTTTTTAAAAATTTTTTTTAAAGTTATTTTTTTTAAGTAATCTCTGCACCCCACGTGGGACTCAGACTCATGACCCCGAGATCAAGAGTCATGTGCTCCACCTACTGAGCCAGCCAGGCGCCCTGCTCCATTTTTAACTTTATTTTATTATTATTTATTTAAATGTTTATTTTTGTGAGAGAGAGCACGCGCGCGTGCACAAGTGGGGGAGGGACAAAGGGAAAGGGAGGCACTGAATCAGAAACAGGCTCCATGCTCTGAGCTATCTGTCAGCACAGAGCCCGCCATGGGACTTGAACTCCCGAACCCAAGAGGTCATGCGTGACCTGAGCTGAAGTCATATGCTTAACCGACTGAGCCACCCAGGCGCCCCTCCATTTTTAACTTTAGAAAAAAATTTAAAATATGTAAGTAAAACTTCTGACATAAAAGAAAGAAAATATCACTTTAGCCAAATATGTTTTCGTATTAAATAAATATGAATAAATACCCATGGCGTATTGGTCCTTTCCATTTAGTATTTCTCTGCTCCACCACTGGCTTAAATCGCCTCTTCAGATGCCAGGCACCCTGTTTTAATGGGGTAGCAAACCTGAACTTTTTGTAAAATTCTAAGGCCATTTATGTCTACTTCTGTTTTGCAGATAAGTTTATCTGTCTTTGCCGAAAGGGTTGAAGAAATTCTGTTTGTGTTACTCATCACCTTCCTTACTTTGTGGATAGATAAAATGCCTTTCCGCAGCTTTCTTAAAGGAGCACTAGAAGAGAATAGATGACACTGAATTTGGATCTCTTTGAGCAAATATTTGTGTTAATTGATAAACAAGGCACCATCTTTGCTTTAGGACCAGACAGTGTTGTTAGGAGGACAACAGAATGGATAAAATATGGGATATTAGCTATAGTAGAGGAATGAAAAAATAGCTTTCTGAAGAGAGTGATAAATGAGGGAAATTAAGGAAGGCTTCATAGAGAAAATAACTTTTTATTTTAGATAGAGCATGATAGAGTATGAGTGGGGGAGTGGGGCAGAGGGGGAGAGAATCTCAAGCAGCTCCATGCCCAGTGCAGAACTCAATGTGGGGCTTTATCTCACAAATGTGAGATCATGACTTGAGCCGAAATCAAGAGTTGGATGCTTAACTGAGCCACCCAGGTGTTTGGAAATAGCATTTGAACCATGTCAAATAGAATGAGTAATAAGCACTCAGATGATAGCACAGTTCTTGGCACATAGTGCACATAAAAGTTTAGTATATTATCATTTTAGATGAGGAAGAGGCTCAAAGAGGTTATTTATGTAAGGTCTCATAGCTTAATAAGTAGTGGAATTGATATTTCAGTTAGGTCAGTGATGTGCTGGGGCTGGCTAATTGTAAGTTAAATTTAGTTTTCAAGAATTTTAGTAAGCTGGCTGTTAAACATTCGTTTTTAAAAAGTCATTATTAAATGACATAAAATTTTAAATACATTATATTAAAAGATTAAATGCCTTTGTATTAAAAAAAATTTTTAATGTTTATTTTTGAGAGAGAGTGTGAGTGGGTTGGGGCAGAGAGAGGGGGAGGCACAGAATCCGAAGCAGGTTCCAGGCTCTGAGCTGTCAGCACAGAGCCCAACGTGGGGCTCGAACTCACGAGCCGTGAGATCATAACCTGAGCTGAAGTCGGACGCTCAACCAGCTGAGCCACCCAGGCGCCCCTTAATGTTTATTTTTGAAAGAGAGAGAGAGTGAGCGAGCACAAGCAGGGAAGGGGCAGAGAGAGAGAGGGAGACACAGAATCCGAAGCAGGCTCCAAGCTCTGAACCGTCAGCATAGAGCCCGACACGGGGCTCTAACTCACGAGCCGTGAGATCATGACCTGAGCCGGAGTCAGATGCTTAACCGACTGAGCCACCCAGGTGCCCCTAAATGCCTTTGTATTTACATTAAATGCATTATAAACTGGTTTATAATAAAAATTAAAATTCAACATAAACTTAGAATGCCACTGTTACTATTCAAACTAATACTCAAATCTATCATTCTTGAGGTTATTTACGTCTGTTGTATCAATATATGATACTGTGCAATTGCACATCTCTTCTCAACCCCACATTCAGGGGTGTCAACATTGGTAGCTTGAAATATGACGTGTTACTTACACCATGGAAATTGGGAAATGCTATATATCAGGGCTTGTTTTTTTTAAGTTGTCTAGCCTTACAGTGATAGAGAAAATACAAATGCAGATTAAATTAAGCATGTCATGTCTGTAGCTCTGACATATTTTGAATAACACAAAGAATTTGAGGAAATACTCTTCCAGAATTTGAAAATTATTATCCAGTTTGGCAGAGAAGTTACTCAAATCATTGATGAACTTGTGAAGTTCTGACATGTTTTTGTTTCATTTTTTTTCTTTTTAATGTTCATTTTCGAGAGAGCATGAGTGAGGGAGGGGCAGAAAGAGAAGGAGACACAGAAATTGAAGCAGGCTCCAGGCTCTGAGCTGTCAGCACAGAGCCTGATGTGGGGTTCGAACTCACGAACCGTGAGATCATGACCTGAGCTGAAGTTGGACGCTTAACTGACTGAGCTGCCCAGGCACCCCTGTTTTTGTTTCATTTTTGTCTTAATAAATGATAAATGAAAATGTTGGAACTACACTTGAATAGACACAGAAGCCTCTATCCCCCAAAGACCATGACCATTATGTGGTATATGGAGTTTGCCAGGTAGAGAAGTAGGAAGAAAGACATTCTAGGAAGAGGAGACATCGTGTTTATAAACATGATCTCATGAATGCTTAGGTTATGTTCTCAGAGTAATGAGAAGTCTAATGTGGAAAAGAATGATAAGTGATAAAGCTGGAGAGGTTGGTTGAGCCCAATAGTATATTGGAAGGGCTTTGGATTTTTATTTTATAGTTAGTTGGATTGTAAGGGATGATAGTTAATGTGGAGTTAGTTTGGATGATCAGAAGGGTGAACTACTTATTGAGCACTGCCTTTGTTAGCCACTTTCATAGTCTTCTAATGCTCATGCCAACCCTGGGAGGCAATATCCTATATGTACAAATAGAGAAATGGAAACTTAGTTTAGCACCTTATGTAAACTCATCTATTATATGATAGGTGTAGGTGACTCAAAGACCAAATCAGAGGCTTTTATAATAGTTTGGAAGAAAAAGACCCAATAAGGATGGAAAGGTGGATTTGAAGAATGTTGACTTGTTTGCTGAGTAGTTACTGCAAAAAAAAAAAAGAAAAAATAGAGAAGATAGGATTAGCACCAGGTTAAGGTTAGGGTTTGGAGATGTGTTGGTTGTTGGAAATAGTGTTTGGGGTACATGTGGGGGACAGTAAGGTAATGGTAGGGTCTGGAGCTCAGGAGAGAAAACTGTTGATGGAAATTTGTATTTATAGACCTCAGTATAGCTAAAGGCATGAAAGAGTTTAAGATTATTTAAGAATATTGGTAATAAAAACAATGGCTGAAATTGAACACTATACAATATGAAGCATACATCTGTCCTGATTAATTTACATATTTGTAAGTTTTCATTTAATTATTATGAGGTAGGTACAACTATCTGATTCTGCAGATAAAGCCACTGAAGCTCAAAAAAGAATAACTTTGGAGACACCTGGGTGGCTCAATCGGTTAACCGTCCGACTTCAGCCCAGGTCATGGTCTCATGGTTTGTGGGTTTGAGCCCTGCATCGGGCTCTGTGCTGACAGCTCAGAGCCTGGAGCCTGCTTCAGATTCTTTTGTCTCTTTGCCCCTCCCCTGCTTGTGCACGTGCTCTCTCTCTCAAAAATAAACATTAAAAAGAAAAATAATATTAAGAATAACTTTGTGAAGTCAGGTAAGCTGAAAAAGCAGAGCTGTTGTACTTGTTTCTGCAGTCCGGTTCTAGAGCCAACACACAGTAAGAGAAGAGGGCCAGAGAAAGAACCCCCATAACCCAATTTGCAGGATGGGTTAAATAGAGCAGCGGAGTATAATCGACTTATTCAGAGTGTGCAGAGAGGTAACTGATGATTGGGAATGCCAATGGCTCTCTTGAATAACAGTAACATGAGAGCTCTTTGTTGTTAGGTGTTTCAAGGTTTTGGTGTCTATATATCATTCAACAGACTTTGTATTTGTTTTTTTCTGTATTGTTTCCTTTCCACCCACAAAGTGTTCCAAGCCTTAAAGAGATTTAGTGAAGTTTGAGCTGCTGGAAGTAAGACCTTTTTTTTTTTTTTTTTTAGTTTATTTATTTATTTTGAGAGAGTATGTGCACAAGTCGCGGAGGAGCACAGGGGCTGGAACTTGCAGACTGTGAGATCATGACCTGAGCCAAAGTTGGACGCTTAACTGACTGAGCCACCGGGTGCCCCAAGACTGGTTTTTATATAGTTAGTATGGGCTCTTATGATAAATTAGACCATATAAAAATGTCTGAAATTCAATTAGGTATTAAAAATGATAGTATTCTGGTTTTTGTTTGTTTTTGTTTTTGTTTTTTGATATGGCTAAAGATTGATCCAGAGGGGACTGTTGTTTTTCCAAACATCACCATTTTGGGATAAGGTTAGTTAGCAACTCTAGAATCATTTACTATCTACTTTGAATAGTGTAAACCAAGAATTACTCAGATGCAAGCCTTTGTGCTTACCTGCCAGGAGTAAAGATTAGTCCCATAACAATTTTTAACCTTTTTAGCTGTGAATTTTTCTTTTCCTCCCAAACAAAACCTTACTCAAAACCCCATGAATTGCTAACTTTTGGTGCTTCCCCACCCCTCGCCCCCGGAGATCTCCAAAACATCTCCCCTATGAAGCATAATTTGGAACCTATTGGCTGATATGAATTCTTTTAAATGAAGGGATGGTACATGGAAGTTGGGGTGGATCTATTTTGAAATTGAAGAAATGTAAATTTCTGCAGCTTCAGCATCATTTAGGTGTGTTGGTTTGTTTAGTCTGGGGGGAGGGAGATATGAGGAAGACTACATCTCCTAAGAAGTGAGTAGGCTGCAGCATTGGTTTTGACTGCCCTAGTATGACTGCCCTGTTACCTGCAGACTGTTCAGGAGTTTCATGCAGAAGAGGAAGAAAAAGCTCTATTCCCTGAATTAGGGCAAACAAAAGTGATCTTTTTCTTCACCATTGAATCCTGCAAGTCTGCACATGAGCAAGGAGAAAAGCCTTGAGTGTATCAACTCAGATCATCTCTCCTGCCTTTCTCCACAGAAGCAAGTAATTCAGTTTAAATTTGCTTGCTGCTGCCACCTCCTGTGGACCAACATCTTCTCTCTATCACATAACTAGTTCAGTAAATAGTGCCCTAATGTTTTTCATCTGTTGAATAAGTAGTTCCTAATTGAACTGATTTAACTCCAGTTAGCCATAGGGAGAAGAAACGAAGCACTATAGGACAATGTATATTAAAAAGTTAATTTTACAACATGAGACCAAATGTAGAAGAGAAGAATAACTAGTTAGGGCTAGAGTCAAGACATATTAATGGAACACTGGATTTGAGTTGGGTGTGAAGAATGGATAGGAAAGATAGTGGAAAAACGAAGGAAGAAAATGTCTAAACCCCAAGTTTCAGCTGTTATATAAGGTAGGTGGTGAAAGGGAAGAGGCAGGCAGTTAATCTTTCCAACTCCTTTGCACTGCTATTATGAGGTCTGATGGTTCTTATGAGATATTTACTTTTGTACTATATATGTCAAAGTTAAAAATTTGGCCATATCACTTATGTAATACACATTAGATTTACTAATAAGTTTTTTGACTTTATGTGAACTTTTTTGGTAAACAGAGTATGGGTAGCATATAGAACTTTTAAAATGTTTGTATGTGAAAAATTTGCAGTGTGCAAGTTTTATATTAATAATTTCAAATTTTGCCTTTACATTTATCTCTTGTAAAATAGAACCAAATTATAAAACGTATAGAAAATGGAAAAAGTCACCTGTGATTTCTTTACTCTGATGAAACCACTTATTGTTTTGACATTTTTCCTTGTCTTTATTTTATTCAAGTGGTTTATACAATAATATATTCTGTATAGTATTTTGTCTTGCCTTTTCCTCTTAATACTTTAGTAGGTATATACCCATATTTAGCCATATTTTAGACATCTGTGTATTAGGCAGTTTTCATATCTTGTCTCTGATCCCTTCTAATAATCTTTATAAGATTATCTTCATTTCACAGTTAGGGAACTTGTAATTTAGAAGGTATAACTTCCTGGGCACCTGGCTGGCTTATTCAGTAGATCAGGTCTTGACCTAGTAGGGGTTGTCGGTCCAACCCCCACGTTGGGTAGAGATTACTTAAAAAGAAGTGTCTTAAAAAAAAAGGGAAGGTGTAAGTTCCTCAAGATCACCAGCTAAGTTGTAGATGAGCAAGAATTTATTTTGCCCCAGCGCTTTTATTGTTTTTCTGCTTTGCTGCATCTTTACATTTATCATTTTTTTATGTTTATTTTTTATTTTTAGATATTAAAATTTTTTTAATTTTTTTTATTTTTGAGAGAGAGAGAGTGTAAGTGGGGGGGAGGGTCAGACAGAGAGGGAGACACAGAATTCGAAGCAGGTTCCAAGCAGTCAGTGCAGAGCTCAGCGCTGGGCTCAAATCCACAAACTGCAAGATCACGACCTGAAGTCTGAGGCTTAACTGACTGAGCTACCCAGGTCCCTCTGTTTATTTTTGAGAGAATGAGAGAGCGCATGCTTGCGCATGGGTGTGCACAGGGGGAGGGGCAGATAGAGGGATTCAGAGTATCCAAAGCAGGTTCTGCACTGACAGCAGAGAGCCCAACGTGGGGTTTGAACACAGGAACCAAACCGTAAGATCATGACTTGAACCAAAGCCAGACACTTAACAGACTGAGCCACTCAGGCACTCCTTCATTTGTCTTTTTTTTTTTTTTTTTAATATGGGGTTCCAACTCACAACCCTGAGATCAAGAGTTGCATGCTCTACCAACTGAGCCAGCCAGGTGCCCCCACATTTATCATTTAAAACAGCTAACAAGGATGTTCTGTTACCTACTGATGCCATTCACCTCTCTGTGGGTATATGAGGCGAGCATAATTAATTGAAACTTAAACCTTTGTTTAAGCACTCAGGCTGTACTTCCCTGATCACTAGCATCAAAATGGAGCTAATTAGATCTACTCTAACCTTGTTTAAGTTGCTGCTAATGACAGGCATCGGGAATAAGGAGGAACACAAGTAGCTCTGGCTATAATGTACACTGAAAAGGTTATAAAGTTGAATCAGAAGGTTTTGTTCTACCCCACTCTTTATTTTGTACATGAACTTGCAAGATTATCTCTATGTTTATTTTTGAGAGAGAAAGCATGAGTGGGAGGGGCTGAGTGAGACAGAATCTGAAGCATGCTCTGAGCTGTCAGTGCACAAAGCCCACGAACTGTGAGATCATGACCTTGAGCCAAAGTTGGACACTCAAATGACTGAGCCACTGAGGTGCCACAAGATTACTTCTGTTTAGTGGGAGAGGCAGAACAAGCACCTAGACAAGTTCTTGCGTAATTCAAGTCATTTATGATAAATGTTGCTTTACTTGGAATCCATAAGCCTGTAGAAGGATGAGGAGGGGAGCAGGGTGGACCTATGTGAGTGCTTCAGAGAATACACACAAAGATGGTAATAATTACTTACAGTCAAATTTGAGTCATCTGGAAAGTATTTGTAAAAATACTGATAACTGGGCTCTGCACCCAGACTTACTAAAGTAGAAATTTAATTTAGTAAGCTTCCTGGGCATTTTTTATGGGATTAAAAGTTGATGGAAGAGAAGTTTCTCAATTTACATAAATTACCATCTGTGAATACTTAAACTGCAGATTCTTGTTCTCTCTTACCTACTCAATAAGCATCTTTGGAACCAAGGCCTTGGAATCTGCATTTTACCAGTTCTGTAGGTGACTCTCATATTTTTAAAGTTTGAGAACTTGTAGATTATGTATATCATTAGTCAGTGGTTTGTGTGCCTCTTACCTCAAGTTCCTCATGCATTTTTTTCTACCAAGTTTGGTTTCTAAAGTTTCTTTGTATTGTAGTCCTGTTTTCCCCCTCAAAAGTCTCTGTCTCAAGACTTTATCTTTAAGAGCAATATTAGAATTCACCTGTGTCTGATAAGCCTGGCTGTGCCTTTCAGTACTGGGGTTGGGGTCTGTCTTAAGGCTGAAAGGATGATCTTTTGAGCAGTTTGCCCATTTTTTTTTAATTGAATTTTTTTTTTTTTTTTTTTTTGAGAGCCTGTGAGAGCTGGGGAGAGGTTCAGAGGGAGAGAGAGAATCTTAAGCAGGCTCCATGCTCAGCACAGAGCACAATATAGGGCTTGATCCCATGACTCTGGGATCATGACCTGAGCTGAAATAAGAGTCACTCAATTGACTGAGCCACTCAGGCACCCCAGTTTGCTTTCCTTTTTTTTTTTTTTTTTTTTTTTAACGTTTATTTATTTTGAGAGAGAGCCTGTGTGTGTGAGTGTAGAGGAAGAGAGAGAATCCGAAGCAGGCTCTGTGCTGTCAGTGCTTAACCAACTGAGCCACCCAGTCACCCCTGCCCATTTTTAATTTTTTTTTTAAGTTTTATTTATTTTAGAGAGAGAGATTCAGCAGGGGAAGGGCAGAGAGAGAGGGAGACACAGAATCCAAAGCAGGCTCCAGGCTCTGAGCTGTCAGCACAGACCCGACAACGGGGCTTGAACTTGTGAACCACGAGATCATGCCCTGAGCTAAAGTCGGATGCTCAACCAACTGAGCCACCCAGGTGCCCCTATCCCTGCCCTTTTTAAATCAGCTATCAATATTATGAGTCTCTAGTGAGTTGCCTATATTTTTTTGTTCATTAAAAGGTGGCAGTCTCTTTGGCTTAATATCCTACATCTGTAACTTGATGCTAAAATCTGCTTTTTAGAGGCGTTACGGCTCTAAGGGGCATTAACTTTTTTTTAATGAAACTTTTTTTTTAAAGTTTATTTTGGGAGTGAGCGCAAGTGGTAGGACAGCGAGAGAGGGAGAGAATCCCAAGCAGGTTTTGCACTCGATCTCACAAACTGCAAGATCATGACCTGAGTTGAAACTAAGAGTAGTTGGATGCTCAACTGACTGAGCCACCTAGGCGCCCTGAAACTTTTTTTTTTTTTTTAATGTTTGTTTATATATTTATTTTGAGAGCCAAGAGAGCAGGGGAGCCCAACTCAGGGCCAGACTCACTAACCGTGTAATCATGACTCTGGCCAAAATCAAGAGTTAGACACTCAACCGACCGAGCTACCTAGGTGCCCTGGCACATTAATTTTTTAGAGAGTTGTTAGATAAGATTTAACTACAAGATTTTGTGGCCACCAGCCATCTTGAAGTTGCCCAAAGTAAGATGTTTCAAGGCTGGTTTTTAAAGGTGATCAGTTTTTTTCTTCAGATGGGGGAAGGGATTCTATAAAGTATGTTACATATTGTGGGCCTTAAATTATTTAGGTGTGTATACTAGGTTGATACTATTTATAGAGAGCATGAACCCTAGATTCTGTGGTCTTGTTAATGTATCAAATGTATAGTAGCAGAAAGGCTAAGGACTCTAGAAGAAGATCTGATACCGTATCTACCACTATGATTAGAGCAAGTAAACTCTGAGTCTTAGTATTTTTTAAAAATCAGAAAAATACCACAATACTATTGTGTTGTTAGGATTAAATTATATATGAATTGTTTGCATATAGGTCTTCTATGAATGATTGTGATTTGTGGTATTAGGCATATACACATATATGTATATATGCATATACTTTTGTTTATTTTCGATCATTCATTAAATTCTTCAACAACTTTTGGCATGGTACTTAATAGTGCTACTGAGTTTCTATTTTAGGGTCCAACCCTTAAAATACATGAAGAAGGCATGAGAGTTAAAGGGAGGTCAGTTAAGAGTTTGGCAAATTCCAGGTGAGAGATGACCATAGCTTGGACTAGAGAGGTATTAATGGAGGTGTTGAGGATGGTTACAGGAAATTTTTGGAGGTGGAGCTGGGGAATATCATCAGAATGCTGGAAGCATATTCTAATGACTACTTCATTCTGAATTTATCTGTCGAGTGCAAAATATACTTGTACTGGGAATAGAGGGGATTTGACAAGCTATTAAAAACTTATTTGTTTAATTCTGAAGTGTTTTGAGAAATTGGTTTTATTGTGAAATTAGTTTCGGTTCAAATATAGTTTTTACTGCAAAGCCAAGGAGTGATTCAGAGAGTATCAAGCCTGTCAAACGATTTCATTTGATTTGGAGCTAGTGTTTGCTAATTTTACTTTCAGTTAAGCTAAAAAATGTTAATGTATCATTTCTTTTACCCTTTGTTCTGTTATTAGTCAGCTTTATTATTCAGGTACTGAATATAGTGGATTATCTAGGCTTTTTACTTCCAACCCTTTTGGTAAAATGTGGATAGGAGTTCAGCTTCTAATTAGCAGTCTTGAAAAAATTTGATAGTAGGAAATGTTATTAGTTAATACATTAACTTCATCTTGTTGCTCATTTCCCAGAAATTCATTCCAAATAAGTATACATTTCTGTACCTGTAAAAACTTAACAGGGGTTGAGAAAGTAGAAGGTAAATATTTTTGGTAGAAGATTAAGATTTATCTATCTTATCTTTAAAAATACATATGTTTTTTAAAGACTTTATTTTTAAGTGATGTCTACACCCAATGTGGGGCTCAGACTTACAACCCTGAGATCAAGAGTCTCATGCTCTACCAACTGAACCATCCAGCAGTGGCCAGTAGAAAACATTCTTTTTTTTTCTTTTTTCTTTTTTTTTTTTTTTAAATATTTTTTTTTTTCAACGTTTATTTATTTTTGGGACAGAGAGAAACAGAGCATGAACGGGGGAGGGGCAGAGAGAGAGGGAGACACAGAATCGGAAACAGGCTCCAGGCTCTGAGCCATCAGCCCAGAGCCCGACGCGGGGCTCGAACTCACGGACCGCGAGGTCGTGACCTGGCTGAAGTCGGACGCTTAACCGACTGTGCCACCCAGGCGCCCCGAAAACATTCTTAATAAAATACTATAGCTCAGCTTTAAATTGGAAAATTGATGGAAAATATTTTTATTCCCTCCACCTATAGATGGTGGAATATTGTATATAACTGTCATTAGGCTCGTTTAACTCATTCACAGCACCACAGACTACAAAGGTTGATTTCATAAGCCACATAAAGCCGTGAAAGTGATTTTTTTTAACTTTTTGTTTTCTTATCAAATTTTTAAAATTTAGGTCTAATTGACACACAGTGTTACATTAGTGCAACATAGTGATTTGACTAGATAAGTCTATATGTTACACTCTGCTCACCACAAATGTGGCTACCAACTGTCACCATACAAGACTATTATAGTACCATTTGACTGTATTCCTTTTGCCATACATTTTATCCTCTTACTCATTCCATAACTGGAAGACTATCAGTCTCCTTCACTTATTTGCCTACTCCTCCCACCTCCCCTCTGGCAACCATCAGTTTGTTGTATTTGTGGGTCTGTTTCTGCTTTTTGTCTTTTTATTCATTTGTTTTGTTTTTTTCGATTTTACATACAAGTGAATAAATCGTATGGTGTATGTCTCTGTAAAAGTGATTTTAGTATAGAGGCACCTAGGTGGCCCAGTCATTAAGCATCTGACTTTGGCTTAGGTCACGATCTCGCAGTTTAGTGAGTTCGAGCCCCTCATCGGGCTCTGTGCTGACAGCTCAGAGCCTGGAGCCTGCTTTGAATTCTGTATCTCCCTCTCTTTCTGTCCCTCCCCCACATGCACTCTCTCTCTCTCTCTCTCTCTCTCTCTCTCTCTCTCTCTCAAAAATAAACAAACATTAAAAAATTTTTTAAAAAGTCATTTTAGTACAGTCACATTTTTTTCATGTTAGCCTATCTCAGCATTTTTTAATTTTCAGCCAGAGACACTGAAATTTCTGTTCTATCAAGGCCCCTGGGGACATAGGAAAATTAGTTGAGGGCGTATAAGTAAATTTAATTTGGGGGGTGAACATCAGATTTTAAAGTTAATAAAATCCTAGCCAACAAATAAATATATGCCTCAGTTGTGTTTCATGGCTTCTTAAAAGTGTAGGGAGTGGGTGGTAGAAACATGAGAGAAGGGTATTAAGCTAAATGGAGGAAAAATGAGATCTATATGTATTCTAGGAAGAGTTTTCAAACGTGCAGATTTTAAGTAACATTGCCACCTTGTGGCTTTTAGGATGTTTTTAGGAAATTTTGTGTTTTACAATAGTAGATGTAAAATGGGGAGGGGCTCAGGAGGGATGCGTGGTTACCTCTATTTAAGTGGCAGGCCAGATACTGAGGGCTAGAAACTTCTTCCCTTGGTTTACACTTTCTTACTATATTTAAATTTATTTCTTAAGACTGTTTCTTTAGTCTTCATTGTTCTTGTTGATGGTGGATTGATTCAGAGATTTGGGGATGGGTGTGAATTCAGTAAGATCTTGCTCTACGATTTTCCTCTATTCTTTGTTTATTAGCAGCATAATATCCTAAAGCTCTAGGAATGCATGTATCTGCCCTTCTAGCATTTGGGGTGTTTTCTGGTTTAACTGGGACTTTATAATTAATTTTGTGTTTGTGCTTGAGGATCTTAGGTTTACCTCTCTGTGGACAGCAAATCCATGGCAAGAGCTTAACCTCGACTGACCGCTTCAGCCTGTTCTTAACACGGATATCCTTGTAACTGTCTAGCCTGTGGCTCTAGGAGCAGTAGGTTAAAAAAAGGGGTAGGCAGGTTCCACATGACAGTACCATGGGTGAAAAACAACTTGACATACCACTTTCCCTGCTGCAGTGAGTCACTAGTATCTTTATGTTAAAAGCTTGAGTGTTCCAACAAGACAAATGTATGTTTTGCTCATGGCAGTTCTGTCTGGGAGTTGGACCCTTTTGCTTTTATGTGCTCTTCTCTCTTCCTTTTATTATATATCCACCATCACTTCCCTAGTTCCCCCATCCTTTGCTTTTTATTTTTACTAGGGTAGGATTGGTTGATTAGAAATGTCAATAAATACAGCTGACTTAACAAGTGAAGCCCTTTTACCATAAATTGTCAAAGCATTTAGTGGAATTGATCTCAGTGGTAATAGGAAATAGGTATAAAAGTGAAAGCTGCTGTAAGAGAAGTCTTCTGTTTTTAATGTTTACTTATTTTTGAGAGAGGCAGAGCACAAGTGGAGGAGGGGCAGAGAGAGAGAGGGAGACATACACTCCAAAGCAAGCTCCAGGCTCTGAGCTGTCAGCACAGAGCCCGATGTGGGGCTTGAACTCACAAGCTGTGGAGATCATGACCTGAGCTGAAGTTGGAAGCTTAACAAACTGAGCCACCCAGGTGCCCCGGAGAGTAAAAGAGAAGTCTTCTATAGAAACCTAAAGGGTTTTATTTTATTTATTTTTATTTTTTAAAGTTTATTTGTTTATTTTGAGAGAGAATGCAGGGAAAGGGGTGGGTGGAGAGAAAGAGAATATCCCAAGCAGGCTCCCAAGACAGTGCACTGTCACTGCAGAGCCCAACGTGGGGCTGGAACTCAGAAACCACGAGGTCATGACCTGAGCTGAAATCAAGAGTCAGACACTTAATCAACTGTGCTGCCCAGGTGCCCTGAAGCCTAAAAGGTTTTAATGTCCAAAAGCGTATAGAAATATGATGGTCTTTGTGTTAGAACCTTCTCTGTCTTCTTTTCTCATTCTAAAAGACTTGTAAAAAGCTGCTAGGTGTAAACTTTTTGTTTTTCTATACTCTTTTTAAAAAATTATTATTATTATTTTTAAGTGATTTCTACACCCAGTGTGGGGCTTGAATTCACAACCCTGAGATCAAGAGTTGCATGCTCTATTGACTGAGCCAGCCAGGCACCCCTATTTTAATTTTTGCTAAAATACCCTGTGTTTAATGACTTTAAGTGTAGGTCTCAGGAAAAACTCATTTCAAAGTTTTATGAATTATTAAACATAACTTTTAGGGTAGTCACTCTTTGCAGAAGAATAAATGAAAACTGTCATTTTCTTCCCATTTTTATTAACTTTATTTTGAAATAATTTCAAACTTCGAGAAATTTCAAGAAGAGTACACAAAGGCCTGTATACTCTTCACCCAGATTTGCCAGTGTATTGTTTTGCCCCATTTACTTTATCGTTCTCTTTGGAGATACATGTGTAATTTTCTGACCATTTGAGAGTAAACTGCAGCTAGATCCATTTCTTCTGAATATTTTGCTGTTTAATTCCTAAAAACAACATGCACTTAAAACCACAGCACAGTTATCAACATCAGGAAGTTTAACATTGACACACAATACCGTTATCTACAGATCTTATTTATATTTTACCAGTAAATCTTAATGTCCTTGATAGCCATTTTTTAGTGGTCCAGATTCCAGTCCAGAATCTTCTAGTTTTCATGTATTTTTGGTCTTTTTTTTATTATTATTAAAAAAAAAATTTTTTTTTTAACGTTTATTTTTGAGACAGAGCATGAATGGGGGAGGGTCAGAGAGAGAGAGAGACACAGAATCCGAAGCAGGCTCCAGGCTCTGAGTTGTCAGCACAGAGCCTGACGCGGGGCTTGAACCCAACAAACCGTGAGATCGTGACCTGAGGTGAGATTATGGCCTGAGCTGAAGTCAGACGCCTAACTGACTGAGCCACCCAGGTGCCCCTATGGTGTTTATTTTTCCAGGATGTCCTTCAGTTTGTCTAAGGTTTCCTCATTATGGACATTCTGATTGTGCTTCTGGCAGGAATTACAGAAGTGATTTCGTGTCCTCAGTGCCTCACATTAGAAGACAGTTTATTCCATTACTGGGAATGTTCATTTTGATCACTTATTTAAAATGTCATCAAGTTCTCGAGGATAAAGCTATTTTTCTTTTAATTGGGAAAATAGTTTGAGATTGTAAACATCTTATTCCTCATCAAATTTTCACCCTTTAGTTTTAGCATCCATTGCTGATTGTTGCCTAATTCAGATATTACTATGATAGTTTACTTATATTAAGGTTATGTAATGCTCTAATTGTCACAGATTTGGGCAGTGGGAAGCCCTTCAAGCAAGATTCCACTGCTTCTGTTTCCAATCTATAATTTTTTAATGAAAATATTTAATTTTGATTTATTATTATTTTTTTTATTTTTAAGTAATCTCTACACCCAGCATGGGGCTCAAACTCAACAACCCCAAGATCAAAAGTTGCAAAGTTGCATACTCTACGGACTGAGCCAGCAAGGCACCCTAATGAAAATATTTTTAAAATCTAGTATTTAAAATCCTGCAAATTGTTTTTTTTATTGGTGCTAAATTTATTTTACTTTTCAAGGTAGTGTGATGTGAATGCTTAAATATCTTTATAATCTCTGAGAAGATGGATGTTATCTTTATTATTTGTAAATATATAAGCTTAATTTTCGTGTATACATCAAAGCTGTATTTGGAAGTAGAACACCAGTTAATTCAGCTTGCTGAATTGTATCAGTGTGATGTTTTCTTGATGTTGATCAGGAGATTAAGACCACTAATGTCATGTATTTGTATGTGATTTGTGTAATTTAAAATAAACCTGGCATACAGGTTTACGTTAGGACAGAAGTTTGTACTTGCCTTCTTGGTATCATTGTGTAGTTAAGATTCAGGAATAGTTTTATATCGTATTTGGGGCAAAACTGAGCACAGATATTTGTGGGACTTAGCACATTATGAAGAAGAAAAGACTTAGTTTTAAAAATCTGATGATGCAGTAAGTGCAATTGCAAAATGCTTGTTTGAGTTTCTTCTGACTAAATACTGTAAATGCTGTTACTAAGCATGCTCATAAACTTACATATAACTGTATTAGGAAAAAACAAATTTAGCGATGTCTAGGTTTTTTTTTTTTTGATGATTACATGATATGTATACACACATAAATATATATATCTTTTTTTGTTGTTGTTTAAGTGCAAGTTAGTTAACATATAGTGTAATAATGATTTCAGGAATAGAATTTAGTGATTCATCACTTACTTATAACACCCAGTGCTCATCCCAGCAAGTGTCCTCCTTATGTCCCTTACCCATTTAGCCCATACCCCCACCCAGTACCCCTTCAGCAACCTTCAGTATGTTCTCTGTATTTGAGTCTCTTACGCTTTGTCTCCCCCTGTTTTTATATTATTTTTGCTTCCTTTCCTTTATATTTATCCATCCTGTATCTTAAATTCCACATGAGTGAAATCATATGATATTTGTCTTTTTCTGACTGATTTATTTCGCTTAGCATGATACACCCTAGCTCCATCCATGTTGTTGCAAATGTCAAGATTTCATTCCTTTTGATCACCAAGTAATGTTTCATTGTGTATATGTACCATATCTTTATCCATTCATTCATTCGTCGCTGGACATTTGGGTTCTTTCCATAGTTTGGTTATTGTCAGTCGTGCTGCTATAAATATTGGGGTGCATGTGCCCCTTCCAAACAGCACTTCTGTATCCTTTGGATAAATACCTAGCAGTGTAATTGCTGGCTCATAGGGTAGTTCTATTTTTAATTTTTTGAGGAACCTTCCTACTGTTTTCCAAAGTGGTTGCACCAGTTTGCATTCTTAGCAAATTCTAGTTTTTCTAATTTAGCAGTGCAGTTTGGGGTACATACGTTTATTTGTATTCCTAGGGGTTACATTATATTTTTTTTTTAATTTTTTTTTTATTTGACATTTATTTATTTTTGAGACATAGAGAGACAGAGAATGAATGGGGGAGGGTCAGAGAGAGAGGGAGACACAGAATCTGAAACAGGCTCCAGGCTCCAAGCTGTCAGCACAGAGCCCGATGCGGGGCTCGAACTCACGGACTGTCAGATCATGACCTGAGCCGAAGTCAGTCGCCCAACCGACTGAGCCACCCAGGCGCCCCAAGGGGTTACATTATATTAAAATAAGAGATAGTAGGCAGAATTTTTTTCCTGGTTTTATTGAGATGTAATTGACATAACAACATTGTATTAGTTTAAAGATATACAGTGTAATGGTTAGATATAAATGATTGCCACAATAAGTTAACATCTGTCACTTGGCATAGTTAATGATTTGTTTTCTTGTGATGAGCACCAGAATTTTATTTAAAAGTCATCTGTAGGGAAGGTGCTTGGGTGGCTCTGTCAGTTAAGCATTGGACTTTGGCTCAGGTTATGATCTCATGGTTCCTGGGTTCGAGCCCCGCCTTGGGCTCTGTGCTGAGTCAGTTCAGAGCTGGAGCCTGTTTCAGATCCTGTGTCTCCTTCTCTCTCTGTCACCCTCCCTCCCCCCCCCCCCCCACGCTCATGTTCTGTTTTTCTCTGTCTCTCAAAAATGAATAAATATTAAAAATAAATAAATGTCAGCTGTAGCCTGTTACCTATTGCTAAATTCATAAGTAGTTTGTGAGTGAGGTTAGTTGAAGACCTATTATTTGCTTTGTAGGAGCTCTTGATTGAGTTGGGACTAATTTTACATAAAACAATAATGCAATTTAATTTTTTAATTGTGGGTGCAGATTTTATAAGGATAGTGCAAACTGTGGTAGTTAAGTATCAAGGAAGGAAGGGGTTCATGGGTTCAAGCCCTGGTTTGTGGGTTCAAGCCCCACGTCGGGCTCTGTGCTGACAGCTTGGAACCTGGAGCCTGCTTCAGATTCTGTGTCTCCCTCTGCCCCTCCCCTGATCGTGTGCAGTATCTCTGTCTCTCTCTCTCTCTAAAATAAACATTAAAAAACAAAAGAAAAATCCAGATTTTCTGAAGCCCAAGGGTAGATTTTGGTCCATAATAGAAGACAGGTTAGGTAAATCGTATCCATCCAAATTACGAAGGATAAAACCAGGTAGATGAGCTTAAAATTAATGAGAAGTGAAGTGCTGTTTAAAGTTTGACTTAGGGGGTGCCTGGGTGGCTCAGTCAGTTGAGCGTCCAACTTCGGCTCAGTTCATGATCTCACAGTCCGTGACTTTGAGCCCTGCGTCCGGCTCTGTGCTGACAGCTCGGAGCCTGGAGCCTGCTTCGGATTCTGTCTCCCTCTCTCTCTGCCCCTCCTCCGCTTATGCTCTGTCTCTCTCTCTCTCTGTGTCAAAAATAAACAAACAATAAAGCTTGACTTTGGTCAACTGCAGAGATTTTTTTTAATTGCAATTTCCTATTATAACCAGTATGTTTATTACCAAAACTTTGGAAAATTATACAGGAAGGGCAAAAAAATGAGGGGAATCAAAACTTTTGAGGTCTTTTTTTGTGTTGGACTGAATTTCTTATTCTTGAATTGGGTTTAACTTCAAGAGATAGGAGTGTATGGGTGAGTTATTTTATTAAATTTGAAATGTCACAATGACTTAAATAATATCCCAGGAGCACCTGGGTGGTTCAGTCAGTTAAACCTCTGACTTTGACTCAGTTCATAATCTCACAGTTTGTGAGTTTGAGCCCCGCATGAGGCTCCGCACTGACAGTGACAGCCTGGTTGGTATTCTCTCTCTGCCCCTGCCCTACCCTGCACACTCTCTCTCTCTAAATAAATAAATAAAACTTATATAATCTCCATCCATCCATCCATCCATCCATCCATCCCACATCTTGGTATGTTGGTGAGTTTATCCCTGAATTCCAGATATGTGAAATGGAACATCAGAAATAGGTAACTTGGTACCTGGGTGGCTCAGTGGGTTAAGTGTCCAACTCATAATCTCTGCTCAGGTCTTGATCTCAGCATTGTGAGTTCAAGTCCTGCATTGGGCTCTATGCTGGGAGTCTATTTAAAGAAAAAGATAACTGCTCTTAATACTGTTTTTATATCTATGGATTAATTTAGTGGTGGGGGTAGTCTGTTCATCACAAAGCTTCACTTTGTTGATTTTTATATAAATATTTGTAATAACTTGGTGTAGAGAAAGAGCCTATATAGTCATATATAGCCCTAGGTTTGAATCTTGGTTCTTATTAGGTAATCCTGGTCAAGTAAATTTTTTGAACTTTAGTTTTCTTATCACAGGAATAATAGTCTTTACAGGGTGGTTATGAAGATCATTATTACGTACAGTGTCTGGAACATGGAATCCCATAAGTGGTAGTTACTGTTCTTAGTAGGAATCATATTTACCATGGGGTAAATGGGAGCGGATGATTGATTCTACTCCAACAGATTGATGAATCAAGTAATAAGTTCAGGCCTTGTGCTTCTTAATGTTTTTGCTTTTAAAAGGCACATGGATTGAATCATAGTTTAAAAAATTCTAATACATGAGGTAGTGTGTGAAATGGGAGGCTGTTTAGGATAAATTTATGAAAGGCACATAAAGAATGATTTTTACTAAGAAATAAGCATGTAGATTTTTTTCAGGGAAAACTTAAGTATTGCAGTCAATTTTCAAAATTCTGTCTCTAAGTGGATTTTAAACTGTCCCTAGGGGTTAAGAGGATAATTTTCTTTCTTGTTATGGACTAAGAGCTTTCTGTATGTCAGTCCATTAATTCTTCCACAGTCTTGTGAGATATGTATCCTCATTTCATAAAAGAAGGAAATTGAAACCTGTGAATATGCCTAGAGCCTTGTTAGGTGTTCTTTGTTTGTTTTTTTGTTTGTTTGTTTGTTTGTTTAGTATTCCTTATATGCTGCTTTTCTTCTTTAAGCTTTTGATTATGTTTGAATTACTTCCAAGGGTTCATATTTTGGGGGACTGACAACTATTAGCCTAAACCAACTATAGTTGGAAAACAAATCTGTTCAGTCATGTAAGAAATTTTAAAGTCAAAACATTTTTTTTATTAATTGGTGTGATTGAGTGTTACTACTTTGGTTTAAAATACAGGAAGTAAAAGTTTTTATTTGTAAGGAGTATTCTATCTAGCACAAATAACTAAATTTCTATTGAGTTGTTTATAAAGTTCTAATTTTTAAGCATGTTCAGATAAGTTTTAACTAATGATTTCAATTTTTTTTTAACCTCTGTAGGAACGTCAAGGTCGTGGCAAATAAAAGGCAGTTCTCCACAGACTGCAGCAACGGTTGCATCTGCATATCCTAAGAGGAAAAAAATGACCTTCAAGAGAATTAGGACTTTTTTCTTAATCTCATTGACTTCAGAGACGATTGCAGACTTGCAGTTTAAGTATTGGAATTTCACAAAAGACATAGGACTTAACTGGAAAATGAAAAAAAAAAGAAAAAGAAAAAACTAAACAAAAAATCCCTCTAGGTAGTTTAGGTGAAAAATGTCCCTTTTATTTTGGCTTTGGTTGTGATTTCAGAGCATAATGCTTTGTTTTTTTGTCTTTTTACTATGTTTTTCGGATTTTAAAGTCCGTAAGTGCATACAGTTTTCTCTAATTTTTAAACCCTTTCCTCTCCCCATTTTGACATTTGCACTTGGAGAACACTTGAGTTTCGAAGATTTTGGGCCTCCACCCCAGAAAGTGGGAATTTGGTTTTTCCCCTTCCGAACTGGAAGAACATTTTTATGAAGAATTTTTGTCTTGGAGAATTTAACAGTGTTACCCAAGGTTGTGTCTTTAAGGGTGGTTCATTTTCTCTGACCCTTTGTTACTCAAAGTAAACTACTAGGAGTCCTAAGAAATTTTCTGTTCTTGTACATTATACTGATTAAGTCAGGATTAATTTGATTTCAAAGCTAAGAACAGTGGTAAAAATTTGTTTACAGAAATGCATTTTGGAAGAGAAAAATATTGTAAAACGTGTAGTGAATGTTTCTTCAGTTTCTTGTTCAGCCAATGAGGAAAGGGCATTGCCTTTCTTTTTACCATTAATCACTTCTCAATAAACGTGAGATCCTGTTGAGCATCACTTCTAGTACCATTTATTAGTATGATTTGAGTCTACTATCTTTAATGAAAGATTTGGAATGTAAGGACTTTTAAGAGGTGAGATGGCAACTATGTTTAGAAAGTTTGCTGAAATGAAATAGTTCAGGTTTGCTTTTGTATCCGGGACCTCTGTAAAGAAAAAGGTGGGCCAGAATTCATAATGCTTCCCAAAGAAGGTAGAGCCACTGGGAAATCATTCAGCAAATATTTGTGAGTGCTTATTAGGTGCCAGGCACTTGTCTAACCCTGTAGAAATCTGGCCAGATAGCTTATAATTTTATTTGCAAAGTAGGTAGAGTCCAGTATCAAGGATGTAAGTGTTTAATTTGAAATGTGGCTTATCTAAAGAGTAATTCATGTGGATGCAGGTCCAAGCATAAATCCCAGTAAGGCTTGGGTCTTTGTGAACCATAAAAACATAGTGGTATTTGGTTCATCTTTGTTTATTTCCCAAGGTTTGGGGCTTCTCTGCCTTAAAGAGTTTAAGCCCTTTGGGGTGCCTGGCTGGCTCAGTTGGTAGAATATGGGACTCTTGATCTCCAGGTCGTGAGTTTGAGCTCTACGTTGGGTGTAGAAATTACTTTAAAAAATGAAATAAATAAGTAAAAGATTTTTAGTTCTTAAGATGTCCCAGTTGTGCTAAATGTGTGTTAAATGTGTGAAAACTCATGTAATAAGAAAAGGTACTGAAAATGGGTTTTAATGATGTTGGACAGTGTTTTGTCCTCAAATGACTTATTCATTTGGCTATTCTACACAGCCCAGGCTACTAAATATAGGATGTGATAAAAGTAATAATGCTAATTAGCGACTAGCATTATAGTTGTCACTTTGAGTTGAGAACTTTTCTCTGCTTGAGGCACAGTACAGTATACGTAGGTATTCCTGTTTGCCAAACTTTTTCTAAAATACATTTCACCCAAAACTGGGGAGTCCTTTGCTCAGTTTGAAGATGCCCAATTTCTGAATTTAGAAATTTAACATTCATTGTTTACAGTTTTAGTTCAAACTTCTGTGACATGTAGAGCACTACCATGGGCTTAATTGTCCGGTATTTCACCTTCAAAAGGGAAAATATCCTGAGAAAAGCAAATTCAAAAGCAATTTTACTTTCATTTTTCTGCCTTGTGTTCAAGTTGGATATGAGATCATTCAGGATGTTGCTTTTGCAGTTTGAAATGTAAGTTTAAGCCAGTGCTTCCCAGTTTTTCTTTTCACATCATAGGAAATACTGGAATGATTTTGGGGGCAAACTGAAAGGAATTTGGAGCCTCTCTAAAGGCTGCTCACCTAGCTCTCCCTGAGGGTTGAGAAGGTCCAGATGTTGGATTTGTGTATTTAACCCCCCCCCCCCCCCCCACACACACACACAGGCTTTCTTTTGTAGTATAAAAAACGAGATTATGTTCACTCTAAGTTTGGTCCAAAAGTTGGTTTGATGAAGAACCCCCAGTGCAGCTAAAATGAATTCTCTTACTTGCGAATGACCACTTTGCCAGTGGAAATTGTTGACTGTTGATAATTTGCCCTCAGTGCTTTATTTTGTTCTGTCATTTGTGAATGTAAGATTTTGGATAGCCATGTTGTTTTTCCTTTGTTGAGGGGGAACTGAACAGTCTTTTTTTTTTTTTTTTTTTATGTTTGTTTATTTTTGAGAGGGAAAGAGAGAGGTACACAGTATGTGAGCGGGGGAAGGGCAGAGAGACACAGAATCTGAAGTGGGCTCCAAGCTCTGAGCTGTCAGCACAGAGCCCAAAATGGGGCTCAAACTTACGTACTGCGAGATCATGACCTGAGCCGAAGTTGGACACTTAACCGATTGAGCCACCCAGGTGCCCCGGGAACTGAACAATCTTACCACACATACCAGTGTTGATTCAAAGCATTCTGACTTTTAAGATGAACAAAATGCATAAATCTTAAATTCATTCAATTTAATCTTAGTCACATTTGATTGGCTACTTTCCCCTAACATAATTCCATTAAAAAAAAAACAAAAAAACACTTACTTTGGAATAATTTTAGACTTTTGTGAAAATAGTACCAAGAGTTCTCATACACCCTTCACTCAACTTTCCCCAAACTGTCAATGTTTTACATAACCATAGTACAATTATCAAAAAACTAAATACTGATAGAGTACTATTAACCTATGGATTGTGCCAGCTGTCCAAGGAATGTCCCTTTTTCTCTGGCTCAGCATCCAGTCCATGATTCCATATTACATTAATTGTCTTTAGGCCTCTAACCTGTGAGTTCTTCAATCTTACCTTTTATGATTGACACTGGAGAGAACTGGCCAAGTATTTTATAGAATGCCCCTTGCATTGGATTTGTCTGATATTTTCTCACTATTAGATTGAGGGTTTTTTGGGCAAGAATACCAAAAGAGTTCTGTGCCCTTCTCACTGCATTGTATTAACAAACATGATGTCCATATGTCTTACTACTGTTGACTTTGATCACTTGGTGTTTAAGGTAGTGTCTGCCATACTGTTCCACTGTAGTTACGGATTTCCCCTTTGTAATTAATAAGTAACTTGAGTATACTCAAAATCAGTCTTGGGTTCACTGATTTGGACATCTGGATTGTTACTGCCTGTATTACTGTGGCATTTGCCACATGTTTATTCACTATGTGTATTTTACATTTATACCAACTAGAATCCTATAAGGAGGAGCTGTCTTCCCCATTTTTTAAAAATTGTATCAGTGTGGACTCAGGGATATTTAATTCCGTGGGTCAGTGCTGTCATTTATTCTGTTGCACAAATTGTCCCAGCTTTGGCAATTGGGAGCTCCTTTATTAGTTTTTAAATATTTATTTTGAAGACAGCATGCATGCAAGCAGGGGAGGGGCAGAGAGAGGGAGAAAGAATCCCAAGCGGGCTCTGCACTGTCAGTGCAGAGTGTGATGCTGGGCTCAATCTCATAAATCATGAGATCATGACCTGAGCTCAAATCAAGAGTGGGACGCTTAACCGACTGAGCCATCCAGGCGCCCCTTTTCTGTCCTTTTCATAGCAATGTATAAATCTTCTGGAGTTACGGAGAGAACTTTCACTTGGCATCATGGTTCACCCAGAGTGAGGCCCAGTAAATGTGGGTTGGTTTGTGCCCTTCCATAATTTTTACTTTTGGCCTTGTAAATAGAGACCCCAAATGTTGGAAGAACTATTTTCCACCCCACCTAACTTATTTTTCAGAGATTTTTCTACCTGCATGATAATAAATGAGTACTAAAATTTTCTGTATTTCATTAGTTAATATGGCACTTGGATACTGCCAATTCTTTTGACTATTGTTTGAAAAATGATTTATAGACAGTCCCTGACTTAGGATGTTTTGACTTAAGATTTTCAACTTTACACTGGTGCACAAGTGATAGGCATTCAGTAGAAATCATACTTTGAATTTTGATATTTTCCCAGGCTAGCATTATGCCAGAAGAAAGATACTTTCTCCTGGTGCTGGGCAGCACAGCTGGTGTGACTGCCAGTCCCATCACATGATCAGGAGGGTAAACAACTGATACACTTAAACCATTTAGTGCCCACACAACCGTTTTGTTTTTCACTTTCTGTAAAGTATTCAATAAATTATATGAGGTATCCAACACTTTAAGATAGGCTTTATGTTAGATGATTTTGCTCAACTATAGGCTAATGGAAGTGTTCTCAGCACATTTAAGGTATGCTAGGCAAAACTGTCATAGGTTAAGTGTATTAAATGTACTTTTAACTTAAGGATATTTTCAACTTGATGGATTTATCAGGAGGATCTAACCCCATCAGAAGTTGAGGAAGATGTGTATTTGAAATGTTTGTGTCATGAATGTAGGACCCTTCTGATAAAGAGTAATAGTGTCCCTAGGATTCTGATTTTCTTTTTTTTTTTTTTTTTTTTTTTTGCCTTGGAAAGTAATGCCACTTAAAACTGTGTCATTCATCTTTAGTGGTTTCTAGGCAGCTGGTGACACTCCTTCTGAGAAGCCTTCCTTTAGAACCGTTATGTTACAGTAGCTGCTGGGCTTGCGTGTGGAACGCTGACGTCATTGTGGGGTAAGATACCACAGCGAGATTAACTGAATTGGAGAAGGTCTCACAAAGCTGCAGGGCCCTGCCTTCACGTTTCCGGGACTGGCTCTGCAACCCCCCTGCGGGGGGAGCTTAGGGCGGACCTTCCGCCCCGCCCCGCCCCGCCCCGCCGCCGGGTTAGGACCCTGGACGGCGCGTGCGCCGCTCCCTCACCCGCGGTCGGGCGAGCCTGCGTCCTGCTAACCTGATTCTCCATTTACTGCGACCTGGCTTGCAGTAGGCCGCCGCAGCCTAAGGGGCTGTTCTGCATACCTTCGTTTTCGTATGCCTTTCCCCTGCCCTGACGGAATGGCTATTTTACCTCCAGAAACTGGGTTCAAGATGGGGTCTCTCCCCCTGTGCCAAACCCCTTACCTTCACAGGTAAGCCAGGGAGCCTGAGGGAGGGGCAAATGGGATTTCGCACTAACTTGCTAACGGGGCAGTGATGTCATTAGTGTCATGCATGGTTTATTGCTTTCTAATACCTTTTCAAATAATGCTCATGGGGCGCCTGGTTGTCTCAGCCGGTTAAGCGTGTGGGACTTAGGTTCAGGTCCTGAGCTAGCGGTTAGTGGGTTGGAGCCCTGCCGCGGGCTCTGTGCTGACGGTTCCGAGCCTGGATCCTGCTTCGGATTCTGTGTCTCCCTCTCTCTCTCTGCCCCTCCCCTGCTCGCGCCCGCTCTCGTTCTCTCTCTCTCTCTCTCTCTCTCAAAAAAAAAAAAAAAAAAAAAAGAATAAACATAAAAAAATTTTAAGTTTAAAATAATGCTCAAATATGTGGCTGGCTAGCGGAAGCTTGTAAAGCTGTTACCCTGAACCCACCTGCTGGCCACAGGAGCAGTTCGCGTGCTCAAAAAAGAAAAAGTTACTTAAAAATTGCCCTTTAAGGGGAAGCTCCTTGAAGAAACTCTCAGTTTTGCTGTTTGTCCAGTTTGCCGTGTGAGTGTACTCCTGGTTTATCCGTCTATCTGGCCTGTATTTTGTGAGCCCCTGTGGG
Organism: Leopardus geoffroyi; assembly: GCF_018350155.1. NCBI lineage: Eukaryota > Metazoa > Chordata > Mammalia > Carnivora > Felidae > Leopardus > Leopardus geoffroyi. The sequence goes on from NC_059328.1 coordinate 21,660,587, forward strand.
TGCTATTGTTGGGCACCGGAGAGAGGGAAGTAGGAGGTTCCCGTCCTCTCAGACTTCAGTTTAAGGATTCCTCTGTAATACCGTTTGATGCCGGGGGAGATACAGGATGCTGCGAGAAGAGAAGAGGGGCATCTATCCAGAAGATAGCCTTTTCTGTGTTGGATTTTCCTTCCTCGCCTTTTTTCACTCAGCGGAAACCGCATGCGCCCCTTGCCTCTTCATCCTCCTCCACAGCTTCAGCTCAGTCCTAGGCACTCTGCTCCATGATGAAGGCGCTGTGTGATGTTTGGCAAGTCAGGGAATTGCTCTGCACACGTTTCCTCACTGGAAAAAGGAAATGACCTCTGAAGCTCGTTGATGTATGATTTTTGAGAGATTTAAATTCATTTTAACTAGGAGTGCTTTTCTGATGAAAGAAATGAAATAACCAGTTCAGACAGTTACATATATAGAATAAAAAGGTGTATATCTTGATATAGCAGTTTTCTATATATCTTTCTAAACTTAAATTTTTTTTTTTTGCTTTATGACATACAAAATCAGTGTATACATATAGCATGTGTGTATTCCTAAATATATGTAACCCACATAAGTTATTTTATAAAAATAGAACAACACCAAACCATCTGCAGGGTCCTCCTCCCTCACCACTCCCAGTCACAATTCCATGAATTTTTTATTTTGGTTTGCTAAAGAAGGACACATGTCTTCTATGACGATCTAATATGGATGGTCTTCTAGCATCCTGGGGTGAGCAGCACTCCAAGGGCCTAGGTCTCTGTCATCAAAAGCAACTTGGCAGATGCCTGTCCTTCTAACCTTGTTCCTCTGAAGCATTGGAATCCAAATTTTTCCGAATTTCTTACTCCCCAAAGCCTTTCAACTTGAAGAGTGGGGCACTCCCACTTTTTACAAAAAAAAAAATTTTAACGTTTATTATTGAGAGACAGAGAGAGACAGAGCATGAGCAGGGGAGGGGCAGAGGGAGAGGGAGACACAGAATCTGAAGTGGGCTCCAGGCTCTAAGCTGTCAGCACAGAGCCCGATGCCGGGCTCGAACTCACGGACCGTGAGATCATGACCTGAGCCGAAGTCGGACGCCCAACTGACTGAGCCACCCAGGCGCCCCTCCCATTTTTATTTTTAATGTTTATTTTTGAGAAAGAGAGAAAGTGCATGCAAGGGAGGGGCAGAGAGGAGGGAGACAGGATCCGAAGCAGGCTCTGTGCTGACAGCAGACAACCTCATGTGGAGCTCGAACTCACAAACTGTGAGATCATGACCTGAGCGGAAGTCAGACGCTTAACTGACTGAGCCACCCAGGCACCTCTCACTTCATTGATTTTAACTGACAAACTACAATCTATGTTACATACAACTCTTCACTACCTGTACCTGTGCCATTTAGAGTGGTTGGAGAAAAACATGCAAGCAGTGTCCTATTTTAATTTCTTGATTATCAGTTTCAGAAGGGGAATCACTGACATTTTTTCCTGTATTCACTTTCCTACTCACGAGACAACCATTTCATACCTTCTCCCTTTTCTCAAACCTTCAGCACCTCAGATCCCACTTTTACTCTCATTTACTGTTTTTACTTCCTACTTGACTGAGGAAGCTGAAGCAATCAAAATGAAACACCACAGACTCCCTCCACTACATCTACTCACTTACATCACTGTAGATCAATGTTTCTTAAAGCCTGGTCTCCAGGCCAGCAGCATCAGCACCATCAGGGAACTTGTCAGAGGGCAAATTATTGGACCCTAGACCTACAGAATCAGAAGTTCAGGGGGTGGGGTCCAGCAAGCTGTGCTTTAATAAGTGCTCCAGGTGATTCTAATGAACCTTCTAGTTTGAGAAGCAATGCCCTTGGGCTATGCATGTTTCTGCCTAGAAAATCCCTCTGGCTGTGCACTAGACCCCAGTTTCTCACCAACTCAACATGGTTCCACCACATCTCCCTTCTTCCACATCCCAATTTTACTTGTTTCTATCGGATCATTCCTACCAGCATGCAAACATGCTGTTTCCCCCCTTTCTTCCTGCCAGTTACCACCCATTTCTCTATTTGCAGCAAACCCCCAAAGAGGAAGCTGTTACTCTCTGGCTCTATTTCTCCTTCCACTCTTTCTAACCCACTCGAGTCAGGCTTTCATCCTCTTCATCCCAGTGGAACTGGTCTTGTCAAGGTCATGAGGGACCTCACATTGTTAATTTTCAGTCATCTTATTCGACCTATAAACAGCATGTGGCATTGTTGCTGTTTCCTCCTTGGTAAACTTTCTTCCTTTGGATTCTAGCACAGCATACTTCCTCTGATTTTCATCTGGTTTCACTGGTTGTCCCTACTTAGTCTCCTTGGCTTGTTCCTCCTCTGCTTTTTTGTCCTCTTGATACCAGAGTGACCCAGGGCTCAGTCCTTGACCCTGTACACTCACTGGATTTCATCCAGTCCTGTGACTTTAAACACCATCCATGTGCCAATACCTCCCAAGTAGAACTAGTTTATTTTTTATTTAAATAAAAAAAAAAATTAAGTTTATTTATTTATTTTGAGAGAGACAGAGACAGTGCAAGTTGCAGAGGGGCAGAGAGAGGGGAAGAGAGAGAATCCCAAGCAGCCTCCATGCTGTCAGCGCAGAGCCTGATGTGGGGCTTGAACCCACAAAACTGTGAGATCATGACCTGAGCTGAAACCAAGAGTCATATGCTTAACCAGGTGCCCTAGAACCAGTTTAAATGTGTCTCCTGAACTCTGGTATGTTCAGCTGCTAGCTCAGCCATTCCACTGGATGACTTACCAACAGTTCAAACCTAACACTCCCAAACCCAAACCCCTTCCTTCCTCATCTGCCCCATCTGATTTAATGTTTGTGTATTTTATTTTTGAGAGAGAGCCAGTGAGCATGCATGAGTGGGGGAGGGGCAGAGAGAGAGAGAGAGCAGAAGAGAGAGAATCCCAAGCATGATCCACACTGTCAGTGCAGATTCAGGGCTCCATCTCATGAATTGTGAGATCATGACCTGAGCCGAGATCAAAAGGCAGACACTTAACCGACTGAACCATCCCAGTGCCCCTACCCCATCTCGTTTGGTAACAAACTCCTTTCTCCCATTTCTCCTGGGAGTAATGTTTGACTCCCTTTCTCACATATTGCATCATATTTGTCAGCAGATCTTATTGGCTGACCACTTGTTGCCACATCCTATGGGCCAAGTCACTCTCCTCTCTCACTTTGATGACTGCCACAATCTCGTAGTGGGTTTCCACTTCTACTTTTGCTTCCTACAGTCTGTCCTCCACATGGCAGCACAGAGCTCCTGTGAACATGCCCGTCATATCATGCCACTTCTCAGCCTACACCCTCTCATGGCTCCCGTCTCACTCAGAATAAAGGCCAAAGCCTTCCATGGCTCACAAGGCCTTATGGCATCTGACCCTGCATTCCCACATTTCATCCCACTCTTCTCCATGCTCTCCACTGCTCTCAAGTGTTCCACTCACCTTGGCCTCCCCGAGACCGTCAAACATGCCAGGTTCCTGTCAGAGGGTCTTTGCTCAGCTGTGTCTGCCACCTGGAATACCTTTCTTCATATATCTGCGAGGCCCACTCACTCCTTCATGTCCTTCCGGTTTTTCAGCAGGGTTGTCTTTATCAGCGAGGTCTCTTCTGACTACCCTGTTTACATTCACTGTCCCCATCTCCCACCCTGTGTCACCATAGCCAGCAGTGGACCTGAAATTGCACCCACCCCGGATCTGTCTCTTTCTACTCTGAGGCAGGGAGACCAGGAAGCTAATAAAAAGTTGTCAAGCAAGTTTAAAAGTTTTAAAAGTCGAATCCGAAATTTCTGGTTAACAATTAAAAAACAAAACAAAACAAAACGATTTCTAACCTTAAATTCCAACTCCTGCTTTCCTAGAGTGATAGAGCACTGCTGGGAGCCAGAAACCTTGGAAACTAGGCCTGGATCTGTCACTAAGCAGCTCGGTGACCTGTGGCAAGCCAGTCATTAGGCTTGGTGAGCTTGGGAAGGGCAGGAGCTGGGCCCAGTGAGGTTCACTCACCTCCAATCCTGTCAACTCTGCTTCCAGAATCCACCCAGCGCTGTCAGTGATTCTCATCCCCCTGCCATCACCCTCTCTCCGTGCTGTTGTTCTCTCCTGTTTGGGCTACTGCTCAGCTCCTTACTGATCTCCCCAGTTCACTTCCGTCCTTTATTCCACCTTTCACATAGCTGCCCAAGTAAAGTGTTTTTACAAATATAAATGCCCATTTCTCTCTTGAACCCTCCACTGGCTTCCTGTTGCACTTGGAATCTCCCCCGTGCTGCGCCCTCTGGCCTACAAGGCCCCTCACCATCTGGTTCTGTGCTTCCTCTCTCCCATCTGGTTCCAGCCATAGTTCCAGCCCCTCCAGTATGCCAAGCTCAGTCCTGCCTTGGCAATCCTTTGTTTTGCGTGCATGTTCTTCCTCCTTGTGTTCCCCTGGTGGATTCCCTCTTATATTTTAGGACTCGGTTTCAGTGTCATTTCCTAAGTGCAAACTTCCTTTCCTGACTACCTTATCTAAAGCCAGATCTCCCTTGTTATTTTAAAATTCAGCTCACTACTTACTTTCTGTTTGCATCATAACATTGATCACAATGTAACATTATTTTCAGTCATGCAACACACAGTGGGATACCATGCCACTGTAAAAAAGATAGGAATCTATGTGTTGATATAGAATGATGTCTTAAGATAAACTGTTAAGTGGAAAAAAAAAAAAAACCCAAAGTGCAGTACAGAGTGTATAGCATACCACCATTTGTATAATAAGGGTGGGGGGAAAATACATTTACTTGTATATACATATGTTATCTCTGGATTGGTACAGAAGAAATTGGTAACATTGCTTGCCTCTATGGAGGGGACTAGGTGGCTAGGGGAGGGGTGGGGGGCTTTTCACTGTGCATCTTTTTGTATTTTGAATCACATAAAGTACCACCTATTAAAAATCAGTAAATATTTAAAAGTTGTGTACTTTCTCTGTTTCCTATCTCCTTAAAGAGAATATAAACATTATGAGAGTGTATACCATGACTTTCCTTGTTCACTTTTATATCCTCAGCACTTAAAACCATGTCTGGCACCTACTTGTACTCAGTAAGTATTTACAGAAATAATGGAAGAAAGAATGAAGGTCTCTTCCAGTTCTAACACTGTGGTTCTAATCTTAGGGCTTCAAGAATGTAAGACATGGAAGGGTGCCTGGGTGGCTCAGTCGGTTAAGAGTCCGACTTCGGCTCAGGTCATTGTCTCACAGTCCGTGAGTTTGAGCCCCACATTGGGCTCTGTGCAGAGCCTGCTTCGGATCCTCTGTATCCCCCTCTCTCTGCCCCTCCCCCCTTACTCTCTCAAATAAATAAACATTAAAAAAAAGAAAAAAGAATATGAGACATGGATCCCAGGGCCTAGCCATTCAGAGGCACCAAGAGAGATACCAGGATGTTCTGTGGTGTGGTGTACTGTTTTTCTTTGTTGTGATCAATAAGCTAAAAAAAAAAAAAAAAAAAAAAAAGGAAGTGTGTGGAGTGTGGAATGTGGAGTGTGTGGAGGAGTGGAGTGTGGAGAACCTGCCTGGCACAGATATACTTCCCAAGTGAGAGCTCAGGTAGCCACAGGAGAGCCATGTCCTGTTTTGGTCATGCTCTAGTCATGGCCTCTGGGGATGGCAGCCTCAGGGACAGGCAAAGCAGCCCCTTTCCTGCCACCTCAAAACATTCAGGATCACAGATTGTAGTAGCACGCTCCAGTTATGAGACTTCTGCACTAGATTCGGAACTCCCTGAGCTCAGGAACTAACTTTGTCTTGCTCACTAGTACACTCAGAGCCTGGCATAGAATGAACAAAAGAGTGAATGAATGGAAGAATAAAAGCTGAAGGAGAGGGCACCAAGAACAAGGAGAGAAAGCCTGGAATCAGGAGCTATCATACCCCATCTAGCCAGGAGGTGGCGCTGGAGGAGTGTTTTCTGAGTTGTTGGCTGAGCCTGAGCCTTTCAGTCTGGAACACAGCCCTATTTTGACCAAGGAAGAGGGTAGTTGATTTTTGACAAATTTAAGTGCTCTGCTAGGCAGCAGGGACTGTGAAGAGGCACAGCTGGAACAGGGAAATAGAAGCCCCACACAGAGATCAACACTGCATAGGAAGACAAGTGCTTTTCTGACCCTTAGGACCCCTGAGAAAAACCTTTTAAATTTGTTTGAGGCATTTGGGGAAAGTTCACAGAGGAAGTGACATCCAATCTGGGCCTTCAAAATGAGGATTTACGCAGTTGGAGGACATTCTAGGTAGAGGGAATAGACTCCCGGGAAATTGGGAGAATGGCGAATTGACAAGGATTGCTGGGTTTTCCCCATTTGTTGGGAGATAAAAGGGTAAAGAAAAAGTTCTGCTCTGAGAGTTTACTTTTTTCTTTTAAGTCAACTCTATGCCCACGATGGAGCTCAAAATCATGACCCCGAGATCAAGAGTCACACACTCTACCAATTGAGCCAGTCAGGTGCCCCAAGAGTTTACATTTTTGATTAACAAAAGACTTATAGATTGATTAATGCATACAGTAAGGGCTCAAGAAATAGTCAATGGATTGAGATTTACGTATCAGGTAAATAGTAGAGGCTGGATAAACGTGTTGTTGAGGGAATGAATCATGGAACTTCAGGTGGTTTCTTTGCTAAATCACATGTCCTTACTGATGTTTTAAGAGTAGGTTTTCCAAGAATCTTTCCTTCTGTGTCCAGAGCTCTTCACAGGTAGTTTTTCTTTCCACCAAAGACAAGAAATCCTGACCCCAAGGGAGAGTCCGGTTTCCAATAACCTGGCATCCAGAGCCTTATAGAGGATTCTCAAGTCCTGTCCCTAGAACACAGTCTCCTTCCTTAGGACTAGATAGCAGTAATCATTAGTTATATTTTATAGCTGATGTTATCCATCGCTTCTATATTGCTAAATCCACTGGAAACACTTCAGTCTGCATCTTTCTCCAAACCTTCTTCCCACCTGTGTGGCCCTTGTGCTCTCCAGTTTACCACCTGTGTCTCTCTTCTTGGTTTCATCTGCCAGCTTCTCCAGTTCCTCTCTGTAGCCATTAAAGGTTGAGTTCTGGGCCCTAGCTTCCTCTGCTTTATTCTCTTCCTGGGCTAATTCTTCCTGAGGTTTCAATTACTATTCAGATGTCAACAGTCCTCAGCGCTCTCTCCGGAGCTCTCTCTCTGAGCACCAGCCCACACATCTAACAGCCAGCCCACTTGACTTTTTCACTTGGGTGTTTCTTAGGCATCTGAATCTCAACATGTATAAAAACTCCTCATCTTCCCCACCTGCTCCCCCTCCAGGGTCCCTATCATGGTGCATGGTCGCATCACACAGCTGTCACTGCAGCCAGAAGCCTGTGTGAGTCATCCTTGACTCAAATCCTGATCATCCCACCCCCTCGATAACTCCTGGGTCCTTCTACTGCTCTCCATCCCCACCACTGCCATTATCTCGAGCTGCCCCCTCTGGGGGCCATTCTCTTCTCAGTAGCCGAGGTGACTTTTTAGAAATTCAAATAAGATCATGTCTCAAAATTCTTCAAATACTCTCCCATTTCCCTTATATAAAATCCAAGCCCTTTAACCATGACCTTCAAGACCTTGTATGATCTGGACCACCTCTCAGCCTCCATCTCCTGCTGCTCCGGTCTCAGCTCCAGCCAGTGTGAATTTCATTCATTCATTCATTCATTCATTCATTCATCCATCCACCCACCCATCCATTCATTAATTCATTCCGGTAACCAGGAATTTATAGTGCCTAATTTATGCCAATAGTGTGTGAACCATTGTGAACAAGGAGAAAGACTTCATTCTCATGAAGTATCTGGTGTTTTCTCTTCCTGCTTCAGGCTCTTCTCACATGTGGCTCCCTCTGCCTGAACTCTCTTCTCCAACATACACACTTTACTGCCTTAGCCTCTAGCTCCAGTTCATCATTCAGACCAAAATTAAATGTCATTTCCTCTCTGAAGCTTTCCTTAACTCAGGCTTAGTTAGGAACGCCTATGGTGGATTGCCACAGTCCTGAACTTGCCCTTCATTACTCATGTCTGTTTCCCCTTCGGGACCAGAGGCCCCAAGAGACTGAAAACCAGGCCTTCCGTGTTCACCAGTACCTGGAACTATGCTGGGCTCTTATCATGAACTCAGTACATAAGGCTTGAATGAAAGCACATGTCCTTTTCATTTGGATCTGCTTTTTTCTTTCTTTTCTTTTCTTTTCTTTTCTTTTCTTTTCTTTTCTTTTCTTTTCCTTCCTTTTCTTTTCTTTTTAAGTTTATTTATTTATTTTTGAGAGAGGGAGAGGGAGAGAGATGGGCAGGGGATGGGCAGAGAGAGAGGGAGAGAGAGGATCCCAAGCAGGCTCTGCACTGACAGTGCAGAGCCTGACACGGGGCTCGAACTCATGAATTATTTGATCATGACTTGAGCCATGAAATCAAGAGTCGGACACTTAACGAACTGAGCCACCCAGGCGCCCCTTCATTTGGATCTGCTTTTTAAAAATATTTGAGGATAGGGCACCTGGGTGGCTCAGTTAGTTAAGCATCCAACTTTGGCTCAGGTTATGATCTCACGGTTCTTGAGTTTGAGCCCTGCGTTGGGCTCTCTGCTGTCAGCACAGAACCTGCTTCAGATCCTCTGCCTTCCTTTCTCTCTGCCCTTCCTCCACTCTCTCTCAAAAATAAATAAACATTGAAAATTTTTTTTTCCATATTTGAGTATATCTTAAATGTTGCCATAGACACAGTCACCCTAGTCAGCCTTGCACAGTCAAGTCAGCCAGTCAGTTCCGAATGCTGTGCTTTAAAGGAGACTATTGATCCTGACATCTCCCTGAGTCAAGAAAACAAATACCCAACCCACACAGAGATGTGCTGCTAAGGCCCTTTCATTCAGTTAGCTTGTCCCACAGAAAGGAGGCTCATGAATGTCAAAGAGCACAGGCCTACCCTGAGAGGGATTCTGGTCTTCAGCCATGGCTACTTGCTTATATGAACAGGTCATTCAACCTTTCTGACCCTCAGCCTTCCTACCTGTGAAGATGGGCATAATAATATGCACATTGCAGGGCTGATGGGAGGGGTTCACAAGCTGTCACAAAGGACAGGCAGACCATTCATGTTAGCTTTTTTCCCAACCACAAGGCAGTGTGGGTTAGTGGTTAGCAGTCTGGGTACTGGGTCAGAGACAGCAGGGTCTGAGCTTGGCTCTGTCACTTCTTAGGAAGTTGGCCATGGGGGAAGTATTATAACATTTTAGTCTCAGTTTCCTCATGTAGAAAATGGGGACAAAGTCATACCTGCATCTGGGGGTATGGTGGGCACTTATATGAAGTTAATGTGTATGAAGGACTCAGCCCAGAGCCTGGCACATGGTAAGTACCCAATACATGTGCACAGCATCATGACAGAGATGGTAAGGGGGACAGAGAAATGGTGTCTACAGTTCTGATCTTCACTGGTGAAATTATCTGGGGACTGTTTATCATCTAATTTGCAGGGGCTTCTGAAGGGACTGCCATCTGACACAGACCCCACTCCCAGGTCTAGTAGAAGAGAGAAAACATGTCTATAAGTGAGGAAGATTTCATGTGCAAGGTGATAAATTTTATTAAAAAAAAAAAAGCCAGGAGACTAAAACACTTATTGAATGAAAAAAGCTAGAAGAGCATATATTACATGATTCCATTAAAGAAAAAAAATTTTTAATGTTTATTTTTGAGAGAGAGAGCGTGAGCAGGGGAGGGGGAGAGAGAGAGAGAGAGAGAGAGGGAGGGAGGGAGGGAGGGAGGGAGACAGAATCTGAAACAGGCTCCAGTCTCTGAGATGCCAGCACAGAGCCTGATGCGGGGCTCGAACTCAGGAACAGTGAGATCCTGACCTGAGCCAAAGTTGAGCACTCAACTGACTGAGCCACACAGGTGCTCCTACATGATTCCATTTTTATGAAGTTCTAGAACTGGCAAAACAATCTATGGTGATAGAGGTCAGAGGTTCATATTAGGGTACTGGCTGGGAGAAAGCATGAAGGAACCTTCTGGAAATGTTCTGTGTCTTCATCTGAGTAGTGGAATCCTGGGCATATGCAAAATATGTAAATATTTAACCAAAGGTCCACTTAAGATTTGTGCACTTTACTGTATGTAAATGATATTTGGAAGAAAATTGTGTCAGAGGAGTTTAGAAAAGGGAGTGATTTCTTCTAGCGTAAGTGGACAGTGAAGGCCGCATGGCCTGGAGAGGAACTGCAGGGGGGAAATAGCCACTTTCTCTCTCTTGGTGGCTCAGTAACAGGGGATCTAAACAAAGCACTTAAACTTACCTTAATGGAGTCAGGAATCATCAGTAAGTGGTTTTGGAGATTATTTGCTATCTGTTTACAATGCAAAAAAAAAAAAGTTTAGGATTATATAATTGCAAAAGTCATATTCAGGGAGGTAATTATCAAGTGTAACATGAGTGTTCTATTTTGGGCTTCATCGCTAGCTCTTCTGGCCCTTCATTCCCTTTGGCTAATGTGATTGCTAGTTGTTTTGCTGGTTCTCTTCTGCCAGAGGCAGTGGGATGATGGGAGGCCATGGATGGGGAATAGAGAGTGGAATGATAAATCACATTTCTGCTGGGCTTCACTCTTCACAAAGCACCTGTGCACACAGCATCTCACTCGATAGCAATCTAGGAGGGAGGCAGGGGTATCAGTCATGGTTATTGATTGCAAGCAACAGAAACCAATTCTGAATAGCTTAAGCAGAGAAGGAGTTTATTAGAAGGTTATCAAATAGCTCACAGAAACAAAAGAAAAACTGGAGAATGAGGGTCAGAGAACAGGCAGGAATCAGGGAGGGCTTACTCAAACCCGTGTATTTTAGGGTGTTTGTTTCAGCAGCCTAGCTAATACAGTTACATTTGGAAATGATCAAGACAGGTTTTCCAGGGGTGCCTGGCTGGCTTAGCTAGAAGAGCATGCAACTCTTGATCTCAGCGTTGTGAGTTTGAGTCCTTCTGTTGCGTGCAGAGACTATTAAACAAAACAAAACCAACCGAACGCACTAAAAAACCTTGGGGCACCTGGGTGGCTTTGTCGGTTGAGTGTCAGACTTTGGCTCAGGTCATGATCTTGTGGTTCGCGAGTTCAAGCTCTGCATCAGGATCACTGCTGTCAGGGCAGAGTGTGCTTTGGATCCTCTGTCCCCCTTTCTCTCTGCCCCCCCCTTCTCTCTCTCTCAAAAATAAAGAAAATATTTAACAACAACAACAAATAAAAAACCTTAAAAAAAGACCTCCATTAGAGAAAAAAAGGCAGATTTTCCAGAAGGCAGTGGCACGGACAGGGATGATGAAAGGTAATTTGACCAGCAGAGAAAGGAGATTCCAGGTGGGAATCACTGCACGCCTAAGGTAGGGAGGTAGGAGAGGATGGTGAGGAGGAGCTTGGGGTACACAACTCATGCAAGGGAACAGGGAGAGGAAAAGCTGGGAGGGCAGGTTGAGGTATTGTGGAGAGCTTTGCATGCCTGGGTGATGAGTTTGTACTTAGACTGGTGGGCGAAAGGACCCACTGGAGGTTTTTGAGCAAGGGAATGAGATTTTCTATTCGTAATTTAGGAAGAATAACCTGGTACCCAGCAGAGGACCGTGCGGAGCAGGAAGCTGGGACCAAAGCCAGCTAATAGTAAGCACCAGTGTCAACTGCTCCTGAGAGACTGAGGAGGAGGACCAAGAAAGGGCTCTGGGGCTGGGTCACTGGGAAGCAGGAAGAAAGCAGTTTCAGGAGTGTGCTGGGGCCAGCCTGGTTTGCAGAGAGCCAAGGACTCAGTGGGTGCTGAGGATGTGGAGTTTCAGGAGGATGAGAACAAAGGGCTCCAGTTCAAGCTCTCTACCTCCTGCCCTGGCCTGTTACTGCCCTCGGCTGCTTCTGGGCTTCCCATTCCCTTCCTCAGTTACCCCCTGCCTAAGAGCTGAGCTTTCTCTCTGGAACTCTCTCCTCCCATCTGTTCCCTCAGTCGGACATAGAATCTTAGCATCGGAGGAGACCTTAGATGGGAAAGCAGAGGCTTGCGGGAAAGGAAGGGACTTGCCAAGGACACAGCCAGGAGGAGGCAGAGCCAATAGCAAAAGTCCGTCTCGTCTGCCCCACCCAGGGCCCTTCTCTCCAACCTGGCGTAGACATGTCTCTTCCGAGAAGCCCTTTCACTGGTTTATTTTGTAGCCCCGTGGTTTGCATGCATTCCGTTGTAGTGCATATTTCACAGGTGATTTAGAATTCCTCGTTTGGTGTCTTCCAATGAGAGCAATAGCTCATTGTCCTTGGCATCTCTTCCAGAACCTAGTCCAGGGCTCTGCATGAGGCTGCGTCATGTAGGTCAGGAGTCCAGGGTTATCCACCTGGCTCTGCCTCTCAACCTGGGGAGGGTGCTGAGTGCAGTCCCAGCCCCAGGGGCAAGGCTGGCACGAAAGCACGAAGACGAGGAACGACCCAAACAGAAGGTGTTGAGCCAGCTTTCTGCTATTTGGAAGTCCCCCTAGGGATCCCTCCACCTCTGAGGAGAGTTTAAGCACTGCCCCTGGGCTATACAAGCCTGGGTTGAACATGAGTTTCTCTGGAGCAGGCTTATGGTCCAGGACACGTGTTAGGTTAATTCTTCAGTTGTGATTCCCAGACATGTGAGTAGTGTAAAGTCGAACTCCAAACCTGAGCTTGGATTGTAAATTCCCCAGGAAATACTCACCCTCACACTCCCACTCAGGCTTCGCCATGTAAATTTTTTTGTTTCCCTGTGCCAGAGGAGAGTTTCCTTCATCTTTTTCACTGACGGCACAGTCCTTTGAGGGTCCTGGTTCACATGAGGGTTTCAGTTCTATCACCTTACCCTATACCGCTAGAACCCGGACTCACCTGCCCCTCTGCCATCTCCTGACTCATCTCCCACCCTGGAAATCTTCCCCTGCCTTTCTTTTCTTTTCTCTTCTCTTCTTTTTCCTTTTCTTTCTTTCCTTCCTCTCTCTCTCTCTCTCTCTCTCTCTCTCTTTCTTTCTTTTTCTTTCTATAATCTCTGCCCAATGTGGAGCTTGAACTCATGACCCTGATATCAAGAGTCATATACTCTACCGACTAAACCATCCAACCCCCCTCCACCCCCAGCCTCTCATGCTATTCTTTACCCTCATACTAGATGAATCTTAGTAAAGTGTAGCTCTGATAATGCTCAGGAACTTTCAATGGCTCCCCATGGATTAAAAAAGTAACATTTCATGCCTCGACAACAGAGCTTCAATACAACTTTGCAGTCTCCTCATTGGCCACTCTTAGCAGCAAGGCTACCAGGTAGGTAGGCAGTAACTCGGGGCGCGGGTGGGGGGGGGGTACTTGGGAGAAGTGCATGCCACCTGCTGGGCACCTGGGGCCACTTGCTGGGCAAAATGATATCCCCCCCGCCCATCATTCACATTCTTCTCAGACTTCATTTGCCCATTTTATTCATAACATAGCAGGGAAGAGGAAAAATGCTATTTTAAAAAGCTGCCTGGAATGGTAAATTTTATGTTATGTATATTTAACTACGAAAAAAAAGTGCTGCCTGACAGCATTTTCTATACTAAGCCAGACTTCATCTTGGTGAAAGACTGCCTTTTTTGGGACAACATACCTACTTGGCCTTTCAGTTACGCAAAGCAAGTTTTGGAATGAATGTGCGGGGAGAAGTGAAGCTGAGACCAAAAGAAATAACTGAACACGGTGCACCATGAGATAAAGGGTGGGAAGGTTGTTAGGTTGTTGCTTCTGTTTGGTTATAAATGCTGTCCTTTTTTTCTTCCTTGGAGGACCCAGGAAATGAGTTTGGACACTGAGAAGAAAGGGCAGGGACAGAGGACTTTGATCTGAGCTGAGAAGTCCCTACTAACGTGCAGGGAGTGGGGGTGGGGAGGGAGGCGGAGGGACCTTAAGATGTCTTTTTTCTTTTAATTATTATTAAGTAGGCTCTATGCCCAATGTGGGGCTTGAACTCATGACCCCAACATCAAACAATGTGTGCTTTACCACCTGAGCCAGCCAGGTGCCTCTCTCCAAATGCCATTTGCAACCAAATTTTACCTGAACTGTAATTTGAGGAGGAGGCTGGTCCTGTGGAGGCAGGTGAGGAGGAATCTTATGTAACTTGGGCTGTGGAAAAAAAAGGAAATGCTGCCAGGGTCAGGCAGAAGGGAAGTAGAAGGTAGGCCTGACTTCCTCTGAGGCCTGTGGCTCCCTCTGACATCAAGGTCTGTGGGCCACAAAATGCTGGGGGCTTCAGGAGGATGCTGGAGATCTCTAGAACCCAGGCCTGACTATGGAACTGGGAGGAAAAGTAATGGAAACAAAATCCCACCTCATAACTTGTCTGGCCTTGAGGGCTAGTGGGAGGCAGGTGTGCCTGGCCGTCAAATGGCCGGGAATTAGCTGTCCCGGGAGAAGAGCAGGACAGGTTCCTCTCATTGTCACTGTGGAAAGGGAGGAGAGAGAGAGAGAGAGAGACGGGCAGTTTGCAAGTCTCTCTGGGAGCTCTCTTCACTTTCATAGAAAGAAGCCTGACTGAGTGGGATGGGTCATGTTTCCAAATGCAATGGAGGAAGGAGACCCAGCTTCTCCCTGTGTCCCCTCCTGGTGTGGAGAGACCTGATGTCTCGGCCACTTGGGCAGGGTTGGCAGCAGGAGGACATTTATTAACTTGTAGAAAAATAAGGATAGATTTGGATATTTTCTGCTTATTGTAAAAGGTTTAGGGTGTTGCACATATATAACAAAATCCTGTCATTCCATCATCCAGAGATAGACCCTGTTAGCATTTGGTGTCAAGTTTTCCACACTTCATTTTCTTTTATGCATGTTTTCTTATGCATTCATGACCCAGAAGACGGCTGGGCTCTTAAGATTGAGATAAGATGGGGGGGCACCTGGGTGGCTCAGTCTGTTAAGCGTTTGACTTTGGGTCAGGTCATGATCTCACGGTTTGTGGGTTTGAGCCCCACGTCAGGCTCTGAGCAGCCTGGAGCCTGCTTGGGATTCTGTGTCTCCCTCTCTCTCTCTCTGCCCCTCCCCCTACTCGTTCTCCGTCTGTCTCTGTCTCTCAAAAATAAATATTCAAAAAAAAATTTATTAAAAAAAATTTAAATATTCAAAAAATTTTTAAAGACTGAGGTTAAAAAAAAAAGGAATGAGATAAAATGGGCTTGAACTCTTTATTCTGTACCCAGTGGAAATTCCACTCTCTCTTCAAAACAGCTTTTTGAGCATAATTGGGTGCATCACCTGTGGCTCCTATGTATTAACTGCCAAATTTTTTTCTTTTTTCTCTCTCTCTCTCTCTTTTTTAGAATTCTAAAACTCTTTTTTTTCCCAGTTGTGTACCTTCTTTTTAAAAATTTTTATTTATTTTTTTATTTGCATCTAAGTTACCATATGGTGCAACAATGATTTCAGGAGTAGATTCCTTAATGCCCCTTACCCATTTAGCCCATTCCCCCCTCCCACAACCCCTCCAGGAACCCTCTGTTTGTTCTCCATATTTTTTTTATTTATTTTTTTTAACATTTGTTTATTTTTGAGACAGAGAGAGACAGAGCATGAGCAGGGGAGGGTCAGAGAGAGAGGGAAACACAGAATCCGAAACAGGCTCCAGGCTCCGAGCTGTCAGCCCAGAGCCCGATGCGGGGCTCGAACTCACAGACCGCGAGATCATGACCTGAGCTGAAGTCGGACGCCCAACTGACTGAGCCACCCAGGCGCCCCTGTTTGTTCTCCATATTTAAGAATCTCTTATGTTTTGTCCTCCTCCCTGTTTTTATATTATTTTTGCTTCCCATCCCTTATGTTCATCTGTTTTGTATCTTCAAGTCCTCATGTGAGTGAAGTCATATATTTGTCTTTCTGTGACCGACTAATTTCATTTAGCATAATACCCTCTGGTTCCATCCACGTAGTTGTGAATGGCAAGATTTCATTCTTTTTGATTGCCGACTAATACTCCATTGTGTATATATACATCTTCTTTATCCATTCATCTGTCGATGGACATTTGGGCTCTTTCCATACTTTGGCTATTGTTCATAGTGCTGCTATAAACTTTGGGGTGCATGTGTCCCTTCGAAACAGCACACCTGTCTCCCTTGGATAAATACCTAGTAGTGCAATTGCTGGGTTTAGGGTAGTTCTATTTTTAATTTTTTGAGGAACCTCCATACTGTTTTCCAGAGTGGTTGCACCAACTTGCAGTCCCACCAACAATGCAAAAGAGATCCTCTTTCTCCGCATCCTCGCCAACATCTGTTGTTGCCTGAGCTGTTAATGTTAGCCATTCTGACAGGTATAAGGTGGTATCTCATTGTGGTGTTGATTTATGTTTCCCTGATGATGAGTGACGTTGAGCATTTTTTCATGTGTCGGTTGGCCATCTGGATGTCTTCTTTGGAGAAATGTCTATTCATGTCTTTTGCCCATTTCTTCATTGGATTATTTGTTTTTTGGGTGTTGAGCTTGATAAGTTCTTTATAGATTTTGAATGCTAATCCTTTATCTGATATGTTGTTTGCAAATATCTTCTCCCATTCTGTCTGTTGCCTTTTAGTTTCGCTGATTGTTTCCTTCACTGTGCAGAAGCTTGCTATTTTGAGAAGGTCCCAATAACTCATTTTTGCTTTTGTTTCCCTTGCCTCTGGAGACGTGTTGAGTAAGAAGTTGATGTGGCCAAGGTCAAAGAGGTTTTTGCATGCTTTCTCCTCGAGGATTCTGATGGATTCCTCTCTTACATTTAGGTCTTTCATCCATTTTGAGTTTATTTTTGTGTATGGTGTAAGAAAGTGGTCCAGGTTCATTTTTCTGCATGTTGCATTCCAGTTTTCCCAGCACCACTTGCTGAAGAGACTATCTTTATTCCACTGGATATTCTTTCCCGCTTTGTCAAAGATTAGTTGGCTATATGTTTGTGGGCCTATTTCCAGGTTCTCTATTCTGTTCCATTGATCTGAGCATCTGTTCTTGCGCCAGTACCATAATGTCTTGATGATTACAGCTTTGTAAAACAGCTTGAAGTCCGTGAATTTTTTCCATTTTATTTATTTTAGAGAAAGAGAGAGAGAGCATGAGTGTGGGGGGGGGGGAAGGGCAGAGGGAAAGAGAGAGAGAGAGAGAGAGAGAGAGAGAGAGAGAGAGAGAGAATCTTAAGGAGGCACCATGCTCAGCATAGAGCCTGACTTGGGGCTCCATCCCATGACCCTGGGATCATGACCTGAGCCGAAATCAAGAGGGGGATGCTCAACCAACTGAGCCACTGCAGCACCCCTAACTACTTAATTCTTTGTCTCTGCATCCTTTTGGCTGTCCTGGTGTCTAACTTCTAGGACAACAAGGTCTGGTAGTAGCTGAGACCAGGAATTTTAGTACCTTTCTTCCATTTCCAGAAAAATTCCCATTCACGAGAAGCCACATAAGTATCGCAAACCTTCTTAAGGTCAGAGGGACAAAGAGTGAGGTTACACTGCAGAAATACACACCATTTAAAATTGAGGTTGACTTGGGGCACCTGGCTGGCTTGCTGGGTAGAGCGGGAGACTTTTGATCTTGGGGTTGTGAGTTTGAGCCCCGTGTTGGGTACAGAGATTACTTTAATAAATAAAACTTTAAATAAAGAGAAATAAATAAAACTGAGGTTGACCTGCTGTTGGGAAAAGCCCTTGGGCCCTCTGACAGGGCCTGCCCTGCTGCCCTCCTTCCCTTCCTGTCCTCCTTGCAGGTCCTGCCCGAGAGCATACTGTTTCTAGTGCACCTTTTAAGCTGATCTGACTGAGAGCTAATGCTCTTGGGTGCATAGCGCTTCTCCCTTCAAGTGGTTTATCACAGTGTTATCCTAAAGAGAGACAATTCTTTCTCTAAGGAGCCTGCTGCCATCTGCTAAGGCGATAATTCCTTCCATCCTGCTAGACATGTCTTTTTTTTTTTTTTTTTAAACAAAAATGAGCTCATTCTAAACATTCTCTATGACAACAGAGCTGATCTTCTTTTCTCCATTTTACAAAAGAGGAGCTGAAATGAAGCCTCGGCCTTTGCCTAAGATCTGCCCAGATCTTTACCTGTCTAGGTCTCCCAGCCAGTCAGATCTGTTCCCTGGGTTCTACACACTTGCAAACAGCTCGAAATGGCATGCTTCATGTTTCTTATTTATTGTTTACTCCTCCCACTAGAATGTAAACTCAGTGAGGTCACAGACTGGATCTGTTTTGCTCACTGCTCCGTTTTTGGAATTAATCACTTAGTAAACTGTATTATTCAGGGTTCTCCAAAGACACAGAGGCATGAAGAGGTGTGTATAAATATATATAGAGAGAAAGACTTATTTTAAGGAATTAGCTCATGAGATTATGGAGGTTGGCAAGTCCAGGGTCTGTAGGGTGGGCTGGCAGGCTAGACACACAGGGAAGACTTGATGTTGTAGTTCAAGTCTGAAGGTTGTCACCCTGGAGAATTCCCTCTTGCTCGGGGGAGGTCAAGTCTTTTGTTCTATTCGAGTCTTTAACTGATTGGATGAGGCCCACCTCCCTTATGGAGGGCAATCTGCTTTACCCAAAGTGCAACAATTGAAATATTAACTCATCCAAAATGCCCTCACAGAAACACCCTGAATAATGTTTGGCCAAATAACTTTGCAGTGTGGCCCAGTCAAGCTGACACATAAAATTAACCATCACAAAGGCACATGTTAACTATTTTGTTGAATGAGTGGCTGAATAAATAAATAGATGAATGAATGAGCTTTAGGAGGGTGAGAGACCTGCCTGGGTCACACAGCTGGCAAAAAGTAGGTGCAAGTCTTCTTTTTTTGCTTTTTTATATTTGTTTGTTTGTTTGTTTGTTTATTTGGAGAGAGAGAGGGAGAGAGAGAGAGAATGCACAAAAGCGAGGGAAGGGACAGAGAGAAGGAGAGACAGAATCCCAGGCAGGCTCCATACCATCAGCACAGAGCCTGATGTGGGATTTAAACCCACAGACTGTGAGATCATGACCTAAGCTGAGATCAAGAGTCGGACACTTAACAACTGCACCACGCAGGTGCCCCTAAGTAGGTGCAGGTCTTCTGAACTTGAGGCAGGCAGCTGTTCTCACCACCCCACCACATGGCTTTTCTGAACAGTGACCAGAACCGGACTTGTATGGTTCCTACTTTCTCCTGCAAGCTCTTGACATTCCACAAAGGTTTATGCTCACATCTCACGTCATTACAAAACACTCCTGTTTAGAATTATTACAAAGTAGGCCTTTTGATACAAATTTTCACCTGTGTTACCTGAAGCAACTAAAAAATTATTTTACTAAAGGGAGAGCCTTTCCTAAAATCTCCTGCCACATGAATCAGCAATGAGCTAGGCACTGTGGTGCAAAGATCTGGCCCTAACTCACTAGCCTGCCCAGTACATTGTTGCCCACTTCCCTTTGTGCTCTTTACCTTCCAGCCAAACTAAGCTACTTCCTGCTCCCTGTGCAGACCCTGCAATTAATTTCCCTCTTCCTGTTTCATCTGGTACTGTTACCACACCTAGAATGCACCTCCCCCTATATTTCATCCATTTATTTATTTATTCAATAAATATCTCGTAAGCACCTAAGGGGTCAGGTACTATCTTTGCACTGGGCATACAGTGATGAGCGAGAGAGATAAGGTGCCGGCCCTTCCAGAACTCACATTCTAGTACTGGGAAAACAGACACAACTCAAGCTGTAAATGAACAAGATGATTCCAGGTGGTGATTAGCACTGGGAAGAAAGCCAGGAAGTAATAACAGGTTGCAACAAGCTGAAAGATAGTATAGTGCTAGGGTGGGGGAGAGATGAACTCAAAGCTGGTGTTTGAGGAGACCCCCCCAGCCACCTGGGGACTGGGGGAAGAATGTTTTAGGTAGAGGGGACAGCAAGTGCCAAGGTGTAGGGCAGAGCAGGCTTGATTTGTTAGAAGAACAGAGGAAAAAACTCCAAACAAACTGTACCGCATACTTGTCAGGCATGTGCTAGGTTTTGTGCACATGAAGATGCATAGGGCATGGTCCTTTGTCCTAAAGAGTTCATTATTTTGGCGGGGAGGCAGAAATTATAGCCGACACCTTTCGTGGTATGTACCTGAACCATGAATCAATGACCCTCCCCTCTACTTTCCCCAGGGACTCTTTTACCTTCCAGGGCTGCTGACCCCTGGAAGCCATGTTTGTGGTGCGTGAGCCCATCCTGCGGCCATGGCTGATTGGACCAGGGGGATCACTTGGCTTCAACAGGACCAATCAGGTTTCCCTCTCTCAGGACCGCTGAATGGGTCCTGGCACTAGAACATTCATTAACTCTGTAGAACTGCCCCCTGGCAGCTGTTGTTAGGCTGACCAACCGTGCCGATTTTTACACGACTGAGAGGTTTCTATGGTAAAACTAGGAGAGTCGCAGGCAAGCCCGGAAAGTTGGTCACCCTGTCTGCTCTGTACCAGGCTGAGTGTTAAACCTGAGAATTTAGGAGCTGGGGGAGGTGGTCAGAACTGTCACTGTGGCTGCAGCCTCAGAGGAGGGCCATGTGCAGACAGAGAATGGAGAAGCACAGAGTGCTGGATCACAGGGTCTTCCCAGAAATAATCTACATCCCAGACACCCCTGTTGCCTTAAAATGAATCTCCTTTGGGGCGTCTGGGTGGCTCAGTCGGTTAAGCCCCGACTTCGGCTCAGGTTGTGATCTCACGGTGTGTGGGTTCCAACCCCCATAGGACTCTGTGCTGACAGTGCAGAACCTGCTTGGGATTCCTTGTCTCTCCTCTCTCTGA
The DNA here is from genome assembly GCF_018350155.1 of Leopardus geoffroyi. Lineage (NCBI taxonomy): Eukaryota > Metazoa > Chordata > Mammalia > Carnivora > Felidae > Leopardus > Leopardus geoffroyi. Next base: position 21,681,503 of record NC_059328.1, read on the forward strand.
CCCTCCCCTGCTCATGTGCACGCTCCCTGTCTCTCTCAAAAGAAATAAACATTAAAAGAATAAAGATTTACAAAAATGAATCTCTGTTGGATTAAGCTACCTGCAGTGGGTTTCTGATGGTCTCTGTCAACTCCCAGCAACTTCCTCTGACCCTCTCTCGTAGCACTTACACCCCTCCCCTCTATCTCACATGTCACCTTCTAGGCTGTAAAAATTCAAGTATGATTCATCTTTGTACTTCTCCCCAAACATAGTATCTACCCTGTCTTTTGTATAGAAAGTGCTCCGTTCAATTATTATGTGCAAGCAAGGGGTTCTACACAGCCAGGGGAATGCGGATATTCTTATTGGGTAATGATAATCTCTTGCATTTGTGTGGTGCTGCAGTTTACAGAGCATTTTCAAGTTCATTATCTGATGGGCATCCAACTCTTCAAAATTTGGATATTAGTAATAATGATAGCAGCTTCTATTTATTTTAAGTACATTCTATGTGCTAGGTGACCAAAAAAATACCTTGAGGTTCAGAGAGAGTAAGTGATTTGCCCAGGATCCCCAAATTTATATGTCACATATCTGACCACAGAGCCTTGTTTTCAGGCTGCAAACCCATGTTCTGTCTGCCCAGCCAGGATATCAGGGGCAGAGTACAGACTGTTCATCCCTCTCCCAGACCCTCTGGGGTCTGATTCATGCCCTCTGGGCTGGTCCTGCTGACCTCCTTGGGCACCGCAGGCTTCAGGTCACTCAGTTTACCAGTCTGGCCGAGTCAGGCAAATTTGGCTCTTAGGAGCCTCTGTGGTTGCCATGGCACCTTCCCCAGGCTCCTCTCAGTGTAAACCTGGGGGCGAGCTGTTTTGAAGCAAATGGGGAAAACAGAGAAATTTTCTCACGAATGTGGGCAACTGGCAGTCTGCCTTTCCTCAAAATTTCTTTCAGTGCCTCACAGGTGGGTCTTGGGCCCATCAAGTCCAATTGCTCCATTTCACAGGTGAGGAAACCAAGGCCAGTGTGCTTAGAGTTCCATAGAGAGATTTTGTACCTGGACCAGGAAGCTCTATGGACTGAGACCTGGGTTCCAATCCAGCCCCTGTATGACATTGAGTAAGCTCTTTACAAAAAAAAAAAAAAAAAGTTTATTTATTTTTGAGAGAAAGAGAGAGAGAATGGGTGGGAGAGGGGCAGAGAGAGAGGGAGACAGAATCTGAAGCAGGCTCCTGGCTCTGAGCTGTAAGCACAGAGCCTGATGTGGGGCTCGAACTTGCAAACTTTGAGATCATGACCTGAGCCGAAGTTGGATACCCAACTGAGCCACCCAGGTGCTCCCACGACGTTAAGCTTTTGAACTGCTCTGATCCGTGGATTCCTCATCTGTAAACTAGGGATCATGGCCATCTTCTCTTGAAAGAGTTAGATGAATGATTAAGTCAAACCATGTACATAAAATTACAAAGTGCCTGCCATGTGAATGATGCAGTTGCCCAAGGTCACCTTGCCCAGTGTAGGAGAAGGGGCATTGTTACCAGATTCAGGAGACATGGGTTCTGATCTTGACTCTGACTTGCTGTGTGTAAATCCCTTTACTGCTTTGGACCTCAGCATCTTTATCTATAAACCAAAGGAGGGTTGGACTAAACGATGCCTAAGCTTTTTTTCCAGTTCTACAATTCTGTGCATCTGGTGACAGAATGCTAATCCCAGGGACCCTAAGCTGTCGTTGCTTTACCACACCACCCTGTCTTGCTACCAGAATGGTCCTGGGGCCCAGCCAGAAGGCCAGCTCCCTGAGCCTGAGGGCCATTTTAGGAGAGAGAGAGATGCCTCTGAGGGTAGGAACTTACCATGAGGGCTGGGGCTGTGGGCACTCGTCTGGCTGCCCCGCACCCCTTTCTGGTTCAGGGTGTTGCCTAGGCTTTGTGAGGAGAGGCTGGGGAGGATGGGGATACTTTGGAAGAAAGAGACTGGGACTTCCCAGTAGTGAGTACCCATCTGACAAGGTCAGGTGAAAGCAGTTATCAATACCCTCAGCATCAGAACGTGCAGATGAGAGATGGGCAGCTTCCGTGCTCCAGAGGGTAATTATTGAGGATAAAGGAGGAGGAGGGAAGGCAGGGGGTGATTCCAGTGGAGGGAGTGGGAACTCCAAATGGAGGTAGGAGGGGGTTTGGGATAGGGAGAGAAGCTGAAGGGAAGGAGCAGAGAAGAAAAAGTAGAGAAAGGCAAGGTGAGAACTGATGTTTTGTCTAAGGAAAATGACAGCTTGATAGAAAAAATGGGAGACAGAGCATGTTCATTCTGCCATCATGTGATTCCCTCAGGCAGCTCCCCCCCACTCCCCCCAGGAGGCAGGCAGCCGAGGCACTGTGCATGTTCTCCAAGTAGAAGTCTCCAGAAGGCCCTTCTCCCCACTGCGTCACACTCCATTGCCTGGGTTGCTGGAGCCCCATGCCTCAGAGGCCCATTGCCTCCCCTCTGTAACACCGAGGCCTCTATTCATGCAGCTCTAGTTGGCACGGGCCTGGGGAACTCAGCCCTTCTCATACTCCCCTCCCAGCCAGGGTCCCTTCCCTACTGCTCACTCAAGTCCCTTCTACCCCTCGCCTCAGCACCCCCCATTCTAAAGAAACAAATCCTGCAATTTGACGCTTGCAAATTAACTCCAGGCAGGACCCAGCACACTATTCAGTAGTGTACCCGACAATGGCCATATCCCAGGGAGGGATCCATCTCAGTGTGGGATCACTTTGCCTCACATTGAGAAAGGAAGGTTGATATAAACATGGTTATTGTAATACTACTACTAGCCAAGATAGGAAATTATCAAATGTTTCCAGTGTGTCGGGCATGGTAACCAGCTCCATATTTGCATTCCCCCATTTATCTCCTTTATAATCCTATAAAATATGTGTTATGATCATTTCCTCTTTTTTTTTTTAAATTTATTTTGAGAGGGAGAGAATGAGTGGGGGAGGAACATAGAGGGAGAGAGAGAGAAAATCCCAAGCAGGTTCTGTCCACGCTGTCAGTGCAGAGCCCAAAGGAGGGCTCAAACCCATGAACTGTGAGATCATGATGTAAGCCGAAACCAAAAGTTCGATGCTTAACCCACAGAGCCACCAAGACACCCCTATCATTTCCTCTTAATAGAGGAGAAAATGGAGGCTTGGTAAAGTTGGTAACTTTACCCAAAGTCACATAACTAGCATGTGGCAGACCCAGTGTTCAAACCCAGAGTTCATACTCTTTTTTTTTTTTTTTCAAGTAGGCTCCCCACTCAGCATGGAGCCCAACACAGGGCTTGAACTCATGACCCTGAGATCAAGACCTGAGCTGAGATCAAGAGTTGGACACTCAACTGACTGAGCCACCCCAACTGACTGAGCCACCCCAAAATCCATACTATTTTTTTAATGTTTACCTATTTTTGAGAGACAGACAGACAGACACAGCGTGAGTGTGGGAGGAGCAGAGAGAGAGGGAGACACAGAATCTGAAGCAGGCTCCAGGCTCTGAGCTGTCAGCACAGAGCCCGACGCAGGGCTCAAACTCACTGTGAGATCTCATGACCTGAGTTGAAGCTGGACGCCTAACTGACTGAGCCACCCAGGTGCCCCTACACAAGATTTCTTGATGCAGGCAGTCCAGAGCTGGTGTACTTAGAGCTCAACGACATCACAGAAAACCCAGGCTTGTCCTGTCTTCCCACTGCCAACCTTGCCATATTGGCTTTTCATTGTCATGTTTATTGCTTCATGATTGCAGGATGGCTGCTATAGCTCCAGGCATCATATCAGCATCCCAAGGGTTTGGACAAACAGTTTTCTTCTGACAGGACTTTGGTTTTTATCCTAGATACAGAAAGCCCATCAGCAGATTTGTTTTTACATCTCATTGGTTACATATCCACCCCTAGGATGCAGGATGATATAGGAAAGTATGTATTATGGTGGCTCCTGCTTCACAAACCATGCCCAAATATAGTGGCTTGAAACCACAACCATTTATTACCCATCAGCTGTCTGCCAATAGCTAGCTAAGTAGTTCTGTGATCGGGGTCAGACCTGGCTGATCTTGGTTGGTCTCCCTTGTGTGCCTGTGGTCAGCTGTTGGGTGGGTTAGGGTTTGCCTGGTCTAGAATGGCCTTCTGTACTCATATGCCTAGTGTTGGCTGGTTGTCAAATGGGGTGATGGATGGTGAGTCTCTCATCCAGCAAGCCGGCCCAAGCTTGTTTTCATGGTGGGGGTAGAGTTCCAAGAGGTTGGCTGCAAGACATACAAGGCCTCTGGACTTCAGATCCCAGACTCTGAACTGGTGTGCTGTCATTTCCATCCCATCTTTTGGGCAAAGCAAGTCACAAAGCTGGCCCAAGTACAGCGGTAGGAAATAGACTTCACTGCTTGACGGGAAGAATTGTAAAGTCACATTGCAAAGGGCCTAGACATGGAGAGGAATGAAGAATCACGACCATTTTGCAATCTACTACAGATTACTGTGATGTATTTGGACCGGTTCACCCCCTGAGGCAGGGAAGGAGCTCTCTTCCCCAAAATCAAGGGAACATACACCTACCCCTGGTCAGAGTTCAGCTGCACAGAATAAGGGGAAGACATGGTTGTTGGGCAGGTGGCTGATAGTGTCTAGACAGGGGGTTAATTCCAGGTGCGAGGAGGGGATGGGACATTTTGCAGCTTGGATGTCTCCCTATCACCTCCTTTCTTCTGAAGACAGTGATTTTCATCTGTCTTTGTGTCCATGCGTGGTCAGGGCCTCATGATGGTTCCTCTAACAGGTATATACTTTTCCTCCTTGACATTCAGTGCTACAAAAACAATTTTAAAAATAAATAAATAGGGGTGTCGGGTGGCTCAGTCAGTTAAGTGTCTGACTCTTGGTTTTGGCTCAGGTCATGATTCATGTTTTGTAGGTTCGAGCCCCCCATCGGGCTCCACACTGACAATGCAGAGCCTGCTTGAGATTCTCTCTCTCCCTCTCACTCTGCTCCTCCCCTGCTCCTGCTCTCTCGCTCTGTCTCTCAAAATAAATAAATAATCTTTAAACAAACAAACAAAACAAACTCCGCCCCTGTTCCCATCTAGCAGGGTTGTGGGAAAATCTTGTGTCAGACATTAGAGGGCGTGGCAGGGGTGTGGATTAGGCATTCTCCTTCGTTGAGGTTTGCATGATCCAGGAAACATGAGGCCTTTGGCATTCTGTCCATCAAGGTCACCTCTAAGGTGCTTTTGTCTATGACCTAGGGGTCCACTTGAGAGCAGGAGCCTTTATCTCTCCTCCCCTGACCCTGAACTTGTTGCAGACATTTTCCAGGCTCTTACTTACTACCCATCAAAGCCCTCACTCAAGAAACCTACAACCTCCTCCATCCTCTCCTCAGGGAGTCACCCTCCCTCATCCACTCCACTCCCACTTCCTCTGGACAGACCTACACCTCCCTGGCAACATCTGGGTGGGATGGTCTTCTAGAAAACCAGGACCTGACTATGCTTCCAGGAGGGAGATGTGCCTCAAGGGAACAGACAGTGTGTGCCATAAACTAATCTGGGGGAGCAGGGACAGGAACGACATCTCAGCGGAGACGTGGAGGGGGTGTAGGAGTGGGTTAGGTGACAAGAGGCTGGGAGCCTGCAGTAGAGTGCTCCAGGTAGAGGAACCGTCACCACGGCAGTAGCTCACACGCATTCAACACTGCCTGCATGCTGGGTGCTGTAAAGCAGGTGCTTCTGTTGTCCCCATTTTATGAAGCTTATGGAAGAAGTCAAATGACTCACCTAAGGTCATACAACTTGTAAGTGGCTGAGCTGGGATTTCAATCAGTCTGACTCCAAACCAACCGCCGTCCCCTTAACTATTTGGATGAAACTGGAGGTGGGAGAAGCAGGTTATTTGGAAAACCGCAAGCAGCTTATTTTGGCCGGAGCACAGCATGTGAAGGGGAAGGTGGGATAAGGGGCTAGCGAGGTAGGGAGAGTGAAGGGACGGAGCACCTGCAGCCATAGTTCTGCTCAAATGCAGCAAAGCCTGGGTACAGTGAGGCTGCTTCAGGGGCGATTTCAGTAGCTTCGGTGAGACATGGTGGTACGTCCAACTGGGAAGATGCTAGTAAGAATTAAGAACAGTGGCAGCATGGTTGCATGGGTTATCTAGGAAGAATGGTCAGGACTTGGTGATTGCTTAGAAGTGGGGGTTGGTGAGGGGGAAGAGAGAGAGGAGTCAAGGATGATTCACAGGTTTCTGGCTTGGGCAGCCAGATGGATGGTGCCAACCCTATTTCCTTCACCAATCTGCTGTGTATCTTTGGGCATCTCACCCAGGCTCTCTAGATGTCTGTCTTCCTAGCTAGAAACTGAAGATAATGAAACCTGACCTCCCTGTGTGAATGGATGGTGTCAAGATAAGATGAAGTAATCAATCTGGAAGTGCTTTGGAAAGTCAAAAGTGCTTTGCAAATGCAAGTGGTTATTATTTTATGGTGATGGTTAAGGTCATCGCCCTCCTGGGGCTTGCAGATAAAGCCAGACTGAAAGGCAGCCCAGGGGAGCTGCCCGCTCACTCACAGTATTTTCCATCAGGCAGATCTGTCTCTTTGGCAGGTGGGAGCCACATTCCCACACACTAAATTGTTAATAGCTTCCCCAGGGAGTTCCTTTCTGCTCTGACTCCTTCAATGATTTCTGTTTCTCTACTGCTGACGCCTGCCTGCTGATGCCTAGATTGGCCCAGGATTTCCCATCCATTTTTGTTTTTGTTTTTGTTTTCCCTTGAAATCAAGAATGGGGAGGAGCCCCATGCAGAGCCAAACCCTTTGGTAACCTAGGGGTGGAGGGCTGTGTCTAATCTGCTCCAAGAGCAGAGTCAGACTCAAGAATCTCCTGAGCTCCAAGTGACTCATCATCCTCCATAGTGGGGAAATTCTGCTGAGCAGAGACAGAAGTGATGGGTTCTTATATTTTGGTGGGGGGACTTTCTAGTTTTCGCTCTGAGAGGCAGTGTTGAGTGGTAGTCAGGAGATTGGCTTTCGGAGTCACACAGACCTGGCTTGGCATCCCAGATCCGGCTTGGGCAGCTAACCTAGTCTCTGTAAAATGGAATAGTAATAGTAGTAACCTCACACCTATAGAGCTGTTAAGATTAAATGAGATAATCCACAAAGCACTTGGCCCAGTGCCTGGCACATAGCAAGCTCTCTATAAGTGGTAGGCAATAGGATTATCTATGAGTTGTGACCACAGAAATGAGACTGCCTTTTAAAGATAAATAGACTAGAATGCTCACATTCAAGTAAGAGTTGATTTCTTCAAAGTACCCACTTGGGGAGGCCATGGGGGAAGCCCCTTTAGATGTCTTTCAAGTTTCCATGTGTTCTTCTGGTGTCCTCAATGGGGGCAATTCATACTCACTTGGCATATGTCTTAGTCAGTTTGGGCCGCTACAACAAAGTCCCATGGACAGAATGGCTTATAAACAACAGGAATTTATTTCTTACAGTTCTGGAGGCTGGCGTCAGCATGGTTGGGTTCTGGTTAGAAATTTCTCCTGGGTTGCAGACTGCTGACTTGTATTCTCACACAAGACAGCAGGGACAGCAAGCAAACTCTTAAAAGGCACAGTCCATAACAGCATGTATGTTTCCCTACAAATTATTTTGTTCATGTACTTGGCCAGTTACATATCTTTCCTGGCTTCTTGATTGTGAGCTCCTTTAAGACAGCAATGGTCTTATGCTCATGTAGCCTTTCTTGGTTGGCAGAGCATCTGCTGTTTCACCAAATCCTCATCCCAATTCTGCACCTCTTTGCTTTATCGATGAGAAAACTAAGGCTCAGAGAAGTTAAGGGGATTATTTTTCTGTCTTGCCTCCACCATAGCCGTGGCACCGTAGCATTTCTGTACCCAGGAGGAACTCAAAAAACATTGTGGAATGCAGTTTTTAAAAATTCCCTTCAGCCCAGTATAGGGAAGGAGTCAGAAGAGGGCAGTGATAAACCCTGGTTGGGATCAGACTTGGGAGGGCCCCAAACGCAATGCTAAGAGGAGTTAGATAGACTTGCTTGGTGCTAGCCAGCCAATGAGAGGAGGGATGGAACTGGAAACTAGTATTTCAGTTCCAAATAAGATGTAGTTGCAGAATTTATGCAACGTGTTTTAGTTGCTTAAAAGGATTCCTAAGCCCTATGTTATGCTATATCTTTCTTCCTCATCAAAATGGGAGTTTGCCAAAGTTGGAATTGAATTTCCTATTTTAATTACTCATTGAGCACCAGGGACTGTACTAAGGCAGGGGTACAGAAGTTCACAAGACCTGTTGTAAAGGTGATGCACAAAAATCCAATGATTACACAAATAAATATGTGGGAACTTCTGTAAAGAAGAGGCACATGATGCCATGGGAACAAATAACAAGGGCACCTGCTCTAGTTGGGGGTAACAGTCAGTGAGGTTTCATGGAAGAAGTAATATTTAAGGCGGCTCAGTTGGTTAAGCGTCCAACTTCAGCTCAGGTCATGATCTCACAGTCTGTGAGTCTGAGCCCCTCATCAGGCTCTGTGCTGACAGCTCAGAACCTAGAGCCTGCTTTGGATTCTGTGTCTCCCTCTCTCTCTCTGCTCCTCCCCCACTTACACACTCTCTCTCTCTCTCTCAAAAATAAACGTTATTAGAGTTCTGCCCCAGTCCCTATTTCTCCAACAAGCCAAATTTTTTCCTACCTCAGGACCTTTACACACTCTATT